>NC_082690.1:65657798-65965073 GCF_949987515.2 Delphinus delphis | reverse complement strand
CAGTGGCTTTTCTAAGATTTCAAAGATGGACAGTCAGTGTGGACACACTAACGTTTCTCATCCTAAACTGCATAGATTTTCCAATAAATATTGCAATTTTCAGTCATAAGAAAGGCAATTATTGACTGACTCGGAGCACTCAGAAGGAAAGCTGTGGACATGTGTGGAGACTCCAAGCACGCCGGGAATTTGGTAGTGGGGTCCATTTTAGGATTAAAGTAGGAAATGGGGGAATGAAAGGCTTCCCTGTCTGGGGGGATCAAGTGATAAAAAGGTGTTCACAGATTCTAAACCTAAGATTCAGAAGGTGAAAGGTCTTTTGCCACTTTCATGAGGTGGTTTAAAACCCAGGTGATTTAAAAGGTTATTCCATGACACTACCTTCTCCTCTTCTTCTTCTTTCTCTCGCCACCCTCCTCCTCCTCGCCTTCTTGCTCACTACCACTGCCCTTCCTTCTCTTCTTCTTTTTGGATATAGGCAGGTCATCATCGGTGTCATCGTTGACAAACTCATCAAACTCTCCTCCCTTCTTGGACCGCTGAAACCCAAACAAGACCACAGTCATTGCTTTCCTGGCTGGTGGAATGTGGGTGGAATGCTAAGGTATGAAAGAGGCCACTTCCCATCAGTCCTCTAAGTCAGAGGTCTCCGACCCCTGGGCCATGGCCCGGTACTGGTCCGTGGCCTGTTAGGAACCGGGCCGCAGAGCAGGAGGTGAGCGGCGGGCGAGCGAGCGAAGCTTCATCTGCCGCTCCCCACTGCTCCCCATCGCTTGCATTACCGCCTGAACCAACACCTCCCCCCAACCCCTCCCCACTGCCACCATCCATGGAAAAATTGTCTTCCACGAAACCGGTCCCTGCTGCCAAAAAGGTTGGGGACCGCTGCTCTAAGTCACGTGGAAGAAGCGCATGGTGAGGCCCATACTTTAAAAACTTCTAATTGGGATGAATGCCTCAAATAGCAAAAATCATCAACTACAAAGTTGCTACAAGGTAAACTGTACTCAGCTAACAGTGAAATGCATTTCTAAATACTGGACACCATTTAAAGCAGTCTCTGTTGGAAAACTAACTTTTAGCAAAGGAGGAAGCCAAAGCTCAGGACTAAGGACTGAGTGAATTTAACCAATTAGCTTCGTTTCTAACTGGAGTCATATCTTACCCGTCCACCACTGCCACCTCTTTTCTTTTCTTTTGTTGCTTCAGTCTCTCCAGTAAACATAAGAATATTTTTGGTCTTCTCTACGTACTGGGCCCGCTGTTCCAAAAGTTTCTTTTGCTCTTCTTTTTCTCTGAGACGTTTCTCTTCCTATGAGGAAAAAGAGTAGGAAAAAACCTCATCACAATGTTCTTATGACAGAAAAAAATCATGGCTACCATCAGAAGAACTTCTTTTTTAACATACAAAGTGTATGTATGTACACCTTTAATTCTAGTATAACTGCAAACACAAAACATACCTGTTCTTTGAGAAGTTTCTGCCTTAACAGTTCTTTCTCTTGTTCTTGTTTGGCCCGCAATTCCCTTTCTTCTTCGTCCTGTTTGCGCGCCCTGGCCACGTGGTACTGGGCCTGGCTCAGTAAGTCAGAGCATTGCCTAGAACAATCCAAATATAGAGAAATATGTATGTAGCTAATATACTTTTTATTAAAAAACTCAGAGCATCTGTATTCCTTACACACATTTAAAAGTTTGAAGCAGGATCATTAGGTGATACCTATGGGAAGTCTTTTTTTTTTTAATTCTTCAGCCCTTTTCTTTTTTTTAATTTTTATTTTATCTTATTTTTTTTGGCTGCTTTGGGTCTTCGTTGCTGTGCGCAGGCTTTCTCTAGTTGTGGCGAGCAGGGGCTACTATTCGTTGTGGTGCGCGGGTTTCTCATTGCAGTGGTTTCTCTTGTGGAACATGGGCTCTAGGCACGTGGGCTTCAGTAGCTGTGGCATGTGGGCTCAGTAGTTGTGGCTCACGGGCTCAGTAGTTGTGGCACATGGGCTTAGTTGCTCCGCGGCATGTGGGATCTTCCCAGACCAGGGATTGAACCTGTGTCCCCTGCACTGGCAGGCGGATTCTTAACTGCCGCACCACCAGGGAGTCTTAATTAGGAAAATTAACTTAGTTTCTCAGAAGCCAATACTGTCAACTATGTTAAGTTTGCAAATTATAACCGTCCTCCCAAAGCACAGCTAAAAAGATTCCCGACACTATCTTTACATGTGACAGATTCAGGAATCGTGTCTTGATTCTGACTACATAGCTGACATTAGTGAAATAGAAAAGTATTTTCCCATACAACTTAAGTACTTGAACTTTGCCATATTCCCTGAAAGGACCCTTAGGAAAAAGCCTTGGTCCAGGTTGGAGTGTCCCAGAGAGGAGTGTGAAAGACTGACCTCTGGAAGGTCAGAAACCCATTCACTACTGTGTCACTCTCCCAGTCCACACTGCTATCACTGCCTCACCCAGAGTCACCTTCCATAAATAGTACATTACCTGGCTTCTGTAGCAGCAAGGGCCAAATCAAATCTCATTTTATCTCCAACTTTACTCAAGTAACTGAAATATCTAAATAGAATGAGAAAATAAAATACTTTACTTAAAAAAAAATTAATGAAATACACCCTTTAGATTTTTAATCTGTTCTTAAAAAAACAGTCTGAGAGGAGGCTTACATACTGATTGAAACTTAATGAATACTTAATACTTAAATGAATGTATTCATGAAGGGCTGTTATCTCAATAGGAAAAATATATATACAACTCACTTAAAAAAAGACTCTCATCAATATACCACTCAATATTAGTAAGTTCTTGGTGATAAAGTTAACGGTATCAGTAAATTCACAAACCACCAAAAATCAATTCCAGCAATGAATATTTACTAAACACCAAATTTACTAAATATGTCAGCATGGAGATTAGGAGGCTTAAGCCATGAAAGCACTTACAATCTACTAGACAAGGCAAAGAATAATTAAACAAGAATTCAAATAAGGCTGGACAAAACCTGAAGAGATGTCAGGTTTTAATTTTACCATACACTGAATTACTAAATAACTACTGTAAGGTTACATAAATTTTGAGCTGAGCTGAATAAATTTATTCAATATTTAAGAGGAAAGGTCTTAATCTCAGCTTAAGTAAAACTAATATCACATAAAAAGTCACTAGTATAACAAGTAAAACCAGCGTAAGTGGAGTCTAAAAATTTCTAGTGTGTAAAATGCTGGGTCATATTATTGACAGGTCAATGAAAAATCTAGGGCAAGTTTGCAAAGCCAGCCAGCCAGTTCTAGGGGTCGGACTACATGATCCAATTCTATCAGGATCCTGGCTACGGTTGGGTGCCACCTGGTGGAAGCAGTCTGCTTTGGCTTAAAAATCGCTGGAATGATTCTAATAGAGAATGATTGTCTTTTGAGCCATGTGGGTTTAAAGAAACAAAGCATTTCAAAGGTTGTTCCTACAAAATCTTACCTGTGTGCAAGCTCCAGTTCTTTCACAGCATTGAGTACTTCCTTCAGATTACTCTTTTCATCTTTCAGGACAGAGGTAGCTAATCTTTGCAGGACCAAGGCCACATTAAACATAAGAACTGTATCACTGGGTGCCACGTGTCTAGCCTATAAACAAAAACAAAGCAAATCTTTCATATGGTATAAT
The DNA here is from genome assembly GCF_949987515.2 of Delphinus delphis. Lineage (NCBI taxonomy): Eukaryota > Metazoa > Chordata > Mammalia > Artiodactyla > Delphinidae > Delphinus > Delphinus delphis. The sequence continues at coordinate 65,961,410 of NC_082690.1, read as the reverse complement.
GACATGAAAAGGATTTTAGTCAAATAGAGTGTTAGGTGTGTAAGCATGCGTAAAACAGGATAAAAAATACAATGCAGCATAGAATTGAGTTCTCTTTTTTACCTTCAGCAGAGTCTGTTTGCATTCCTGTAACTTGCCACACTTGAAGAGAGCCCGGGCCAAATAGAGCACAACTTCAGTGTTCTGGTGCTTATAGAACTTTCTGAGGCAGTTTTCATACTACAATAAAAGAAAACGTTAATTAAAACACAACAAGGATTAAATGATATTGTCATTTTGTGACAAAATTTCAAGCGATTTTAAAGCTATGTGAAAAGGTATTTTGTCTTTTGAATGGTTAATTTCAGAGACTAATTTGAGAACGATATTTTACACTCACCAGCATACATTTTTCATAACATAAAAACCTGGCAAGAAAAATTACATACTAGAAATAGTTTTTCCATTTGAAATTTCGACCAACACTGAAAGGTTAAACAGATTCTTTTTTTTGTATCTTCAGCAATACTATCTAGAACAGGCTCACTGACAACTTATTAGAAGTCATACACCTGGCTCCTAAGGTGCTCTACCACCTTTCTTTAGGACTGGTGGAAACTACTGGCAATGAGAATGATAAATCTCACTGTTCTTGCTGTTAATTTCTTAGTAAAACCAATATAGCAATACTGGTATTAATTTTGCTGTGAACATATCACTTTCTGACCATGGAACACATCTTATCATAGGTAAGTTCTTTTTTGTGGAAGACGGTTAGACGGTTTTTCCCTGAATATCCCTAGAAATTAATTTGCACATCAAGAAGGCCCACCTCCAAAAACACAACCTCTGAGACTACCATATGCAATCTGGGTTCTGTAAGTCCCTGTGACCAGAACCTTTCCAATATTCTGAATACAATAATACCCATCCTTTTTAGAAAAATGGTTAACCACTTCCCAGAACCTATCTTCTTTTTTAAAAAAAAATAAATTTATTTATTTTTGGCTGCGCTGGGTCTTCCTTGCTGCACGTGGGCTTTCTCTAGCTGTAGCAAGAGGGGGCAACTCTTGGTTGCAGTGCGCGGGCTTCTCATTGTGGTGGCTTCTCTTGTTGTGGAGCGTGGGCTCTAGGCATGCAGGCTTCAGTAGTTGTGGCTCGCGGGCTCTAGGGTGCAGGCTCAGTAGTTGTGGCTCACAGGCTTAGTTGCTCCGCGGTGTGTGGGATCTTCTCAGACCAGGGCTCGAACCAGTGTTCCCTGAATTGGCAGGCAGATTCTTAACCACTGCGCCACCAGGGAAGTCCAGAGCCTGTCTTCTAACTTTGGTCAGAAACCTGTTTTTTCTGACCATAATAATTCCCCCATAAGAGCATTTTTACTTTTTACTATGCAAAAGATGCTAAGCATGACTCTTTTACTTCAAGTTCAAGTAATCAAAAAATATGAAAAGCATAATAAAATTCTATAGCCATAGGCTCTCCTGGTGGTGCAGTGGTTAAGAATCCGCCTGCCAATTCAGGGGACACGGGTTCGAGCTCGGATCCGGGAAGATTCCACATGCCACGGAGCAACTGAGCCCGTGCACCACAACTACTGAGCCCACATGCCACAGCTACTGAAGCCCACACGCCTAGAGCCCGTGCTCTGCAACAAGAGAAGCCACTGCAACGAGAAGCCCACACACTGCAACGAAGAGTAGCCTCCGCTTGCCGCAACTAGAGAAAGCCTGCGCACAGCAACAAAGACCCAATGCAGCCAAAAATAAATAAATTAAAAAAAATAATTCTATAACCATGAAAACTTATCCCCATGGAGTTTCATTTTAAGTGTAATTTAACCCTCCTGAAACTCAGTTCTCTCATCTGAGAAGAGGGTAAAACAAGCAAACGGATATTAAATCCCACTAACTTCTGGGTACTTACTGCTATGCGAGGCAAACTAGTGCCAAGTATGGTGCCAAGTATTTTTCATTCTGGATGCTCAAAAAATTCTATGAGATTAAGGTACAATTATTTCTGTTTTATAGATATGAAAACTGGCTCAGAGAAGATGTCCTTTGTCCAAGACATGCAATTAGAGGTGGAACCAGGACTCACATCTCTGTCTGGACACCAAAGACTGGCCTTAACCATATATAATTATAAGCCTCTGAATAGACACAGTGTCGTAAGAGATAGCACCCAGCTCCAAGGCAGGACCAGAATGGTTAAGGAAACAAGTGCTCGACAATGAACACAAAATAAAAATATCTTGAAAAATAAGACATTACCATCTGAACGGCGCTGATATATTGCTTTTGTTCCACGTAGATGTGTGCTAGGTTCAACCACACATCACTGATATCTGCCGTTGCTTCTCTTACTTGGGCAAATACATCACGAGCTTCACGGAAATATCCTTTGTGGGCCAAAACAGCTCCTAAAGTTATAAAAAGGTTCACAGAATTAGAATTTTCTAATTGTAGCCAGAAAAACAACTAGAGAGAAATTCTGATCTGCAAACATCCCTCCAAAAGCATTCATTTCACAAATTATTATGGATATCCAAACTGTATAATTACCTATGCCATTAGCAGCATAGAGATTCTTTGCATCATTTCTGAGTACTTGTTTGTAGATGGCCAGAGCTCGATCTTGATGACGCTTTTCCTATAAAAAGATACAAACATTATAAAAAAAATTCAAACAAGAATCAAATAAGTATCAATTTTGTTTTAAAGAGATGAAAAAGATTACCTTTTCTCTATCTCGGGTGGGCTGATGCAAAGTTTGGAGCCAGACGTTGCCAAGGGCTAGCATAGAATAAGTGTCACTCTGAGTAGCTGGTTGTTTTAATATCCTCTCGAATTTCTTCTGGCCTGGACCCCATTCTTGTTTTGCCAAATGAAGATTACCAATCAAAGACCAAGCATCCGGATGGTCCTAAAAACACACGTATAAAAAGAAGCAAAATCTGTAATTTGGATTCAGAGAGATCAATCATCTTTCCACAACAGCTGATTACTGGAGAGGTTTACAAGCTACATTTACAACAGTGTTTTTCAAACTGAGAGTTGAGATGGATCAGTGACTTGTAACATCAATTTAGTGTTTAGTTATCACCATAAGAAATGCAACAGAATGGAATACAGTAAAAATGTCAATGTACTGCCTATGGAAAGAGCACAAAATGATTTGTAAAACTTTGATTTCAGTTGTCTGTATACACACGTGTGTATGTACTAGGCTGTAGTGTGAAATCTATTTCTTACCGTGGGCCACAATCAAAACGTTTAGATGACTTCTATACCCTTTAGTATCTTTAACAAGTAAATGAAAAAAACAGGGAGATGCCAAGTCTAGAAATATGATAGCCATTAAAAGGAAAAATTGATTTACTGGGGGGAAATGGTGAAATAATTATTTTTCAAATCTAAGAGTTAATATTACCAACCTGATTAATCTGAAGAGCTTCCTTAAACCAATCTGAAGCCTCATAAAAATTTCCTTTATCTCTAGCCATGGCTCCTAGGCGCAGATAGCCTGAAAATATACAAGTTTTCATGTTTAAAATATTAGCTATAAAGTAGAATCATAATTTTAAAGTCATACTTTTGAAACAATTGTTTTTCATTAATACATTAATAATGAACAGAAAAGTCCCACAGGTGAAACTATATCAAGCATCAATATAGCTAATTAATAGCCTAATAAATTGAAGAGCAACTCTGCCACCATCAAGTCTTCCTGTTTGAAATCTCAGATTATCTCTTCCACTCTATTCCCCAGGCTAGCACCCTGGACCAAGTCATCATCTCAAGTTAAGTTATTTTAAAAGCTTAGCATTGTTCTGTTTCCAATTTCTCTCTGATGCACAGCACTGTGCTTGGCATATGGCACTACAGTGAAAGCACAGACTACTAGGGATTACTAGTTAGAAAACCTGGGCTCTAACTGCGGCTCTTCCACTTAAATAAAAAAAGTGCCATACAAATGTTGTTATTTTCTCCAAAAAATGTCACTCTCTCCAGGAAACAACAATGGCTTACTACTGCCTATCAACTCAGTTCAAATTTAGCCTGACATTCAACTAAAATCTTATTTATTTTAAATCACTTTTGCATCCATAACAGTACGACAGGGGCCAAATTGCTAGCCCCTAATTTGACCAGAGTCAAAACCTCATAGCTTTAGGTTCTTTTAAGGGAAGTACAGCATATAAAATATTTTTAGTTAAAAACCTACCAAATTTCACATTGTCTAGGTTGTAAAAACTCAAGGTAGGACATTTTTAGTAATAATTATTTCCAGGAAAAGCACTGTTCTTTCTATTATAAACATTGCAAAATGTTTATATGAATTCAAAGCAGGACCCATCATAAAGATAAACCCATCACCAAATATGCCAAGGAGTTGTTAAAAGCCTAATAAAGGTAGCTGACCCACTGAAGATGGCCTAGTCTATAAAATATGGTCCAACTGGTTTTTAGTTGTTTCTTTTTGTTTCTAGCATAAATTTAACTGAAGCTGCATCTTTTTTTCTTTTTTTTTTTTAAGGCCACAAATTTGCCTTGAAGAAAAGGGGGCAGGCATATAACCTTCAAAACTGTTTAACTTTTTTTTTTGGTCGCACCGCAGCTGCACTGCGGGGCTTACAGGATCTTAGTTCCCTGACCAGGGATCGAATCCAGGCTCCCTGTAGTGGAAGCATGGAGTTCTAACCACTGGACCACAAGGGAATTTCCTAAAACTGTTTACTACTGGTTCTAAGAAAGATTTTTTTCAGGCTAAATTTTTTGCTGCTGTTGTGGACATTTTAATACACACAAAAAAAGTTTAAAATTCCTACAGTCAACATAATTAGGATGTTCCCGTAAGATGTTTTTATATAGTTTTTCTGCTTCATGGAATTCACACATCGCCTCATACAGCCTGGCTAAATTGTATGATGTTGTAACAGAAATGGCATTGTAATAATGTTCATCATGCTCAGCTTCTGCCTTTGCACGATCCAATGATGCCAAAAAGTATTTCTAGGAGAAAGAAAAGAAAATTACATTGTTAAAAGACTTGGTTGATACATAGGAAAAAGTGTGCATTGAACTTGATAGTATAAAAGAAGGGAATATTTCTACGTTCCTACCTTTGCCTCTCCCAGATTTCCAAGCCTGAAATGGAGGGCACCCACGTTATTCAGAATCTCTGGGGGAACATCGGCCTGCACTTTCTCCTGAAGGATCCGTGTCGCTGTTCCATAGGCTGACAGGGCACCCTGTATTTTCATGGTGGACAGAATAAAGTGTAAGTGAAAATGAGAGGAAGAGAAACACTGCATTAGGCTTACCAAAAACACATCAGGTAGCAGACGGAAAACATGGATAAGTACCTGTATATCGGTCTGTTCTAAGATTTGTGCCAACTCAATCCAAGCTTCAACGTCATCAGGATACTGTTCTGTGACCTTCTTCAAATGGCCCTGGGATGAAAGAGATCATTAAGCTAAAGCATTCCAACTCTAGGGTATGACATTCAAACGTGGTGGCTACTCTACCCTGTTTGATAAGTCAAATGTTAGTTCGACTACAACAAACTCAGCTAACAGAACTGTGTCCATCATATTTCTACCAGCAATAACAAGACATGAGGAATGCGCATCTAGAGATAGCTAACAGAAAATAAAATTTTTAGATTTTTAAAACATACCTTGGCGATATCTCGTTTTTCTTGGTCTTCTGAGGCGGCATATAGAGAGCCAAGAATTTTCATAGTCTCATAATTATTAGGATAAGCTTTCAAGACTTTCTCAAAGCACTGAGATGCATTCTCTTTGTCACCTCGATAAATGTACATTTGTCCCAAACCAAAAAAAGGCAGCACAAAAGAGGATGAGGCAAACTGTGTGGCTTGATAGTAGTACTGGAAAGCTTGGTCATAATCTTCCTAAAAAATGAAATAAAACAAGGCCAACAATATGTACAAAAGTTTTTAAATGATTTGGAAAACCATTAAAGAATTAGATATTTAGAGAGGGTGTAAAGTTAACTTACCTGGACGTGGAATGATCTAGCCAACTGATAGCAACTTTCTGCTTGCATGGCCTCCACTTCTGTATTATGGAATGCATGGAGAGCCAAGTGCTGGACTTTACTGTAATCCTGAACAAGGAAGATCCAAAACTCAACTGAGTGAACCCAAACAACTCTACCAGTCTCAGTCATAAGGCTTCCCCAAATTTCACTTTTAAAATTTGTTCATTGAATGAACAATAGCAGCACTGTATCCAGAATTACAAATCATCTTCCTCATTCCCCTTGCTGATAAATTCAGGGAAGATGGGAACTAACAGTTGTACAGTACTTAACATTTCCCCAGTACTATTACTTCATTTAATCCCCACAACAATCCTTTGAGGCATTAGTCCCTATTTTTGTGATGAGAAAACCCAAGAGAGGTTAAGTCCTTTATTAACAGTAATGGAAGCAGTTACAATTTATTGAGAACTATTATATCCAAAGCCCTCTGCTAGGTATAATACTTATATTAGTTCTAAGCTTAATCAACCTCCCTGTAAAGTGTGTCATTATTACCATTTTATTGATGGGAAAATAGACACTTAAAGAAGTAAAGTTTGTTATCTAAGGTGAAAAGCCAGAATCTCGATTTACTGGGTTGTTGTTTTTTTTCTGACTCCAAGGCTATGTTCTATCACATGAGGTTAGCAAGTGCCAGCACCTGGACTTGTACTCAGCTCTATTTGAATGCATGGGTCATGACCTTTCTATTAGGCCTGACTTTCCTTTGGATTAGTCTCCCAAGTGTCTCAAAGTCAGAGTTCATACATCAGGGGTAGAAACAACTTTCCAGTTTTAATAGGAATGTGTTTTATTCATTTGACTAGAAATCTGGTCTGAAGTAGAGTTTTTGTTTGGTCAATGACCACTTTCGACATTATTTTTTTTAACATTAGAAATAATAATGGGATTGCAGCTTTTATCAGGAACTGAGTGCTTCACATTAGATAAGTATTTAATATGCATATTACATTTAATCCTAACTACCATCCCTCATATCCTATACAGTAGGTATTATTACTATTTTATAAGTGAGGCAATTAAAGTTTAGGGAAATTATTAGTTTATTTGCGCAAAGCAACAGAACTATATACAATGGTGATGCCAGAATTTGAACCAAGTGATTCAAACTCCACACTTTTAATTACATGACACAGCCTTCTGGCTTAATTTATATACTGTTCACTGGAACGAGCGTATGGAAATACCCTGCCTACCTTCTAGGGCTGTTGTAATGACAAACTGAGAAAACATATGTAAACATGCTCTGTAAACCTTAAAGACATATATCCAGTGCAAGATGACCTCATGACACCTGGCACAGTGCTGATCACAGATCAGGTGTTCAGTAACACCCAAATATACTGGCTTGATTTACATATTTCACCTACGTAATCTTTTCTTTTTCTTTTTTTTTTTTGCGGTACGCGGGCCTCTCACTGCTGTGGCCTCTCCCATCGTGGAGCACAGGCTCCGGACGTGCAGGCTCAGCGGCCATGGCCCACGGGCCCAGCCGCTCAGCATGTGGGATCCTCCCAGACCGGGGCACGATCCCGCGTCCCCTGGATCGGCAGGCGGACTCTCAACCACTGCGCCACCAGGGAAGTCCATCACCTATGTAATCTTTAAGGTTCTGAATATACTGATTGTTCTCAGTAGAAGCAAGTCTTTATCTTCTGCAGTGGAAGGGTGACTAGCATTGAAAATTAAAAACTGAATTATTCTCATTTGGTTCAAGGAAGCTGTCCCAACTGCTGTGAGCACTGACTACTAGATATGCCCTCAAATATTTAGAATCATCCATCCTCTGTTTTTGTGCTGTTGCTGTTTTTCCAGTAAAAACCAAACTAACTTGTGTAGCTGTTTTATCTTAAACAGTAACACTTCATTTACATATGAGATACATTTCCATCCTCTCTTTAAGTAGTTGTCTTTTAGTACTAGAACAGCTATAGCATAAAGCTTAATTAATAATTCATTATGAAAGGGGGGTATGCTTCTACAGCCAGAGAGAGTAAAGCATCATGGTGAATAGCTGTGTGACCTCAGGCTATTAACTCTTGCTTCCATACATCCACAAAATGAGGAAAATATTACCTACCACATAGGTCTATTTTGAATATCATATAAATTCATAGCATGCACTATTAACAGTACTTGGCATTTTACAAGCATACGATGCATATTAATAGCAACAATAACAGCAACATAGCATCTATTACTAATAAGGATTGATGCAGTTTTGTGAACTCTTACCTAAACTGCTATTTAATTAAAGTTCTGGGTATAATTTAGTACCTGGTTTAAAAATGACTGATTAAACTCACGCTTACTAACTATATAAAAACTCTTTTAGTATTTGAGAAACCTAGAATGCCACTGCTTCTACAGAGCTGGTGGCAACTTAAAAAATTACATCATGATCAACATGTGAAAATAAACAACCAAAAATTTCACCATATGATACACTCTTACTAAACTACTAAGACCATTTCATAGATCTGTGCCTGTCTTCTTTCAGCTACCTAGTGACCTTCTTCTAAAAACATAGTTCAAGAGCTCTCTCATTCTTGGTGATGAAAACTCTCCTTAATCACTTCCTCTTTCATTTCTTTACCACAGCAGAGCAGAGACCTTTATTTTTACATTTACATTTGTTCCCATATCTGTGTTTTCTATGAAATGACTCCTTGAGTGCAGAAACCACATCTTACTGAACTTCACATCCCTATCGCAATGTTGGGTACAGTACACAGGGTCAATAATTATTAAATGAATGAATGAATGAATGAACAAACATACCCAGATACTAATTAGTATTCCCAGATACTAATCCAAACTCTAACTTGAAAAAAAACTCTTGATTCAAATTTCTTTCCAAGTTAAAAAGATAAAGTATCACCTGCAGTACAGAAAAACAAAAATCAGGATTTAAAATTAAACAACTTTAATAAATGATTTCTCCTACCTTTTTGAAGAAAAAGTGATTTGCCAAGTGGTTCAATACCATAGGGTTGCTAGGATCAATAGTATAGGCTCTGGAAAGAAGTTGGACACCATTTTTGATGGAATCAGCCTAAAAGAAAAACAATGATGGTAGGGTTGAGTGAAATATTACTTAAATAGCACTTTTTCAAAGTTTCCTTTATAGTTGAAGAAATAAGATTATACAAATCTAAGTTCAGATAGCAAAATATAGCTCTTGTTTTAGTTAACTTTCATCAGGGATTAAAAAATTTCCAACAGTGATGGTGAGAATGAAAATTGGCATAGCCACTGTGGGAAACAGTATGAAGGTTTCTCAAAAAACTAAAAACAGAACTACCATATGACCCAGCAATTCCACTCCTGGGTATATATCTGAAAAAAACAAAAACACTAATTCGAAATGATACATGCACCCCAAAGTTCATAGCAAGATATGGAAACTGCCAAGATAATGGAAACAACCTAAGTATCCATTAACAGAAGAATAGATAAAGAAGATATGGTATATATATATATATATATATATATATAATGGAATACTACTCAGCCATAAAAAAGAATGAAATTTTGCCATTTGCAGCAACATGGATGGACCTGGAAGGCATTACGCAAACTGAAGTAAGTCAGAGAAAGATATATAATGTATGATATCACTTATATGTGGAATCTAAAAAATACAACAAACTAGTGAATATAACAAAAAAGAAGTAGCTTCACAGATATAGAGAACAAACTACTGGTTACCAGTGGGGGGAAGCGGGGAGGGGCAATACAGGGGTGGGAAAGTGGGAGGTACAAACTACTGGTGTAAGATAGGCTCAAGGATGTACTGTACAACATGGGGAATACAGGTAAGATTTTGTAATAACTGCAAATGGAAAGTAATCTTTAAAAATTAAAGAAAAAATAATAAAAATAAATTCAAATAGTGAGGTAAACTTTTAGAATTTAGGTTTCTTAACAAACTTAACTGCAGAAACACTGCCACTGGAAAGCATTTCCTGCCCTTTGAAATTGGGTGCATGTAGTAAATATACTTGATATCACTGTCCTAAATGATTTACTGCTAAGGCAAATAACAGAAAAGACTCCAAAAGATTGCATTTTTTAACAGCTCTGTTGAGATATAATTCAATACATAATTCAATACTACTCACCTGACAAATCAGTCAGGAACTAGACAGTTTTTTCACTCACATACCTCTTTATTGTTGAGTTCTAGAACAGCCAGTCCCACCAATGCTCCCACACATTTGGAATTGAGTTCCAGGGCTCTGCTGAATGCCAGACGAGCCTTCTCCAATTTGTTAAGTTTCACAAAGCAATGGCCCATTCCTAAACGAACTTCCGCTACAAAAATAAAATCAAGTCATTCAGTCTGTCAAACTAGGGCATTTTTAGGATTAAAATTTTTTAAATGCTTAAACATTCTCTATTTACAAGTTGCAAAATCGCAGAATTAACTTCAGTATAACTACACTATAAAATCTTCGGGTGTATCACAAACTTGGTTTCACTGGAGGTCAGAGCATACCACTCTCCCCTTACACCTCCCAACACTTACCCCCTCATCAAGGATACCTTTCTCACCATAGAACAGAACACCTGTAATAGTGGTATTTTTCTTGTCTTCCAATGCTCCTGGCTACACTGCACCTTCATTATCTAATTTTTAAAGAGCAATTTTTAAACAGAGAACAAAAAGCTTCATTAAGGTCTTAAATATAGTGACTGACTACATGCACATCTGCAGAGCTATGCTTATAAATGCTTCCCAATTCCAAAGCCATGCCAAAACACAACCATGTTTCTAAGGATAACCTCTCCACTGCTCACTAGTTCCTACCCCTTCTCATCTAAGGACACTGCTCCTGCAACCCTGCCCTATTTTTCCCACATCATCAAATTTTCCCTCTCAACTAGATCATTCTCATCCATATACATTCTCGCATCTTAAAAAAATCCCCTCTTGATTCCATTTCCCTTTCCAGTTGTCAACTCATTCCTACTCTTCCCTAGATAGTAAAACTCCTTGAGAGATCTACATTTGCTGCCTCCCAATTCCCTTCCTTCCCTTTTCTCTTTTGACTCCACCCTAATGAGTATCTCACCTCCACCATTCCAGTAAAACTGCTTTATCAAGGTCACTAATGATTTGTATGCTGCCAAATCCAATGATCAACTTTCATTCCCTATTTTACTTGGCCTAACAACAGAATTTGACACTGACACCCTCTCCTTCTGGAAACATTTTACATTTGACTTCAAAATTTGCTAAATGAATGAGATTTTGGAAAGAAAACTAGTATAGGGCAAAAAGATTATATTATGATCTACTATGCAGCTTTTGAATCAAATACCAATATTTTAAGTTGGATCATACACAGCCTAGACTTACAGTTTTTCTCTTACCTGGACATCCTGGGTTAGTTCGCAAGGCTTTCTTATAGTAAGCGAGAGCTCCTCTGTAATCCTTCTTGTTGAATGAAATGCAAGCTTTACCTGTAATGATTTTTAAAAATAAACATGCACTTATTAAAGAACACAAGTCTCATATGCTCTCTACTAACTCACCTAAATCAAATATATCTCTCAGTAACAAACACTTGAAAACAGCAAAAATGATTTCATATCTAAACTTGTTTTCCATGAGGGTATATTAATCTATGCCTATAAATAGAACGGTACTATATTATGTTAAATGTTATAAAATAATTAAAGTAGCTTAGAGTTGTCCAAATAGATTGTTTATTGATGCTTTAGAAGTGTATAACAAATTATGCTTAACTGGTATACATCTTATTTCTGTAATTTCAACAGAAATAATGATCTATTGTAATAGTTTTATTTTTAATAAGGTAAAGCTCTTCTACTTTGCTGCCCAGCCCAGTTACTAAGGAGTCATCAACAAAGAAATACATTCTAGGCACAGATGAAAAATATAGATTCCTAAGATGGTTGCCAAAAGTGACTTACCAAGAAGGGCTGGAATATTATTTGGAGACTGGTTGAGTACGAAATGAAACTGTGCATCAGCCTGATCCATTTTGTCACCTTCAAGTAGGCAGAAGCAGGCTCTTCCCAACAAATGGTTCTGAAAAAGTAATGCATCATCTTAGACTTGACTTTATCCAGGACTAACCACAATTTAACACAAATGTGTAACATGAAAATAAAAACCATATAGGAAGGAAGCAGATCATCACACAAATTCCTTTATCACTGTAATGTGTTTAAACTACCAGTAAGCAATTCTTAATTGCAAATTGAGGAACTATCCCAAAATGCAAGTTGTCTGTGCCAGGAACGATGACAAAAAGAAAAGTTCAAACTCCTTAAAATATGCTTGAAGTTCACCTGAGGATGTTGGAATTACCAACTCAACATGTGGTTAAGTTTCACATGCTAAATTTGCCCATATTACTTCAACAGTATCAGGACCAAAGAAATTTCTATTCTATTAAGGAACCCTTCTTTTTGACTATTCTTATCAACTATGTTATTTTAAGAAAAACTGAAAGAAAATCTGTTGCCTATTATACACATTTTACTTTCATGCGGTATTTTTTTCCCTTTCATAAATTCAAAGATATCTGATTTAATTTACCTGATCATACATAATAATTTTATCTGCCATCGTATACAATAGGGTTGCCTGTGTAATAAGATCTTTCTTGTTGTCCTTATTCTTCTCCTTCCGAGCCTGTTGTACATAATAGGCTGCCAATGTATCCAAGCAAGTCATCTGGTCTTTTTCATGGTCTCTATAGTCCAAATTGCCATCTATACGCGCTGCTTCCAACAACTTTACAAACTCTTCTGTTTTTCCTTGCTTGTAGTATTCCAGCTATAAGGTAAAGAATCAAACTAGAATTACTAGAGGATATGTCAATACAAAAAGTTGTACACAAATGTTTATAGCAGCTTTATGTGTAATAGCCCCAAACTGGAAACAACTAAATTGTTGAGCAAAAGGTGAATGGACAAACTGTGGTCTATCTGTATAACGGCTACTGCTCGGCAGTAAAAAGGAGCTATTGGGTACATGCTACAACATGGATAAATCTCAAACTAATCTTTAGTGACAAAAAGCAGATCAGGGGTTGCCTGGGCACTGTGGAGGGGCAAGGGAGAGGTGGGAGGAAAGTTTTAGGGGTGATAGATATATTCATTATCTTGATTGTGGTGATGATTTCACAGGTGTACATATATGCTAAAAATTCTCAAATGGTACATATGAAATATATGCAGTTTACTATAGATGAATTATACCTAATAAAGCTGTTTAAAAAACTATGATCACTACAAATGCTTCCATCTTCTTACCTAGCAATAGCTGATTTCAAACTAAATCAGAGCCCAAGAGAGAAAGCAATAGTGAGAGGGTATAAAGAATTCCAAACAGAAAACTTGGGTTCCAGTTATAGATCCATCAAAAATTGTCTGTGACTTTGGGTCTGCTGAATAACTTCCCTGGGTATCTGTTTCATTTATTAATAATAAAAGGAATATCCACCATTTATTAACCCCTTACTGTGGGCCACAAACAATGCCAGGAGCTTCATATACATTATCTCTAATCTGTACAACCACCCTTAAGGTGAGTGCTAACAACCCCCTATTTTAGATGAGGAAATAGGCTCAGAAGGTAGATCATTTGTCTAGTTAGTAGCCGAGTTGGAATTTGAACAAAGGACTCTCTAATCCCAAAGCCTACATTCTTTCTAGTGTAACAACCTACAGCCCACAATGCTTTATGAATTTATTTTACTACAGGTTCCATGCTAACCCTCCAAGACTTCAATTTTCATGTAAGTGCTGTTAAAGGAGGCATTTGTACTAAAAAAATACTAAGTTCCCTTCTGGTTTTAAAAAATATGTGACAAGCATTAATGTCTTGTTCTCCAAAGACCAGGAAAACTTAGCACTTCAAGTCAGGAGGGCACTGCTTGTCACTGAAAGTATCTCTCTGTAAATCCATACTTAAACTCTTTAAGAGTTAGGCTTAAAAAAAAAAAAAAAAAAAGACTTAGGCTTGAGCACTGGACACAAGCCCGATTCCAGATCTACTTCTCTGACTCTTCAAGGTCAGAGGCCTCCTGTATATCTTTATGTGAAAGGGACCTGTGACAAACTTGCTTAGGAATAATGATCAAAGTATTTACTGTATTTTATTCATAATCATTTACTATAATGTTCCCACAAAAAAGAAACATCATTATGCAGCTGGTGCTGGGGAGGGTAGAGGGTGTTAGATTGTTTAAATTGTGGCACCTCGTTTTTTCTCAGTTTATCTACAAACCATAAGCCAGTCTTCACTGAGTAATCACTAAATAATCAAATGCTCAATATAGAGTACTCTTTAACTTAAATGAATTCTGCTTTCACCAACATATACTAATTTACCAGAGGCCAACACATCACTTAGTAAACTTGCCTTTAATACAATTAACTTCCATATACATGGTACTATCATTCACCCAAGCTGGCTATTACTGTAACTGAAAACAGAACCACGTATTTTTTCCAGTCAACATATAAAAAATATTTGTTACATGAATACTCACCGCCAAAGCAATCCATATGTGCAATTGTGTGTGTTCCTGTTTCAGAATACTGATAACTTCATCTCCCTCCGGTAACTGATCGAAGTCAAGTTCAATGACCTAAAATACAAAATGTAGGTTTTAACTCTTATTTTTCTTTTTAAAATTCACATTTCTTCTTTGACTGCTGCTTTCCTAAAGATACATCAGTATGGTTATACACAGGATTTGTGTTCACTTTCAATAGGGCTGAACAAGCATACGTTAAGAAACGTTTAAGGAGCATATGACAAATACGTTATATGGTAATATTAAAGCATAGCAAACAAACCCTGATATTTGTCCTCAAATCACTAGAACTATAAAATGCTACAAAAGCTTTTCTTACTGAAAAAACTAAAAGGAAACCCTGCGTAACGTATAATGCAGGTAAAGTACAGATAAACACCCCAGAGACTCAGGCCACAGACTCTGAGATTCGGTCTGACAACTTTTTTTTTTTTTTGGCTGCATTGGGTCTTTTGTTGCTGCACGCGGCCTTTCCCTAGATGTGGGGAACGGGGTCTACTCTTCATTGCGGTGTGCGTGGGCTTCTCCTTGCGGTGGCTTCTCTTGTGCCTAGAGCACAGGCTCTAGGCATGCGGGCTTCAGAAGCTGTGGCTCGCGGTCTCTAGAGCGCAGGCTCAGTAGTTGTGGCGCACGGGCTTAGTTGCTCCGCAGCATGTGGGACCTTCCCGGACCAGGGCTTGAACCCGTGTCCCCTGCACTGGCAGACGGATTCTTAACCACTGTGCCACCAGGGAAGTCCTGGTCTGACAACTTGAGAAGCACAGTCCTAGAGGCAATGCAAAGTTGAGTGCCACCGTACACACTAATCATGGAAGCATCATTTGTGTCACACACACTCCTGAATGTGGCACAAAAATAACAGTAGGAAAATGTTCTGGAATTAGATAGTGGTGATGGTTACACTACTAAAAACCACTGGATTTTACAGTAAGTGAAACATATCTCAATATTGTACCTCAATCAAAAGTAAGAGTATGAGATATCGAATAAGACAACATCAATTCTGAGGACTTTACTCAGACAAGCCACAGGCCACCCATAAAAGAGGCGACAGGAAGGGAAATGGGGTTAATTCTATCAGCACACTGCAGCGGCTATTATCTTGGGGTCTCTGTTTCGTTGATGGAGCCTTGTGTGGCAGATGTGGTGCACCATGATACTCGAGTTTCTAAGGGAGGAAGGGCGACATCCTATATATTCCCAGGGAGAGACACTTAGTTTGAGTAGCAGAGAGAACACAGTGACATCTGCGCCCACCTCTGCGATCTATGAGGTGCCTTACATTTTATCAGGCACTGTCACACCCCTGCGCTCCTGAATTAGGAAAAGAGCAGAGTACTGTCAAATACGGACAGGTTGGTGGGGAACTTTCAAGAACTCCTTCTCGGGGTGGCTTCGAGGTTGCGCGGACCTGATGTTCCCAGCCTGGGAGGGCGCTGGGGCTGGGGAAAGACGTGATAGGAGCTTCGGCCGGGTAGCTGGATCTGGGGAGAGGGTGCTCTCGCTTCGGAAACGAAGTCGAGAGAAAGGGGGAGGGGGAGATCTCCAAGTTCAAGGTCCCCACCCTCCCCCATTCTCTACACTTACCTCGTCAGTGTCCCGGAGGGGAATCTCAATGGAGCCCCGCGACATGACGAGATCAGAAGGCGAGCGGGCGTTCGGCCCCGCCGCTCCGCAGCTGGTGCTCCTGGCTTCTGGCTCGTCCAGAGGCTAGCGGCGGCTCGGGCTCCGGTCGTGACTGCCGCCCCGCGGCGCAGCCGAAGCTCGGGCTTCTCCTTCCCGTCAGCAGCTCAAACAACGAACAGCAGACGGCGACCGGCGACTTCCGGCAGCCCCGCCCCCTGCCCCGGAAACTTTCCCCGCGGGAGGGCCTGTCCGATGGGAGGGTTTCTCCTGTGGCTCAGGTTCTCCGACTTTAGGAGGAGCCTTTCAATAGGATAAGTCTTTGCAGGTGAATTTTTAAATTGTGCTTTACCTTGTCATTTATTAAAATAAGGCTTGTTTCTGAAGTAGTAGGACATCTGATCATTAGTAAAACATTTTAGGCTTATAATTTGTCATTATATTTTTCTGGGCAGTTGTTTTATGATCTATGTCATAGTTTCTTCTAGGTGTTTTTTTTTTCCCTTATCCCTTCCCCACCTCTAGGTTTGTTTTTTTTTTTTTTTTGCGGTACGCGAGCCTCTCACTGTTGTGGCCTCTCCCGTTGCGGAGCACAGGCTCCGGACGCGCAGGCTCAGCGGCCACGGCTCACGGGCCCAGCCGCTCCGCGGCATGTGGGACCTTCCCGGACCGGGGCACGAACCCGTGTTCCCTGCATCGGCAGGCGGACTCTCAACCACTGCGCCACCAGGGAAGCCCCACCTCTAGGTTTTTGATAAACTTTCATCTTTAAAACATGAGCTTATTTTCAGGAATTTAAAACTATATAAAATGCTCCCTTAGGTAAGAACTGGGAATGTAAAGATTAACAGAACTAATTTGATTGTCAGTAAAAAAAAATTATGATAGAAATCTTAGTTCTGGCAAATTAGAATAACCAGAAAATCCTCCTGCTATAAACACCTAGATATGCTGAATTAAAAAACAACAAGAACAGCGTAGCATAGCATGTCCTTGTAGATACATAGCTGAGAGATCTACTAATCTGAATAACAGAAATTGAAGCCTGTACTAAGACTACCCAGATGGTGGTGGGTACAAGCAGGATTCTGTTTTCTATTACTGCAGGGCATTGAGTTTTAATGCTCTCACAGGGACAGAGTTAGAGGCTTTGGGTTCATGCTAGAAGCCTTAAAAGGCTATTCCCTACGTAAAAGGGGGTAAGGAAAAAAATCCCTAAAGAAAAAAAATCCCACCAATACAGGTAACAGTCTGGCCTCAGGATATAAAAGTTGCAGCTGGTGATGGGAGACGAGTTGGGTGGGAGAGGGGTGGGAGAACTTCCCTGGTGGTCCAGTGGTTAAAACTCCACGCTTCCAAGGGAGGGGGCACGGGTTCGATTCCTGGTCGGGGGAATAGCATCCCACATGCCACCCGTCTCGGCCAAAAAAAAGAGAAGTTGCAACCACGGGTCTGTATATCAGGTACGTTGGGTGTTGGACATTTCCCACTTGGTCTGGGAATTCCCAAGACAAGAAATTAGCACAGGAATTATCCCTAAGTGTGTGGTATCTCTGGCATGTTTGGGCAAGTTACTTAATACTTTTGATTGATTGGTCCTTACTTCCCCTAGTGGAAATTAAATAATGGTGACTAAGAGGTATTGAATATTTACTTGTTTCAGCACTTTACCTGCCAAAACTCATTTAATCTTCAGAACAGCCCTATGACATGGATACAGTAATCTGCCAATGGTGCGAGGCCATGGTGGGTGGTCATATCTGTCTCCTGGGACCGTTATGGAAATAAGATGAGGTGTAAAGTGATAGGCCAATACTCATGTGACTTTACTTTGGAAACTGCAACCAACTCTCTATCCCTTGGAGTTTGCTCACCTCAGATAGGACACACACTCTCAAACTCTTCACTTCCTCTCTTTCTTTTTGTCCCCAAAGGTAGGAAGCACAAGATCCCTTCTTATTTTAAGGATTTTATTATTGATCCTTGTTGAAGGAAGGAAAGAAGATGGACTTTGAAGTGGCTTTGAAAGATGGGTAGGATTTGAGTAGGCAGAATGTGGGAAGCGTTTCAAGCAAAATCTTAATGGCAAGAATTACACTCTTTAAAGGCCAGTGACAAATGAATACATCCCAGCATTAAAACTTACCAATTCTTTGACATCCATCATGTGTCTGTCGACAAATATTCAATTAGCAATCAAGTTAAGAAGAAGAAAGAGGATTTTATTTAAGCCAAACTGAAGGATGATAACCCACGAGACAGACTCTCAGAAGTTCTGAGAACTGTTCCACCTGTTAGAAGTCGAAGGCACAGTCATATAGCAACACGTTTGCAAGACAAATACATCAAAATGGTACACTGATATTTTACCTAAAGTTCACCAAAGATACATAGTCCAGATAAACATGTACAAATCGAGCTGTTAAGTCACTATGACCACCTACAGAGTTGGGAAGAAATGTGAATCTTCTGAGAAGTTATGTTGCTCGCATCAGAAGAAAGAAAAAAAATTGATGTTTAGTGTCGAGTAGGCATCCCATCTTTGAGGAGCTCTGGTTAACGTGTGATGCAGATGCACACTGCACATTAGGGAGGGAGGGAGGAGGCCCAAATGGACAGAAAGAATTTTATGTTTCTTTAAAATATAAATTTTATTTTATTGTGTCCCATCTCCTCCAGGAAACCTTCCTTGTTAATATCATTCAAGAATCTGTCGCCTGTTCGTCTTATTGTCTCCAAAAATAGCTTGGCATTGAACTATATTCAGTTTGGAAGACAGTATATATCACAGTATACTTATTTATTTATTTTTTTTACATTTAAAAAAATTGAAGTATAGTTGATTTACAATATTGTGCTAATTTCTGCTGTACACCCAGAGGGGTGGGATAGGGAGGGTGGGAGGGAGGCGCAAGAGGGAGGGGATATGGGGATATATGTATACATATAGCTGATTCACTTTGTTATACAGAAGAAACTAACACAACATTGTAAAGCAATTATATTCCAATAAAGATGTAAAAAAAAATTTCTTCTGTACAGCAAAGTGATTCAGTTACACATATATGTACATTTTTAAAAATATTCTTTTCCATTATGGTTTATCACAGAATATTGAATATAGTTCCCTGTGCTGTACAGTAGGACCTTGTTGTTTATCCATTCTATATATAATAGCTTACATCTGCTAATCCCAGCCTCCCACTCCATCCCTCCCCCGATCCCCTCCCCCTTGGCAACCACAAGTCTGTTCTCTAAGTCCGTATATCACAGTATATTTAAAATACCTATTTTTAAAAGTAAACAATCTCAAATTTTTATTCTCTTCGTAATAAAACAAAATAAACTCAGAACTGGGTCACTTGGCCCTTTCTTTTTTTATCTCCTCCCAGCACAAAGTGTTTATTACACCTCTTGATAGCCAGCATTCTCTTAGATCTGCAGTTGGGCTCAACGCATGCAAGCCTCAGCACAATTGTCTTTGTAGTTTTAGCCTTTTTCTGGAAAATCGACTTAATCTGGCCACCATAGCCACTCTGCTTCCTGTCATAATGCCGCTTTCCCTTGACCTTCTCATACTGTGTGACTTTGTGGGGTTGGTGCCTGCCACACTTCTTGCAGAAAGTCCGGCTGGTTTTAGGAACATTCACCGTGTTTGCAAGACTGCTATCAGCAGGGAAACAAGCTAAAATACCTTTTCTTTTTTTAAAGATTTTAAAAAATATATTTATTTTATTAATTATCATTTATTTTTGGCTGCGTTGGGACTTCGTTGCTGCGCGCGGGCTTTCTCTAGATGCGGCGAGCAGGGGCTACTCTTCGTTGCGGTGCGCAGGCTTCAGTAGTTGTGGCACGAGTGCTCAGTAGTTGTGACTCGCAGGCTCTAGAGTGCAGGCTCAGTAGTTGTGGCGCATGGGCTTAGTTGCTCCGTGGCATGTGGGATTTTCCTGGACCAGGGCTTGAACCTGTGTCTTCTGCATTGGCAGGTGGATTCTTAAGCACTGCACCACCAGGGAAGCCCTAAAATACCTATTTAAAAAAATATATTTTATTTATTTATTTGGTTGTGCTGGGTCTCACTTGTGGCAGGCAGGCTTCTTAGTTGAGGCTCTCCTGCTCCTTAGTTGTGGCATGCATGGGGGATCTAGTTCCCTGACCAAGGATCGAACCTGGGCCCCCTGCATTGGGAGCTCAGAGTCTTAACCACTGCACCACCAGGGAAGTTCCTAAAATACCTGTTTTGAATGTAGTCTTTTCTCCCCTCTGACTTTCCTCAAGGTCAGAATATTTTTCAAATACTCCCCTCTCACAGTGTAAGGAGCCTAGAATTCTCAGTACATAAATAGATTTTGAATTGCTTGATAAAAGCCACAGTTGGAAGCACAGCAAAGGATATTGCTTCCAAAAGCAAACGTACACAAGGAATTTGCATACCATTGCTTTGTGTAGATGAAGCTTTCTGCTTGAGTGTTTAAATAAATATTTTGAAGATATTCTCAGAACTTTGAAAAGTGAAGATTGTTCTTCTCATTCATCCCTAAAAATCATGAGAAGCATTTCAGATTCAAGGAAAGATGGATTATTTTGACTGAGTTATCTTAGATTTTGTATATTAAAAGATGTCTGTTTATAAAATGAGTTTAGAACAGTTTAAAAATACTTTTACCTGATTCTTTGTCCAGATTTGTGTATGTGATAAACATACCACTATATTCTGGGACTTGTTAGGGCAGAGAAAAAATTAATGTGCACTCCAGTGAGAATTCTTTTTACTTACCCTCAGGGTGACTTTCCGTCTAAAGAAGTATGTTATAACAACTTAAGAAATTCTTTTCCAGCTATCCTACCGACTTACCCCCTCTATGAGTGTGGGAAATCAACTCAACTGTGTAGTTTATGATTGGTCAAGTTAGTGGTTTACACAGTGTAACCAAAGTAAGCCAATTTATCAGTGCTTTTTCGCTGAGGGCATGCCAAGGCCCGGTCATACTGAAATATCAATATTTACCCCAGAGTGTAGATGACTCCTGCCAGTGAAGCCTGTTTACGAAGCCTGTTTACATATATATGTAATTTTAAAAGGCATTTGGATCAACATTTCAGCACTATTCTTATTTTAAAATAATTTTATATTATGGTGGGATAAAGGGAAAACTTTTCAAGTTTTGGAGAGATTTCCCATTCTTCTGTTTCAGAGACAGGACTGTTGCTTACAGCAGTGCTTTTCAAACTCTTTAATGTAACAAGCATCACCTGGAGAGCTAGTTAAAACTCAGATTTCTGGGTCCCAATCCCAGTTTCTGATTCAGTAGGTGTGGGGTGAGATGGAGAATTTGCATTTCTAATGAGTTCCTGGTGATGTTAGTGTTCTTGGTCCAGGGACCACACTTAGAGAACCGCTGCTGAGAAACCCTGGGCTTAGAGAATCCTAGAGTTGGACCTCTGAATACTTACATTACGTCAGACACTGTGCAAATCACTTTACATCCATTATATCTAATCCAGATGACAACCTTACAAGTTAGGGACGATTATTCCTATTTTATAGATCGAGGAACTGAGGCTCAGGAAGTTAAGTTATCCAAGATCACACAGCTTGTAAGTGGCAGAGCCAGAATTTGAACTAGGGTTTTCCTGTCTCCAGATGCATGTTACTTCTCTGTTAAAATATGCTTTTTTATCTGGATTAAAGTTCTTCTAGTCCCAGTTTCTTCCTCACATGGGAATAATTTCTCTAACATCCCTGAACCATGGCTCTTTGGCTTTTGCTCAAATCTGTCAGGAAGGGACACTCACTACTTCATGAAGAAAGTCTTGTTGGGGACAGCTAGAGTGATCAGCCATGTGGTTTGCCTGGGACCAAGTGGTCTCCCAGGGTAGGACTTTCAGTTTTAAAACCTACACAGAGCCAGGCAAACCAGAATGACTGGTCACTTTAGGACGGCTAAAGCCATTTCAAATGCTTTGTTATTAGCCCACCTTCTTTTCTATACTTTTCCATTTCTGTTGGAGTTTTGTCTAATTGGGTCTTGTACATGATAGTCCTTCAGATATTTGAAGATGATGATCCTTCCACCAGTCACCAGACTACCTTCATGTCCTTTGACCTTTCTTCACATAACATAGTATATACAGCACTTTCTATGTGTCAGGAACTCTTTTAGAAGTTTTATGTATATTAACCAATTTAATTTTCACAAAAGTCCTATGAGGTATGTACCATTATTATCCCCATTTTACAGATGGGGAAACTGAAGCATAGTTAAGTACTCTGCTCCAGGTCACAGTTTTTAAGAGGCTGAGCCAGGATTTTAACCCACAGAGTATGGCTCCAGAATCCACACTCTTAATCACTACGCTTTACTGCTTTCCACTTAGTCAGTAAGGGTCTACCAAGTACCGACTATGTACTGAAAAAGATACAGAAGAGAGACACGGTCCTTGTCACCATGGAGTGTATGGTCTAGTGGGAGACACACAAGCAACAAGTAATTAAATTAAAAAAATTACAAATTAGGATAAGTGCTATGAAATAAGTAAGTGCTAAGATAGAAAATATTGGTGAAGCAGTTCGGGTCCAATCAGGAGACAGAAATCACACAGGAGGTTAAATAGAGGAAGTATAACATAAAGAATTATTAATTGTGATAAATGAGTAACCCTATGATGTAAAGACACTTTGGTACCCTAGGGCTGAGGGAGCATACCCAAAGAAGGACAATCCCTTAGGAGGAATTCAGCTTTCATTGGAGAATGTGTGTATAATTGTCAGCTTGGGCTGCCATAACAAAATACCAAGACTGGGAGGCTTAAACAACAGGAATTTATCTCACAGTTCTGGAGGCTGGTAAATCCAAGATCAAGGCGCCTGCTGATTAGGTTACCTGGTGAGGGCTTTCTTCCTTGCTTGCAGATTGCCACCTTTTGGCTGTGTCCTCACATCACTGAGGGAGAGGAAAGCAAGCTTTCTGACAAGGCACTAATCGCACCGTAAGGGACCCACCCCCATGACCTTAGCTAACCCTATTTACCTCCCAAAGGCCCCATCTCCACATACCATTGCACTGGGGGTTAGGACTTAATTAATATATGAGTTCTGGGGGGAAGACAAGTCAGTCCATAGCAGTGTGGTTCTACCATGGGATAGCAGAGAAGTTGGCTGATTTGGGTAAACTGGAGCTGTTCTGGAGTCACTGGACAAGCAATAGCCCAGCTTCTGGGATGCAGGAAAGGGCACAGGCCATCAGTGTGGGTGGTCTGGGGCCCTGGCTTGGGCAGGAGCCCTTTAGAGAATGTAGGCTGCCCTGAGGCTCAAGGTTTTTTTTTGTTTTTTTAAAATTAATTAATTATATTTTTGGCTAGGTTGGGTCTTCATTGCTGCTTGCAGGCTTTCTCTATTTGTGGTGAGCAGGGGCTACTCTTCGTTGTGGTGTGCGGGCTTTTCATTGTGGTGGCTTCTCGTTGTGGAGCACGGGCTCTAGGGGTGTGGGCTTCAGTAGTTGTGGCTCACGGGCTCTAGAGTGCAGGCTCAGTAGTTGTAGCGCATGGGCTTAGTCGCTCTGTGGCATGTGGGATCTTCCCAAACAAGGGCTCAAACCCGTGTCCCCTGCATTGGCAGACAGATTCTTAACCACTGCACCACCAGGGAAGTCCCTCAAGTTTTTGAGTCTTGTGAAAAGGTTATCCTACGAAGGCCGAGGCAGCAGGGTTACAGAGGGACAGCGCTCTTGGCCATGGCTGGGGCAGGCTCTAGCCTATGTCCTCACATCCACCCCTCCAACCCTGGAAAATGGCATGAAAGCCCCTTGCTAATGCAGCATCCCTCCAGTGCATTCGATTAAGAAAGTGTTCACATCTCGCTCACTGTAAAGGAGACACGCTTAAAGGAATTCTGTTGTTTATCACAGAACATATATTGAAAGGGGCATTCATAGCTGAGACCATAATTTCATTACAAACAGTTGAGTGGCAAATTAAAAAAAATGTTAAAATATAATATAAATCCAAGGTAAAAGTTTTCAAGTCCTTTAACTTTACTCCAGAGAAGTACAAAATGAAAAGGGAAAATCTCACTCCTTCCCTTCCCATCTCATTTTCTCTCTCCAAAGGTAAAAAGCAAAACCTGTGATTCCTTCCAGGAAAAAAAAATACACTTACCCATATATGTGTCAATGCTATAAATTATACAAAGGGGATCATTTTCCTGTATAGCATGCTTTCAAGAATAAAAGAGAATTAATAAAGTTAATTAAAATTAAATTATTAACAATAATGTATTAAAAGTCTTTCCCCATTGGCATGTCCAGATCACCCTTATTCTCTCTAATCTCTGCACATAATTGCATCATGTAAATGACAGATAATTTTTTTCTTCCAGTTGTATAGAGATAAGTGACATACAGCGCTATATAAGTTTAAGGTGTACAGCATAATCATTTGATTTACATATATCATGAAGTGATTATCACAATAAGTTTAGGGAACATCCATCATCTCATATAGATACAAAATTAAAGAAATAGAAGAAAACACTTTTTTTTCTTGAGATGAGAACTCAGGATTCACTCTCTTAACAACTTTCATATAAAACATACAGCAGTGTTAACTATATTTACGATGTTGTACATTACATCCCTAGTACTTACTTACCTTATAACTGGAGGTTTGTACCTTTTGACTGCCTTCATCCAATTCCCCCTCCGCCCAACCCTTGCCTCTGGTAACCACAGATCTGATCTTTTTTTCTATGAGTTTTAAAATTTGTTTGTTTGTTTTTGAAGTATAATTTTTTTTACATCTTTATTGGAGTATAATTGCTTTACAATGGTGTGTTAGTTTCTGCTTTATAACAAAATGAATTAGTTATATATATACATAATTGACTTCTACACTATGTTATTTCCTGTTACACAACTTAGAGATTTAATATTTCTATATATTCCACACTGATCACCACAATAAGTCTAGTTACAATATGTCACTATACAAAGATATTACATAGTTATTGACTATATTCCCGCCAATGTACATTTCATACTTGTGGCATTTATTTTGCAGCTGGAAGTTTGTACCTCTTAATCTCTCTCACCTATTTCTTTCCTTCTCCTACTCCTCCCCTCTGGCAACCACCTGTTTGTTCTCTGTATCTGTAACTCTGTTTCTGCTTTGTTATATTTGTGTATTTGTTTTATTTTGTTAGATTCCACATATAAGTGGAACCATACAGTATATGTCTCTGTCTGACTTATTTCACTTAGCATAATACCCTCCATGTCCATCCATGTTGTTGCAAATGGCAAAATTTCATTCCTTTTAATGCCTGAGTAGTATTCCATTATATACGTGCCACATCTTCTTTATCCAGTCATCTACTGATGGACACTTAGGTTGCTTCCATATCTTTGCTATTGTAAATAATGCTGCAATGAACATACAGGTGCATTTTTTTTTGAATTAGTGTTTTTGTTCTCTTCAGATAAATACTCAGGAGTGGAACTGCTGGGTCATATGGTAGTTCTATTTTTTTCCATATTCTTTTCCATATTAGCTGAACCAATTTGCATTCCCAACAGTGCAAGAGAGTTCACTTTTCTCCACACGCTCACCAACATTTGTTATTTGTAATCTTTTTGATAATAGCCATTCTGACAGATGTGAGGTAGTATCTCATTGTGGTTTTGCTTTGATTTCCCTGATGATTAGTGATGCTGAGCATCTTTTCATGTACATGTTGGCCATCTGTATGTCTTTCTTGGAAAAACATCTATTCAGGTTTTCTGCCCATTTTAAAAAATCCGGCTGTTTGTTTTTTTGATGTAGAGTTATGTGAGTTCTTTGTCTATTTTGGATATTAACCTCTTATTGGACAAATAGTTTGCAAATATATTCTCCCATTCTGTAGGTGGCCTTTTCCTTTTGTTGATAGTTTTCTTCACTGTGCAAAAGCTGTTTAGTTTGATATAGTTCCATTTGTTTATTTTTGCTTTTGTTTCCCTTGCCTGAGGAGACGTATCCAAAAAAGTTACAAAGACCAATGTCAAAGAGCATACTGCCTAGGTTTTCTTCTAGAAGTTTTATGACTCCAGGGCTTATATTTAAGTCTTTAATTCATTTTGAGTTTGTTTTAGTGTATGGTGTGAGAGAGTAGTCACAGTTTGATTCTTCTGCATGTAGTTGTCCAGTTTTCCCAGCACCATTTATTGAGACTATCTTTTGCCGGTTGTATATTCTTGCCTCCTTTGTTGTAATTAATTGACCATAAGTTGTGGGTTTATTTCTGGACTCTTTACTCTGTTACATCGGTCTATGTGTCTGTTTTTGTGCCAGTACCATAATGTATTTTTTTAAAATGTTATTTATTTTTTATTGAGGTACAGTTGATATTAGTTTCAGGTATACAACATAGTGATTCAAAAATTTTATAGATTATACCCCATTTACAATTATTATAGAATATTAGCCACATTTCCTGTTCTGTACAATATATCTTTCTAGCTTACTTACTTTATACATAGGATTTTGTACCTCTTAATCTTCTACACCTATCTTGCCCATCCCCCCTTCCTTCTCCCAACTCATAACCACTAGTTTGTTCTCTATATTGGTGAATCTGTTACTGTTTTGTTATATTCATTCCTTTGTTGTATCTTTTAGATTCCACATGTAAGTGATAACATACAGTATTTGTCTTTGTGACTTATTTAACTAAGAATAATACCCTCCAGGTCCATCCATGTTGTTGCAAATGGCAGAATTTCATTATTATTCATGGCTGAGTAGTATTCCATTGTATGTATATGTGTGTGTGTGTATATATGTATCACATCTTCTTTATCCAATCATCTGTTGATGGGCACTTGGGTTGCTTCCATATCTTGGCTATTGCAAATAATGGTGCTTTTAACATATGGGTGCATGTATCTTTTCAAATTAGTGTTTTCATTTGCTTCGGAGATATACCCAGGAGTAGAATTGCTGGATGATATGATAGTTCTATTTTTAGTTTTTTGAGGAAACTCCATACTGTTTTCCACAGTGGCTGTACCAATTTGTATTCCCACCAACAGTGCAAGAGGGTTTCCTTTCCTCTGCACCCTCACCAACATTTATTTGTAATGTTTTTGATGATAGCCATTCTGACAGGTGTGAAGTGATATCTCATTGGGGTTTTGATTTGCATTTCCCTGATGATTAGCAATGTTGAGTGTCTTTTCATGTGCCTTTGGTCATCTGTAGGTCTTCTTTAGAAAAATGTCTATTCAGTTCTTCTGCCCATTTTTTAATCAGGTTTATTTATTTTATATTGAGTTGCATGAGCTATTTATATACTTTGGATAGTAACTCCTTATTGGTCATATTATTTGAAAATATTTTCTCATTCAATAGGTTGTCTTTTCATTTTGTTGATGGTTTCCTTTGCTGTGCAAAAGCTTTTAAGTTTAATTAGGTCCCATTTGTTTATTTTTGCTTTTGTTTCCTTTGCCTTAGGCGAGAGATACAAAAAAACTTGCTATGATTTATGTCAAAGAATGTTCTGCCTATATTTTCCTCTGGGAGTTTTATGGTATCCAGTCTTACACCTAGGTCTTTAACCTATTTTGAGTTTATTTTTGTATATGGTGTGAGAAAATGTTCTAATTTCATTCTTTTCCATGTAGCTGTCCTGTTTTCCCAGCACCACTTATTGAAGAGACTGTTTTTTCTTCATTGTATCTTCTTGCCTCCTTTGTTGTAGATTAATTGACCATAAGTGCATGGGTTTATTTCTGGACTTTTTATTCTGTTCCATTGATTTCTGTGTCTGCTTTTGTGCCAGTACTACACAGTTTTGATGACTGTGACTGTGTAGTATAGTCTGAAGTGAAGGTGATTGTGATTGTTGTCTATTTGGGTTCTTTTGTGTTTCCATACAAGTTTTTAAATTATTTGTTCTAGTTTTGTGAAAAATGCCATTGGTATTTTGATGTGGATTGCACTGAATCTGTAGATTGCCTTGGGTAGTGTGGTTATTTTAACAATATTAATTCTTCCAATCCATGAACATGGTGTATCTTTCCATCTGTTGGTGTCATCTTCAATTTCTTTCATGAGTGTCTTATAGCTTTCTGAATACAGTCCTTTTACCTCCTCGGTTAGATTTATTCCTAGGTATTTTATTCTTTTTGATGGGTTTGTAAAGGGGACTGTTTTCTTAATTTCTCTTTCTGATAGTGTATTGTTAGTATAGACATGCAACAGTTTCTATATATAATAATTTTGTATCCTGCAACTTCACAGAATTCATCTATGAGCTCTAGTAGTTTTTCCATGGCATCTTTGGGATTTTCTATGTATGGAATCATAGATGATGGATAATTTATTTCACTTTTAATGGACACTTTGGGTTTTGCTTTTATAAAAATTCTGCCAGAAAGATAACTGTACATATGTGACTGAATTTTTGTAGGTATAACCATATTTTTTGCTATATGAAAAGACATGTGCCTTTTAAATTTTTGTATTTATCAGATTTACCTGTAGTAAGAAATTGCATCAATTTGTACCCCCCTCCCATCAAAAGTGGATGAGAGGATTAATTTCTTCACATCCCTGCCAGCATCAGAGAAGCCTTGTACCAGTTTGATAAGTGAAAAAAAAAATGTTTTCTTACCATTTTGATTTGCATTTCTTTAAGTATACATGAGTGAGAGCATCTTTCTGCATGTTTATCATCCTTTGAATTTGCTTTTCTATGATCTCTTTCTATCCTTTGCACACTTTTCTGTTGGGCTTTTAAATATATATATATATATATATATTCATTTATATCAGTTCTATTTAAGTTAAGGAAAAGAGCTCTTTGACAAATATGTTTTAAATTTGTTTTCCCTGTTTTGGAACCTAGCCTTTCATTTAAGTTTCAGTTTTTGTTGTTGTTTTCCTTTTTTTTCATACCAAAGTTACATTGCTACCTAGACAAGTTGACTAACTTTTCCCCTTCTGGCTTCTGGATTTCATAGCCTTCTCAGAAAAGCCTCTTTCTTAGATTAGTATTTAGTTAACCCCCTTTTTAGAGATATTTTATGATTTATTTTTTACAGTTCATATTTGATCTATCTGGAATTGACTTGGGTGTAAGGAGTGAGATAAGAACCCAGCTTTGTTCTTATCTCAGTAGGTACTGACTAGTTGTGCTACCACTACTTACTTTTATTTTATTTACTCTTTTCCCCAATGATTTGAAATCTCACCTTTCCACCTTTACAGTAAATTCCCTTGTGCGTTAGAGTCTATTTCTTATTTTTCTTTGGTTTCATTAATTTCTTCTCATATCAAACTGCTTTATTAATTGAAGTTTCAAAGTATGTTTTGATATCAGATAGAACTAGAAGTGGACATGTTTTGGATGGGGAAGACAGAGAAGGTCTTGCTGATGGGTGACATTTAGGCTGACATTTGAAGAATAAGAAGTAACCAGTTTCATGGAGGCGAAGGTAGGAGCATTCGAGGTAGAGGGAGCTGCATATCCAAAGGTTGGGAGACAGAAAACAGCTTGCCTTATTTGCAGAAGCTAAAAAAAGACAAGTGTGGTGAGCACATGAAAACACAGGAGAGAAGGACACAAGATGGAGTGGAAAGATAGGCCAGATTTTGTAGGGACAGCTTGGTTTTGTCCTAAATACAAATGGAAGCACTTAATGGATTTGAAGTAGGAAAGTGACATGTTCCAACTTCTCGGTGTATAACATTGTCACTCTGGCTGTTATGTGGAGATGGGCAGGAGGAGAACAAAAGTTGCAGTGAGGAAGAGTTGCTTCCTCTTCATCCAAGTAGCTTCTCCTTGTTATATTTTATCCCAGCATCTTATTTATTCCTTTTTGGGATAGTTTCTTTCTTATTCCTTTTTGTGTCCTTAGTGCCAGCACGGAGTCTAGCAAACAGCATGCAATAAACATTTGAATCATGTATGAATGAAAAAGTAAGTTCTTTCAATTTTCACCCTGGCCCTGGGGAATGAGAGTTTTAAATCCCTTACAGCTTTAAAAAGATTAATTAAGCATCTGAGAAGCGATGGGTGGGTTAAAATATTGGTGAGTTATGTTCCAGCGGCCAGACCAAAGGGGGCCTCTGAAAGAGTTGGGGAAGAGTCCCGTAGTCCCGGGGTGCTGGTGAACTCCAGGGCTGTGTAAGCAAAACCCCAGTAGAGGGCAGTAGAGGGCTGCACAGGACTGGTTCCGCCCGATTGGCCAGGGCCCAGGCGAGGGCAGGGAAGGGGACAGGGACGGGAAAGGGGAAGGGGAGGGGCTGGACAGCAGGCCAGGCAGCTAGAACCCGCACCAGACTAGGGGTTGGGGAGCAGGTGACCTTCTGGTCTCTCGTCGGAGTCTAAAGTGCGCTGATGGAGAGCATGAGGCCACCTTTCTGTGTTTAGATCGTGCTGCTTCTTAGCCTGCAGAGTATAATGAAGCTGTTTTACTGTGGGCCCCTTGCTGCTGGGAAGGGCAGTCTCCTGGAACAGTGATGGGAGGAGGGAGAGAGGAGGGGGTGGGGAGGAAGGGCCCTGAGGTGAAATGGTGAGCACAGATGGGAGTTTTGGCCTTGGCTGCGAGGGAACATGTTTCTTGGAGACTGTTCTGCAAAGCAGGGAGTGAGACGGTGTCCCTAAGTCACAGCCAGGAGCTGGAAAGACTCAAAGGCAGACAGCGCTTTGCGGAAAACAGGAGGTAATTATTGGCTCCGCAATGTACGTTGTAAGAAACAACTTTGAATGTTTCTTATGCTCTCTGAATTGATTTCCGTTCTGTTCGTTTTTGTTAGTATAGTTGTTTTAAAAATTTCCAACCTCTCATCTGTGCTTAGGGGAAAAGGATTTTGTACACACATTGGCCAGAGGGTTAAAAGGGGAGCACAGTGCCCCCTAGTGGCCATCAAGGTGATAGCAGCAGAGATCAGAGTGAAAGGCCCCAAACAGAAGCGACACTTAATTTGGACACTTGTTCTTCTCAGCACACACACACATTTCACATACACACATATACACACAATCACATAGCATAGTACGGTTTTAAAATTTTTCCAGTTTTATTGAGATATGATTGACATCCAGCACTGTATAAGTTTAAGGTGCACAGCGTAATGATTTGACCTGTGTACATTGCAAAATGATTACCAAGCACACCTACACTTATATACACACATCTCACACACATTCTCACACAGACACATCACATACACATAGCACACTCATACTTTACACACACTGGCATATCACACATACAGGATGACACACACGCACACTGATAAAGGGTTTTGTAGCAGATAATACGGTTGCCCACCAGTAGCTATCCCACCGTGTATAACTACAATGTGGTTTAAGTCAAGGATCAAGTCAACTTTTGGTTTTGGGGTAGGTTCCAACTGACCTAAGTCATCAACATAATATCAACCCCCTTGGCATAGGAGTGGGCATGTGACCACATCGATCCATTAGCTGTGAATGAGGAAGCATGTCGCCCTGGAAGCTGCCAGGAGCCATCCTGCTACCCCAAGAGGCCAGTTTGGAAAGAGCTGATGGGGATGAGAGGGGGAGGGGAGAGACTCAGGCAAGCAGGTGTAGCCTGCTAAACATTGGGAGCCTCTGAACAACCCAGTGCTAGAAGCTCACCCTGCCTCTGAACTTTAGGCTTTGGGGACAAATAAGTTGCCTGGTATTTAATGCCTTCAGGTTGGGTTTTCTGTTTCTTAGATCAGAAAACCTCAGAACAGATCAAGTCCTCCCGGAAGTCATCTGTGGAGGGGTCCAGCTCTGCTTTAAGAAGGAGGACTGTTCCTTTCTACCCCTCCTTTGACCTCTTGGTCCTCAAAGTGATTATGATGGACCCGGCACAGTTCTTGGAAATTTTCTGGATAACAGAGAAGAAAATAGTATTTAAAACCAAGCCTCTTTGGCTTCGAAGGAAAGTGACACAATTCCGATTCGTGCAGGAATAAATCTCTAGATGGATCTTGTCCCTGGCAGAGGCTGAAATAAGATTCAAGCCAGTGTTTTTGAATTTCAGAGGACAGGCAACCTTGGCTGACAACACAGATTTTGTATACGCAGTTGGCCCTCTGAATCTGCTGGGTTTCGCAGCTGCTTCGTCTATTTTTTTTAAATGAATTTTTTATTGGAGTATAGTTGCTTTACAATGTTGTGTTAGTTTCTGCTGTACAGCAAAGTGAATCAGCTATATGTATATATATATATCCCCTCTTTTTTGGATTTCCTTCCCGTTTAGGTCACCACAGAGCACTGAGTAGAGTTCCCTGTGCTATACTACTATAACTAATGAGTAGTTTCTCATTAGTTAGCTATTTTATACATAGTATCAATAGTGTATACATGTCAATCCCAATCTCCCAATTCATCCCACCCCTTCCCCCTTCCTTCCATACATTTGTTCTCTACATCTGTGTCTCTATTTCTGCTTTGCAAATAAGATCACCTACCATTTTTCTAGATTCCACATATATGAGTTAATGTATGATATTTGTTCTTCTCTTTCTGACTTACTTCACTCTGTATGTCAGTCTCTAGGCCCATCCACATCTCTGCAAATGACCCAATTTCATTCCTTTTTATGGCTAATATTCCTCTGTATATATGTACCACATCTTCTTTCTCCACTTCTCTGTTGATGGACATTTAGGTTGCTTCCACATCCTGGCTATTGTAAATAGAGCTGCAATGAACATTGTGGTACATGACTCTTTTTGAATTATGGTTTTCTCAGGGTATATGCCCAGTAGTGGGATTGCTGGGTTGAATGGTAGCTCTATTTTTAGTTTTTTAAGGAACCTCTGTACAGTTCTCCATAGTGACTATCAATTTACATTCCCACGAACAGTGCAAGAGGGTTCCCTCTTCTCCACACCCTATCCAGCATTTATTGTTTGTAGATTTTTTGATGACAGCCATTCTGACCAGTGTGAGGTGACACCTCTTTGTAGTTTTGATTTGCATTTCTCTAATAATTAGTGATGTTGAGCATCTTTTCATGTGCCTCTTGTCCATCTCTGTGTCTTCTTTGGAGAAATGTCTATTTAGGTCTTCCTCCCATTTTTGGGTTGAGTTGTCTGTTTTTTTGATATTGAGCTGCATAAGCTGTTTGTATATTTTGGAGATTAATCCCTTGTCAATTGCTTCATTTGCAAATATTTTCTCCCATTCTGAGGGTTGTCTTTTCTTCTTGTTTATGGTTTCCTTTGCTGTGCGAAAGCTGTTAAGTTTAATTAGGTCCCATTTGTTTATTTTTGTTTCTATTTTCATTACTCTAGGAGGTGGGTCAAAAAAGATCTTGCTGTGGTTTATGTCAGAGTGTTCTGCCTGTGTTTTCCTCTAGGAGTTTTATAGTGTCTGGCCTTATACCTTTGGTATAATCTATGACAAAGGAGGCAAGAATATACAATGGAGAAAAGACAGTCTCTTCAATAAGTGGTGCTGGGAAAACTGGACAGCTACATGTAAAAGAATGTAATTAGAACACTCCCTAACACCATACACAAAAATAAACTCAAAATGCATTAAAGACCTAAATGGGTTTCACAGCTTCTGATTCAACCAACCACTCAGTACTAGGTTAGATGAATCCATGGATGAAAAACCCACGGATACGGAGGGCCCACTGTACCCATTTTATATAAGCGACTTGAACATGCGTGGATTTTGGCGTCCGAGGAAGCTCCTGGAACTGATTCTCTGCGGATGCTGAGGAAGGACTGTATACATACTCATTTAAACCCTTTAACCACCCTACAAGGTGAGGATCACTTATCCCATTTTACAGATAATGAATCAGGCTCAAAGAGGGTGTCACGTGCTCAGTGTCAAACAGCTACGTAGCGGTGGCACTGGGCTTTCAACCCAGGGCCCTTTGGCTGGAAAGCTCTCGGTCTCCCTTCCAGGGCAGCATACCACCTACCACACCGCTGGCCGCCTCCTGTGTGTGATTTGGTCTGGGTGGGCCTCTTGGGGCGGCGGCTGCAAAGAGGTAAGAGGAAAGTTATCCTTGTACGTTTATTTAACGTTTCATGGGGGCAGTGGTAGGAATGGGGAAGATAGAGAGCCTCTTACACCAGGGTTCTGATCGTGCTGGGAAGGAGCCTGAAATGGACCTTGAAAAGTCAGCCTCTGCCAGGGAGGCAGTGTGGTGTGGTGCTGGCCACCCAGCCTCGGAGCCCTACTGGACCTGGGGTCAGGTCTCAGGGTCACTGATGTGTTAGCTCTGTGACTTGGTAAGTCACAGACTGTGACTTTAACCCGTTGAAGTCTGAGTTTCATCCCTAATAATTA
Organism: Delphinus delphis; assembly: GCF_949987515.2. Lineage (NCBI taxonomy): Eukaryota > Metazoa > Chordata > Mammalia > Artiodactyla > Delphinidae > Delphinus > Delphinus delphis. Next base: position 65,926,845 of record NC_082690.1, on the reverse strand, counting down.
GACCTACCCCCTAGGGTCTTCATGTGGATTAAATAAGAAACCATGGGGCTTCCCTGGTGGCACAGTGGTTAAGCATCCACCTGCCAACGCAGGGGACATGGGTTCAAGCCCTGGTCCAGGAAGATCCCACATGCCTCAGAGCAACTAAGCCCATGTGCCACACACCACAACTACTGAGCCTGTGATCTAGAGCCCGCGAGCCACAGCTACTGAGCCCACGAGCCACAACTACTGAGCCCACGTGCCACAACTACTGAAGCCTGCGCGCCTAGGGACCGTGCTCCACAACAAGAGAAGCCATCGCAATGAGAAGTCCGTGCACCACAATGAAGAGTAGCCCCTGCTCGCCGCAACTAGAGAAAGCCTGCACTCAGCAATGAAGACCGAACACAGCCAAAAATAAATAAGTAAATAAATAAAAATTTTAAAAAAAGAAAAAGGAACCACAAGTAAAGTACCGTACTGAGCACAATGCCTGGTGCCCCACCCCCTCCGCCACCAATGGCAGATGTTATACTATATTAAACACATAGCGCTCCTGCAGATTTGGGCAGGTATTCTAAAGGCCCCTTCTCATCCAAATGGTAATCCTCAAACACTGTTATAAAGAGAAGGCAGAGAAAGGCAGCTCGTGCACAATGCTTTTCTTTTTTTTTTAAATTAAAAATGTTTTAATTGTGGTAGGATACACATGACATAAAATCTACCATCTTAACTCTTTTTAAGTGTACAGTTCAGTAGTGGTAAGTTCATTCACATTGTTGTATAAAAAAATCTCCAGAATTCTTTTCATCTTGCAAAACTGAAACTCTATACCCATTAAATTCTCCATTCTCCCCATCCCCTAGCCCCTGAATCAACATTCTACTTCCTGTCTTTATGAATTTGATTAGGTGAGTGGAATCAAACAATTTGTTTTTTTGTGACTGGCATATGTCACTTAGCCTAGTGTTCTCAAGGTTCATCCATGTTGCAGCATGTTCAGAATTTCCTACCTTTTAAAGGCTGAATAATATTCCACTGTATGTATATATTTTGTTTATCCATCAATGGGTACTTGGGTTGCTTCCACCTTTGGGCTACTGTGAGTAATGCTGCTATGAACATGGCAGTATAAATATCTCCTCAAGACCCTGCTTTCAATTCTTTTGTGTATATACTCAGAAATGGAGTTGCTGGATCATACAATAATTCTATTTGTAATTTTTTGAGAAACCATGATATTGTTTTCCATAGTGGCTGCAGCATTTCACCTTCCTACCAGCAGTGCACAAGGCTTCCAATTTCTCTACATCCTTGCCAACATGTGTTATTTTCTGGTGGCTTTTTTTTTTTTTTTTTTGCGGTACGCAGGCCTCTCACTGTTGTGGGCTCTCCCGTTGTGGAGCACAGGCTCCGGACGCGCAGGCTCAGCGGCCATGGCTCACGAGCCCAGCCGCTCCGCGGCATGTGGGATCTTCCCGGACCGGGGCACGAACCCGTGTCCCCTGCATTGGCAGGCGGACTCTCAACCACTGCGCCACCAGGGAAGCCCTCTGGTGGCTTTTTTGTTATTTTTTAAGGTAACCATCCTAATGGGTGTGAGGTGGTGTCTCACTGTGGTTTTGATTTGCATTTCCCTAATGATTAGTGATATTGAGCCTCTTTCCATGTGATTGTTGGCCATTTATGTATCTTCTATGCATAAATATCTACTCAAGTCCTTTGCCCATTTTAAAATCAGGTTGTTTATTTTTTTTGTCATTGAGTTGTATGAGTTCTTTATATATTCTGGTTATTAACTCTTTATTAGATAGTATATGATTTATAAATATTTTCTCCCATTCTGTGGGTTGCTTTTTCACTCTGTTGATTGTGTCCTTTGATGCACAGAAGTTTTAAATTTTAATATAGTCTAATTTATTTATTCTTGCCACAATGCTTTTCTTCCTTTTTATCCCTTTAGGAGTAAGTTGGTGGAAAGTGGGGTGAGCTTAGCCATATTCTACCTCTTTCATTGCCTATTGGTGTGAAAAAGGAGAAGGAACTCCTTACTCCATAAGACAAAAGAGTAGCATCCCTCATGAGACTTCAGCACAGAGGGATTTAAATACAGCTGCTTATTTTCTACTTAGTTTTTTAAAAATTGAGGTATAGTTTTTTTAATACATTTATTTATGTATGTATTTTTGGCTGTGTTGGGTCTTCGTTGCTGCGTGCAGGCTTTCTCTAGTTGCAGTGAGCAGGGGCTACTCTTTGTTGTAGTGCACAGGCTCCTCATTGCGGTGGCTTCTGTTGTTGAGGAGCACAGGCTCTAGGCGCTTGGGTTTCAGTAGTTGTGGCACATGGGCTCAGTAGTTGTGGCGCATGGGCTTAGTTGCTCCACAGCAGGTAGAATCTTCCCGGACCAGGGATCGAACCTATGTCCCCTGCATTGGCAGGCAGATTCTTAACCACTGTGCCACCAGGGAAGTCCCGAGGTATAGTTGATGTACAATATTATGTAAGTTTCAGGTATACAACATAGTGATTCACAATTTTTAAAAATATTTATTTATTTATTTAATTTATTTTGGCTGAGCCGGGTCTTAGTTGCAGCACACAGGATCTTCGTTGTGGCAAGCGGGCTTCTTAGTTGCAGCATGCGGACTCTTAGTTGTGGCAGGTGGACTTCTTATTTGTGGCATGAGGACTTCTTAGTTGCGGCATGCATGTGGGATCTAGTTCCCAGACCAGGGATCGAAACTGGGCCCCCTCCATTGGGAGCTTGCAGTCTTAACCACTGCGCCACCAGGGAAGTCCCTGATTCACACTTTTTAAAGGTTATATTCCATTTATAGTTATTGTAAAATGTTGGCTATATTCCTTGTGTTGTACAATATGTCATTATAGTTTATTTATGTTATATGTAGGAAGGGCAAGATAAGGGTGGGGGTTAAGAGGTACAAAATAAATCAGTTTATTGAAGACTCCTGGATTCGGGAAGCTGGGCCTAGAAATGTTGGCTTTCAGACAGCCTGGTGCCCCCTCTGACATCTGGCCTAGGAATCAAGCTGGAGGTGGCAGGAAATCTCACCACGATGTCCAGCCAGGACCTGTTTCCAGATTGTCAAGGCTGGGGAAGGAGTGCAGGTTAGTATCCCCTGGGAGATGGCTGGAACTAAGATGAGGCAGGCAAGGCACCAAGTGCACAAATATTTAAGGAGACACTCACTGCAGGTGCTGACCTTGCACTTGCATGAGCCATAGAGGGAGTGCCTCCTTCTACTTTGTGCCCCTGGAGCCCCGTTGCCTCATTCCAGTCCTGGCTCTGCCTGGGGGCAAGGAGAAGGGCACACAAGTGTGTGTGGCCCACATTACAAGGATGAGTGCTCAGATCAGAGTCCCCACCTGTTGGGCAGGCCCTGTGGATCCTGGCTGTAATGGACTCTCGGATGTCTTTCCTTGGATGGATGATCAGACCTCAAGGTATGAGGCAGAAGAGATCTGGGTGGAAGCCAGGCAGAGGCCATACTTCTGCTGCCGCTGCTCTTTCTGCTGGCATTGCAGTTGAGGGACTGACTGAGCTCTCTCTGGTGGCGTGAGCAGGCATCCCGGTGTCCTGTCTCTAGCCTCATGGATGTTGGGAGGCCAGGATCATGCATTTTGCTGGTGACCTTGTGGCAGGAGCACTGGTGGTTTTGGAGTGAGCAGCTTCCCTGGTGGCCCAGATCTTCTTTGGGAGGCTTTTCTGAAAGCTCAACCTAAAGTCTTTTCTACATTTCTCCTAGTAGTTCTGTAAGACACTTAATATCCTGTCATAAATCCCTTCTTGCCTGATCTAGCTGGAGTGGATTTTGTTCTCTTCAACTCACCAATACAAATGGGATGGAGAGACTTTTATTGCTGAATTCCTCTTAGAGAAGTCACTGCGTGTGTGCTTTGGAAGGATGCCTTGATCCGTCCTTGGAGAGAGGGTTCTTCTCCTTCCCCACCAACCCTCACCCCACCCTCACCCCGGACCTAGGTGTCAGCGGACACTAAGGCTCAGGAACTCTTTAAGCTGCTTCTGAAAAGAAGGGGGAAAGAGACAAAAGTGTGGAGAGAAGGCAGAGGGACTCAGTGATGGCAGAAGTCCAGGTGCTGTATAATATGACCCTTTCCCAGGACCCATTCTCCCATATTTTGTAAAACCTGTATGTATAAATGCTTGGTGGGATTGAATTTTTCTATCGTGGAAGCCAAAGGAGTGGCTGAATTTTGTGTTGGGGTTGGGGGATGTCATATGGGGACAGAAGTGGTGTGTGAGGAAGCTAGAATTTCAAGAGGTAGAAGGGCCAGGAGACTGAGGTCCCCACTGGGAGCCAGCAGAAATGCTCGAGAGCACGTGGAACTCTCTGGTCCACGGGATTCAGAAGTCCAGGCCACCTCACTTGGACATCAAGATACAGAAGCCCTCGGTGGACGTCTGGAGGACGTGGGAATGCATTCAGGATTGGTTCCTTCTTGTTATGCTTGACTCTTTACCTTACAACTTGACCTCTCTCCCCCATGAACTCTCAAAATACTTTAGCGCCACAATCCTTCAGAGTGCCCGTCATGTTGTCCTCTATATTCATGTGCATTTTTGTTTGTTTGTTTACCTTCTCTGTGAGACTCTTAGCTTCTGGAAGGCCTGTCTCTGAAGTTATTACATGCACAGTGTTGTGTGTATGTGCCTGTGTATAATCACATTCTGCAAGGGGTCCAGGATCTAGAAAATGTTTAGAAGCTGCATAAGGAGGCCTTTGGGGGGACATCTGGACACTGACTCTTTACTGCAATTCAAAAAAGAGTCATCATTCAGAAGTCAAATCCATCTCGTCCTCATGCTTGTTTCCCATCTAAGGCTCACGGGCTACGCAGGAACCCTAGACTCAGTTTCTGGTTTCAAGATTCTGTCAATTAGGGGCTCAACCAAGCAGTGTGTATTTATTGCCTCTTGCTCAGGACGCCTTGCCCTGCACTCAGAGAGGTTTACAAGCCAGGCTGACAGCAGGCAAGTCCCACTGTGGGTGGGATTGATGGCTGTTGTGGGCTTTCCAGCCTGTTGTTTCTTAAGCTATAAATATTTATCAAATGAATGCGGGAAGGTCAGTCTCCCAAGTATCTGAAGCACTGTGTATGTGTATGTGTATGTGGGCACAGGGATGGGGAGCCTGCTGGAGAATGAGAGCCCTGTGGAAGCTGGCACGTGATGTTGGTACATTAATGATTGAAAACAAGAGCAATAAAAACCCCATCACAAGTCAGTGTCTCTGCAGCCCAGGACTGGGGGGAGGTGAGCTCTGTTCTAACCTGCACATCCTAGGTACACAGCCCAGAAACCACAGGCAAACATCAGTTGCTGGCTTCCTGACATCTGCTGGGCTTATAGACTTTCTAAAGGTCCCACATTTATCCCTTAAATGAATCCAGCGACACTTCCATTTGGCTGACAACTTTGCATGTGTGGATGGGTTCAGTGAGGGAGACAGTGAAAGACTGTAGAGGGCCAGCTTAAGTTTCTGTTGGCATTTTATGGTTTTTAACTTGGAGCGACTGGTTGTTAAAATGAAATGGCTTCACTCCCAGTTGTAGTTAAGGCTCCAAGATCCTGCCACTTGCCAAAGTAAGATCACCTCTGAGTCCTTGCAAAGGGGTGGCCTCTCACTCATTTAAGGATATGAAAGAGTTGAAGTCAAGGGGGCCAGGAGGAGTAGACATAGGAGGGAGAGTTTGAGGCAAGCTGTCCCTGTGCTCTGAGCCCTTCCACTCCAACTCTAGAAGAGGTTCTGGAAGGCCTGAGCATTTTCTACCCTCAGGAAGCACATAGCTGCCACTCCAGAACTATGCCACACTAGCCACAGTCTCAACAGTAAAAGGATATCCCCGTGAGCCAGTGTCTGGGGCTGCTACCACCTGTGCCGTAGGAAAAGCAAACACCTCCACGGCAGACTCGTCAGCAGAAATAGCAGAAGGGATGGGAGCTTGGCTCACACCTGATTCCTGCCCTCCAAATCTTGCTTTTGTGTGTTTTACAGAGTGGAACCTAAATCCTTTCTAGAGCGTCACCTGCACAGAAGTCTGGGAAATGTAGTTTTATCTTAGCAGCTCCTGCAGAGCAGGGAACACCAGAAGGAGGTTGGAATGGGGGCTGAGCATCAGTTCACCTGATCTAACAGATTCCTACTCACACTTCAAGGCCCACATCAGATTCTACCTCCTTTCAGAGACTCCTCTCCCACTGTCCTCCCTCCCCCAGGAGAAAACTTTGTCCTCTGTGTTCCCACAGCTTATATAATCCAGTATGACTTGTCAGTCTCCTTTGTTAAGCCAAAAGGTTTTTCTTTCTTTCTTTTTTTTTTCAAAAATATTTATTTATTTTTGCTTCTCTGGATCTTCGTTGTGGCACGCGGGATCTTTAGTTGCAACATGCATTTGGGATCTAGTTCCCCAGCTAGGGATCAAACCCGGGCCCCCTGCATTGGGAGCACAGAGTCTTACCCACTGGACCACCAGGGAAGTCAAGCCGAATAGTTTTTTGAGGGCAGAGAATTGTTTTTTTAAATTGTGGTATAGTTGATTTACAATCTTATATTAGTTTCAGATGTACAACATAGTGATTCAAAATTTTTATAGATTATACTCCATTTAAAGTTATTGTAAAATATTGGCTATATTACTTGTGCTGTACAATATACCCTTATAACATTTATTTTATACAGAGTGGTTTGTACCTCTTAATCCACTACCCCTGTCTTGCCCCTCCCTCCCCTCTCCGCATTTGTAATCACTAGTTTGTTCTCTATATCTGTGAGTCAGCTTCTGTTTTTTTTAATAAATTTTTGTGTAAAGCTTTTTTTTTTTTTTATGCAGTACGCGGGCCTCTCACTGTTGTGGCCTCTCCCGTTGCGGAGCACAGGCTCCGGACGCGCAGGCTCAGCGGCCATGGCTCACGGGCCCAGCCGCTCCAGGGCATGTGGGATCCTCCTGGACCAGGGCCCGAACCCGTGTCCCGGCAGGCGGACTCTCAACCACTGCGCCACCAGGGAAGCCCTCAGCTTCTGTTTTGTTATATTCATTTTATTTTCTAGATTCCATGTATTAGAGAGAAAATAGAGTTATTTGTCTTTCTCTGTATGACTTATTTCACTTAGCATAGACTCCAGGTCCACCCATGTTGTGGCAAATGTCAAAATTTTATTCTTTGTTATGGCTGCATAATATTCCATTGTATGTATATTTATACCACATCTTCTCTATCCAGTCATCTGTTGATGGGCACTTAGGTTGCTTCCATATCTTGGCTGCTGTAGATAATGCTGCTATGAACATTGGGGGCATGCATCTTTTCGAATTAGTGTTTTCGTTTTCTTCAGAGATATACCCAGGAGTAGAATTGCTGGATGATATGGTAGTTCTATTTTTAGTTTTTTGAGGAACATCCATACCTCCATACTGTTTTGCACAGTGGCTATACCAATTTACATCCCCACCAACAGTGTACAAGGGGTCCCTTTTCACCACATCCTGGCCAACATTTGTTATGTGTGGTCTTTTTGCTGATGGCCATTCTGACAGGTGTGAGGTGATATCTCACTGTGGTTTTGATTTGCATTTCCCTGATGATTAGCAGTGTTGAGCTGGAGGGATATCTCCAGCTCTGTTCTTCTTTCTCAAGATTGTTTTGGCTGCTCTTGCTCTTTTGTGTTTTCATACAAATTTTAAAGTGATTTATTCTAGTTCTGTGAAAAATGCCATTGGTATTTTGATAGGTATTGCATTGAATCTGTAGATTGCCTAGGGTAGTATGGTCATTTTAACACTATTAATTCTGTCAATCCATGAACACAGTGTATCTCTCTATCTGTTTTTGTTAGTCTTCAGTTTCTTTCATCAGTGTCTTATAGTTTTCTGAGTACAGGTCTTTTACCTCCTTTGTTAGATCTATTCCTAGGCATTTAATTCTTTTTAATGCAATTGTAAATGGAATTGTTTCCTTAATTTCTCCTTCTGATAGTTCATTGTTACTGTATGTAAATGTGACAGATTTCTGTACATTAATTTTATATCCTCCAGCTTACTGAATTCATTGATGAGCTCTAGTAGATTTTTGTGTCATCTTTAGGATTTTCTAAGTATAGTATCATGTCATCTGCAAACAATGACACTTTTACTTCTTCTTTTCCAATTTGGATTTTTAAATTTCTTTTTCTTGTCTGATTGCTGTGGCTAGGACTTCCAATACTTTGTTGAATAAAAGTGGTGAGGGCTTCCGTGGCGGCGTAGTGGTTGAGAGTCTGCCTGCCAATGCAGGGGACACAGGTTTGAGCCCTGGTCTGGGAGGGTCCCACATGCCGTGGAGCAACTAGGCCCGTGAGCCACAACTGCTGAGCCTGCGTGTCTGGAGCCTGTGCTCCGCAACAACAGAGGCCGCGACAGTGAGAGGCCTGCACACTGTGATGAAGAGTGGCCCCCGCTCGCTGCAACTAGAGAAGGCCCTCGCACAGAAATGAAGACCCAACACAGCCAAAAATAAATAAATAGATTTATTAAAAAAAAAAAAAGTGGCGAGACTGGGCATCCTTGTCTGGTTCCTGATCTTAGTGGAAATGCTTTCAGCTTTTCACCATTGAATATGATGTTAACTGTGGGCCTATCATATGTGACCTTTGTTATGTTGAGGTATGTTCTGTCTACACCCACTTTGTGGAGAGTTTTTATCATAACTGGATATTGCATTTTGTCAAAAGCTTTTCTGAATCTATTGCAATGATCATATGGTTTTTGTTCTTCAAATTGTTAATGTGGTGTATCACATTGATTGATTTGCGGTTGACAGCAGGGATTTTGTGTGACTCATTTTTGTGTCTCTTGAAGCTATACAAGGGCTGATAGGTAATGACTGTGGTGGTTTTAGAATATGCCCACAAATTCTTTCTTCTTGCTTCAAAAAGTGGAGCCTCATTCCCCTCCGCTTAAGTCTGGGCTAGGCTTACTAATTTGTTTCTAATGAATAGAATGTGGCAGAAATGATGTGTGACTTCTGAGTCTAGGTCATAAAAGATGTGGCCTGATCACCCCTCGATCACCGGCTCTTGGGGAATCCAGCTGCCATGTTGTGAGGACACTCAGGCAGCCCTATGGAGAGGGCCACAAGGCAAGGACCTGAGGTGGCCTGCCAACAACCAGCACTAACTTGCCAGGAATTTTCTTCTCCCAGGAGGGAAACTTCCATCTAACCTGGGAGGACATTCAAGGCTCTTACTTCCCCTGATCCATTAAAGTGGTTACAAACCACAGCTTGTTGACTTACCTTTGTTTCCTATGAGTTGAGGCACAGTGGGCAAGATAGAACTGAGGCTCTCTGTCTCCTCTGTTTTCATTCAGTGTTACTGGTTGGTTTTGGCCAAGCCTGATTAATCCTGCCGAGAAAGGTGAGAAGAGATATCAACAACTCAGAATCCCCTCACCTCTCTTTGTCGAAGAGGAGCTTGTGGTCCTGGTGAACCCCAGGTTTTTTGGCATGGCTCTCACCAGAGGAAGGAGAACCTATCAAGGAGTGGTCTTCCGGGCCCCATACAGCCCTGGTGCACTGCGTGCGGGTGAGTGGTCTGGAAAGGCTGAGGGAGAAGGGTTGTTAGCCAGCAGTAATAGAAGAGCATTAAGCCTGGCTTTCTGAGCAATGCCTCCAACAGGAGAGCCCACTCTCTCTCAGCTTCCTGAGGCAGTTGGGGAAAAATGAGCAAACTAGCTGAGGGTAAAAATTTGCTTCTCCAAGAGGGCAGGGCCTTGGCAATCCTTGGCCTGCTTTCCCCATGCTGAAATTCTGCATCTTCTTTTCTTTCTTACTTGCACAATCAATACATTTTCATTGTAAAATAAACAAAGTTCAAATAATATATTTATATGGAGTAAGAAAGTGAATGCTCTCCATTATAACCTCAATCCCATTTCCTCCCCACAGGAAAGAAACTACAGCTAACAGGTTGACACAGAGCCTGCCAGACCTCATGGATACAAAGGTATCACACTGTATATATGGCCCTGCAACTTGTCTGTTTGTTTCATTTGATGATAAATCATCAACATCTTTTGTTCATGTCAGCACATACAGAGCTAACCCTCTCTCTTTTCTAATAGCTTTCTAATTTCCATAGTATATGTGAGAGGAAGAGGAAAACTATGCTAAGAATAACCACTTTTCACTGCCTTCTCTGGAGTGGGGAGTGAGAGTGTTGAATGGAGCATTTGGGGGGGTTTGGGTGGGGGAGTGTTGGGGAAGGTGTTATGGAGAGCTGAGTTGCTCTTTAGAATGGGGGGGCGGGATTTGGAGCCTCAGAGGTCATCTGGGTGGACAAATGAAAAGGGGTGAGGGGAATGCAGGAAGTCAGAGGTTGCTGGCAAGATGGAATAGAGTGCCCTGCATAGTGATCCCTCACATGCCCTCACATCTTTAGCAAGCTTACTAAATTCATGAATGAGTATATTCCTCATCTCTTGAATGTTTCCTTAGAATGACATTGCAAGGGTGCTATTACTGGGTCAAAAAGCAGAATTTCTCTACGGTTCTTGTGACATCGTTTGTTAAACTTATCCCAAAGCGCTGTAAGAATTATGCTGCTACTTATAAAATTTTACCTTTTCAAAATGTACATTAGATTAGAATATACAAATAATGACATTTAAAATGCTTATCCATGTCCCACAGAAGGTAGGGTGAGGAAGTCCTGCAATGGTGTGAAGATGGGTAAATAGAGCTCATAAGGGAAGCAAGTCCCCTGCCACCAACTTCCTGAAGGCTGGCCTTGGTCCCAACTGGCGAAGCCCATAAGCTCATATCTGAGACCCCAGACACTCAGGGAAGCGATGGTGGCTTGCTGATAGTGGCTAGGAAACACTTGGGAAGTGGCTGGGGCACATCTGCTGGGAGTGTTAGGACCCTATCTTGTAGGAAGTCAGGGCTCAGAATCAGGAGAGAAACGAGGAAGGCGTGTTCTGTCCAGAGCTGTTAAAGGCCTTTCATGACCCTTGGACTTGAACCAGGCAGAGCAGGATGGAGAAACCCCAAATGAAAGCCAGGATGGCTCTAAGCCTGCAGTTGGGGCAACTGCCTTACACGGGATTTCCCCCATTTGCTTCATTTGCACAAGATAAGTTATTTCTCCAGTAGTTAGACAAGAAGCCTCTTCTCAACTCTACCTTGTTCTCACCAAAGTCAAACCTACGGGCATCATCCTCAGAGACCAGTTACTTCTGACCTTGGACAGCATCTTCCTTGAGGGGCTCCTATAGTCTCTCTCCACCTTCTGGCCTTGAATTTCAGCCTCTTTGGTCTCCGTGGGTCCCAGATCCTGCATTTCTGCCCCTGTCTTGTCCTTATTCCTTTTCAGGCTCAATTCCTAATAACTGCCCGTCTGTTTCCTGCCTTCACAGAATTCTCATTGGCTTCTCTTAGTGCCCAGTGCCACCCACCCTGTAGAACCATGACTGAACCTGTCAGGTCCATGAATACTGGCCTCACCCTCTTACCAAATCCTGTCAGCTGGGCCTCACCTGTCGGCCCTTGCTGGCCTGTCATCCACCCTGGCTCCTGTGTGGCCATCTGGGAGCTGCCAGGTGTTGTCTACCCCGGTGGCATGTCTGGAAGCCCATTGTGTTGACAACAATGAATTGAATGTGTCCACATGGGCTGGAAGCCCATTGTGTTGACAACAATGAATTGAATGTGTCCACATGGGGAGCACGACTACCAGGCAGAGCTCACGTGGGCCTGGTTCCCACGACAGAATTATTCATCAGGACTTTCCTTCTTTCTGAGGCAGTGGTGGGTGGTGCAGAAAAGAACACGGATTTCAGAGTCAGGCAGCAGAGTTCAAATCTTGGCTCCACAACTTAATACTTTGGGCAAATTTCTTAACCTTTCATAGCCTCAGAGCCCTCGTTTGGAAAAATGAGGATAAATAAAAGTACCTGACTCATTGGGTTGTTTTAGGGCTAACTGAAATAAGTGATCATGACTTATAGTGAGAATTTTTCAATGGTAAGAGTGTTCATTTGTTAGGAATGTCATAACAAAGTACCATGAACTGAGTGGATTAAACAACAGAAATATGTTGTCTCACAGATCTGGAGGCTAGAAGTGTGAATCAAGATGTCTGCAGTGTTGGTTCCTACTGAGTGCTGTTTGGCAAGAATCTATTCCAGGCCTCTCTCCTTGGTTGTAGATGGCCATCTTCTGTGCCTGTTCACATGGTGCTCTCCTTTGTGTGTGTGTGTGTGTGTGTGTGTGTGTGTGTGTGTGTGTGTGTGTGTGTGTATCTGTCCATATTTCCCTCATTATAAGACACCAGTCATTGAATCTGGCCCACCCTAGTGACCTCATCTTAACTAATTACATCTGCAACGATCCTATTTCTAATATGGTCACATTATGAGGTACTGGGGGTTAGGACTTCAACCCATAACAGTAAGTTATCATTATTTGTCAGGAGCTCTTATAAAGCTCTGATAACTGATGGGATTTTAGTGGAATTCAATGGTAACCATTCAACCTTCTAAGTGAACTGCGTTCTACTGAGATACCTATTGTATCAGTCACTCACTGGTAGTGGCAGGTTTGTGGGGCCCCGTAAGCCTCCAGGTTTGTGTGTAGGAGCTCATCTTACAGAGGTTTTTATTTTTCCCTTTTCCCTGAGCAGTGGTGGCAGTGGTGGTCGGGTGGCGGACTCCCAATTGTCACACAGGCTATCCCCGAGCCTGCTGTGCATGCTGGAACCCTAGGGCTAGGGCCAAGGCCAGATCCTCTGTTCACCTCCTTTTCCTCCTACCTCCAACCCAAGTCACTAGGAAGAAGCTTCTTACCTCATGGCAAATTCCCACATCTCCGGGAATTCGTTCCCTGAGAAGTTCAGGGGATGACAGCTCACGACTCCCTCTGTTCTGTAGGAAACCTGGGTTCCTATGGGAGGGCAGGAGTGCAAGCAGTGCCCAGAGCTGACAACTGGGCCTTCTTTATGCCAGACCAGAGGAAGTGGGGAAGCTGAAAGCCAAAGACGTCAGGGCTTGTGCAGAGCGAAACAGAAGCCTTTTCATGACCTCTATCACTTCTGCACACCTCAAGCCATCTTGATGCTGTTCACGGGAGCGCAATGTAATGTCATGGCTGACTCTCCCTGCCCCTCCTCCAAGAGAGCCATATTATGTCCTGAGAAGGACACACGAACGTGGGTGCTTGAGTCTGGGCTGCATGCTTCTGGCATTAACGTCTCAGCATCTTAACACACAGGTGACCTGGGTTCGGACAGTTGTTGTGTCTGCTTCTCACCAGGTCAAGGCTCTGTCTCTGAACACTGCGGCAGGATTTATGTGGCTGGAGACAGTAGTGAGCCCTTGGGATGTGGCCACGCCTAGGGGCACTGAGACTTCCTCCCCAGCCTCATTCTTGAGGGCGTGCTGGCTTTGTGAGGACACAGGGCCAGGATCTCTATTCTTTCTTTCTTCTATTAACTGCCCCAGAACTCCCTGTCTAATTTCATCCTCTAGATAAGTTCAGCTTCAGCAAATATTTATTGAATATACACACCATGCTAGCAATTTAATACATGGCACTGCCCTCAAAGAGTTGACATTCAAATAAGGGTTAAACTGAAAACACAGGCAGAGAGCGACAAGGATGGCTACTTAGATGATGACAAGTACTTAGAGGCAGAGAGAAATGAGAAGTTACTTCCAACTAAGAAGGCTTTATGGAGGAAGTGGAATCTAAAATATGTGGTTATGGGGCTTCCCTGGTGGCGCAGTGGTTAGGAATCCGCCTGCCGGTGCAGGGGACATGGGTTCGAGCCCTGGTCTGGGAGGATCCCACATGCCACGAAGCAACTAAGCCTGTGTGCCACAACTGCTGAGCCTGTGCTCTAGAGCCCGTGAGCCACAACTACTGAGCCCGTGTGCCATAACTCCTGAAGCCCGTGTGCCTAGGGCCTGTGCTCCACAACACGAGAAGCCACTGCAATTAGAAGCCTGCTCACCACAACAAAGAGTAGTCCCCGCTCACCACAACTAGAGAAAGCCCACATGCAGCAAGGAAGACCCAACACAGCCATAAATAAATACATAAAAGAAATAAATTTATTTTAAAAAATAATAATAAAAAAATAAATAAAATATGTGGTTATGAGGAACCTAGGGACAGGACAGGAATGAAGACGCAGAATGGATTTGAGGACACAGGGAGGGGGAAGGGTAAGCTGGGGCAAAGTGAGAGAGTGACATGGACTTATATGTACTACCATGTGTAAAATGGATAGCTAGTGGGAAGCAGCCACATAGCACAGGGATATCAGCTCAGTGCTCTGTGACCACCTAGAGGGGTGGGATAGGGAGGGTGGGAGGGAGACACAAGAGGGAGGAGATATGGGGATATATGTATATGTATAGCTGATTCACTTTGTTATAAAGCAGAAACTAACACACCATTGTAAAGCAATCATACTCCAATAAAGATGTTAAAAAAAAAGAATGAGCTGTAAAGAATAGCTAGGATTTCAATGAGTGCAGAGACAAAGGAGGGCTTCAGAGGGGAAAGAATAGGCTGAAAAGATAGGACGGTTGGAACATGCAGAACATTATAGGAGAACAAGAATTTAAATATGGCTCAAGCACAGGGTGGGGATCCATGTGAGACTAGAATGGGAAATGAAATGAGAAGGGAAAGTTGTGCCTGGATTGTGTAAGATCTTGATGTCCCACTGAGGGATTTAGACTTTATTCTCTAAGCAGTGAGGATGACACTGAAGAGGTTCAGACCAGCTTGAGCACCTGATCCTGACTGCACCTTAAGAAAACTGATGGAGTAGCTTTCTGTGCAGTGGATTTGTGTGGTAGGAGTTGGGGGTAGGGAGGGCAAACTGGAGGCTGCTGCAGTAGTCCAGGAGAGAGATGAGGTGGGGCCTCAGACGTCTGGGTGGGTCAGGAGTCAGAGTGGATGAATGATTACTTACAGCAGGATGAGCAGGAGGGCTGGAGGCCAGGATTACCTGCTTTCTTCCCCAAAGCCCCCAGCTGGGCAGGTGCTAGAGGAAGTGACCCAATGGCAGGTGCACACTGTGGATTCTGATTGGCATGTGTAGTGACCAAGGGGTAAGCAGCAATTGTTTCATTGTCCCTCAACAGCATGGATCTAAAGTAAGTTGGTGATGCATCTCTAGCGGTGAACCTGAGGACAGGGAAGCCCAAGTCGGCAACAGCTGGAATTCCAGATAAGTAGCCTGGAGCCAGCAGTTCTGTTATGGATCCTGCCTAGTTGTGCATTTTGACTGGGCACTTTCTTCATTCTGTTCCATACTCAGGCCCCTTGGTCAGATCAGCAAGTGTCCGGGCTACCTTGTCTTTCCGGTTTGTCCTTATTCAGGTGCCAGAGTCCAAGAGTCATGAATTCCATCCTCGGGCCTGATCCCCGTAACCGGAGCTTCTTCCCCAAAGCCTCCCAGGTTTTCCAAGACCCAAGCTTCAGTTGTAAAAAGTATATAAAAATAGCAGCTGGTCCTGTGCCCTTTGGGCATCTTTTCATATGTCTGTTGGCCATTTGTATGTCTTCTTTGGAAAAATATCTATTCAAATCTTCTGCCCATTTAAAAAATTTTTATTTATTTATTTTTAATTTTATACAGCAGGTTCTTATTAGTTATCTGTTTTATACATATTAGTGTATATATGTCAATCTCTCAGTTCATCCCACCACCACCCGCCCCTCCCTGCTTTCCCACCTTGGTGTCCATACATTTGTTCTCTACATTTGCATCTCTATTTCTGCCTTGCAAACCAGTTTATCTGTACCATTTTTCTAGATTCCACATATATGCGTTAATGTACGATATTTGTTTTTCTCTTTCTGACTTACTTTACTCTGTATGACAGTCCCTTCACATCTCTACAAATGACCCAATTTTGTTTCTTTTTATGGCTGAGTAATATTCCATTGTGTATATGTACCACATCTTCTTTATCCTTTCATCTGTCTATGGGCATTTAGGTTACTTCCATGTCCTGGCTATTGTAAATAGTGCTGCAATAAACGTTGGGGTGCATGTGTCTTTTTGAAATGTGGGGGGTTTTTTTGACAGTTAGACCTGAGTGTTTTTATGCTAGGTTTGATCAAGAGTACACAGTCGTGGAGGAATATGATAGGTCAAGAAGTAAGAGGTAATTATAGTAAACTTGGGGAAATCTAACAAGGCCTGCTTGTTCAGATTCTTCCAGGTGTCACTTTGTCTTTGGAGACAAGGATGTTCCTCTCACTTGAGGGTTTTAATGCTTCTTTCAAGGGAGAAGGGCAGAGGAAGGTCAGAGTGACCTTCTTGCTTCCATCATTTTCTCAAATTTCTTCTTAAAATATACAGTACACCAAGATGCCATATTTTGGGGTAGTGTGTCCTGAACCCCATCAATGTGTACTATTTGAATGCTCAGTTTATAGACTTTGGCTCTCATTCATTTATTCCAAAGCGTGAAGCACTTGTGGGAAACTTTTTTGTTTCTTGGGGCATATTTTCCTTCAAACTGGATTCTTCATGTAACCTTTCCTTAATATGTTTTTTCCTTTCTTTTTTTAAAATTTAATATAATTTTTTAGTAGAGCAATTAATTTTTTAGTAGTTATCTATTTTATGCATATTAGTGCATATATGCCAATTATCTATTTTATGCATATTAGTGCATATAATTGGCATATATGCCAATTATCTATTTTATGCATATTAGTGCATATATGCCAATTAGTGCATATATGCCAGTTCATCCCCCCCACCCACACACACTGCTTTCCCCCCTTGGTATCCATACGTTTGTTCTCTACATCTGTGTCTCTATTTCTGCCTTGCAAACCGGTTCATCTGTACCATTTTTCTAGATTCCACATATATGCGTTAATATACGATATTTGTTTTCTCTTTCTGACTTACTTCACTCTGTATGACAGACTAGGTCCATCCACGTCTCTACAAATGACCCAATTTCAGTCCTTTTTATGGCTGAGTAATTCCATTGTATATAAGTACCACATCTTCTCTATCCATTCATCTGTTGATGTACACTTAGGTTGTTTCCATGTCCTGGCTATTGTAAATAGTGCTGCAGTGAACATTGTGGTACATGACTCTTTTTGAATTATGGTTTACTCAGGGTATATGCCTAGTAGTGGGATTGCTGGGTCGTATGGTAGTTCTATTTTTAGTTTTTTAAGGAACCTCCATATTGTTCTCCATAGTGGCTGTATCAATTTACATTCCCATCAACAGTGCAAGAGGGTTCCCTTTTCTCCACACCCTCTCCAGCATCTGTTGTTTGTAGATTTTCTGATGATGCCCACTCTAACCAGTGTGAGGTGATACCTCATTGTAGATATTTTTTAAAATTTAATTAATTAATTTATTAATTAATTTATTTTTGGCTGCGTGGGGTCTTTGTTGCTGCGTGCAGGCTTTTTCTAGTTGCGGCGAGCAGAGGCTACTCTTCATTGCGGTGCATGGGCTTCTCATTGCGATGGCTTCTCTTGTTGCAGAGCATGGGCTATAGGCACACCGGCTTCAGTAGTGGTGGCTCACGGGCTTAGTTGCTCTGCTGCATGTGGGATCTTCCTGGACCAGGGCTCGAACCCATGTCCCCTGCATTGGCAGGCAGACTCTTAACCACTGTGCCACCAGGGAAGTCCCCTCATTGTAGTTTTGATTTGCATTTCTCTAATAATTAGTGATGTTGAGCAGCATTTCATGTGCCTCTTGGCCATCTGTATGTCTCGTTTGTTTGTTTGTTTGTTTTTGCGGTATGCAGGCCTCTCACTGTTGTGGCCTCTCCCGTTGCGGAGCACAGGCTCTGGACGCGCAGGCTCAGAGGCCATGGATCATGGGCCCAGCTGCTCCGCGGCATGTGAGATCTTCCCGGACCGGGGCACGAACCGGTGTCCCCTGCATCGGCAGGTGGACTCTCAACCACTGCGCCACCAGGGAAGCCCTTGTTTTTTAATATCGAGCTGCATGAGCTGTTTATATGTTTTGGAGATTAATCCTTTGTCTGTTGATTCGTTTGCAAATATTTTCTCCCATTCTGAGGGTTGTCTTTTTGTCTTGTTTATAGTTTCCTTCACTATGCAAAGGCTTTGAAGATTCATTAGGTCCCATTTGTTTATTATTATTTTTTATTTCCATTACTCTAGGAGGTGGGTCAAAAAAGATCTTGCTGTGATTTATGTCAAAGTGTGTTCTTCCTCTGTTTTCCTCTAAGAGTCTTATAGTGTCTGGTCTTACATTTAAGTCTTTAATCCATTTTGAGTTTATTTTTGTGTATGGTGTTAGGGAGTGTTCTAATTTCATTCTTTTACACGTAGCTGTCCAGTTTTCCCAGCACCACTTATTGAATAGACTGTTTTTTTCTCTATTGTATATTCTTGCATCCTTTGTCATAGATTAGTTGACCATAGATGCATAGGTTTATGTCTGGGCTTTTTATCCAGTTCCATTGATCTCTATTTCTGTTTTTGTGCCAGTACCATATTGTCTTGATTAGTGTAGCTTTGTAGTATAGTCTGAAGTCAGGGAGTCTGATTCCTCCAGCTCCATTTTTTCCCTCAAGATTGCTTTGGCTATTCAGGGCCTTTTGTGTCTCCATATAAATATTAAGATTTTTTGTTTTAGTTCTGTAATAAAAGCCTTTGGTAATTTGATAGGGATTGCATTGAATCTGTGGATTGCTTTGGGTAGTATAGTCATTATCACAATACTGATTCTTCCAATCTAAGACCATGGTATATCTCTCCATCAGTTTGTGTCATCTTTTTTTTTTTTGGTACGTGGGCCTCTCACTCTTATGGCCTCTCCTGTTGCGGAGCACAGGCTCTGGACGCACAGGCTCAGCGGCCATGGCTCACGGGCCTAGCCGCTCCGTGGCATGTGGGATCTTCCCGGACTGGGGCATGAACCCGTGTCCCCTGCATCAGCAGGCGGACTCTCAACCGCTGTGCCACCAGGGAAGTCCCTGTTTGTGTCATCTTTGATTTCTTTCATCAGTGTCTTATAGTTTTCTGAGTACAGGCCGTTTACCTCCTTAAGTAAGTTTATTCCTAGATATTATTTTTTTTTTGTGGCAAAGGTGAATGGGATTATTTCCTTAATTTATCTTTCTTATCGTTCATTGTTAGTGTATAAGAATGCAAGAGATTTCTGTGCATTAATTTTGTGTCCTGCAACTTTGCCCAATTCAATGATTAGCTCTAGTAGTTTCCTGGTGACCTCTTTAGGATTCTCTATCTATAGTATCATGTCATCTGCAAACAGTGACAGTTTTACTTCTTGTTCTCCAATTTGTATTCCTTTTATTTCTTTTCCTTCTCTGATTACAGTGGCTAGGACTTCGAAAACTATGTTGAATAATAGTGGTGAGGGTGGACAACCTTGTCTTGCTCCTGATCTTAGAGGAAATGGTTTCAGTTTTTCACCATTGAGAATGATGTTGGCTGTGGATTTGTCATATATGGCCTTTATTATGTTGAGGTAAGTTCCCTCTATGCCCACTTTCTGGAGGGTTTTTATCATAAATGGGTGTTGAATTTTGTCAAAAGCTTTTTCTGTATCCATTGAGATGATCATATGGTTTTTTTTCTTCAATTTGTTAATATGGTGTATCACATTGATTGATTTGCGTATATTGAAGAATACTTGCATCCCTGGGATAAATTTCACTTGATCATGGCGTATGATCCTTTTAATGTGTTGTTGGATTCTGTTTGCTAGTATTTTGTTGAGGATTTTTGCATCTATATTCATCAGTGATATTGGTCTGTAATTTTCTTTTTTTGTTGTATCTTTGTCTGGTTTTGGTATCAGGGTGATGGTGGCCTCATAGAATGAGTTTGGGAGTGTTCCTCCCTCTGCTATATTTTGGAAGAGTTTGAGAAGAATGGGTGTTAGGTCTTCACTAAATGTTTGATAGAATTCACCTGTGAAGCCATCTGGTCCTGGGCTTTTGTTTGTTGGAAGATTTTAAATCAGTTTCAATTTCCTTACTTGTGATTGGTCTGTCCATATTTTCTGTTTCTTTCTGGTTCAGTCTTGGAAGGTTATAACTTTCTAAGAATTTGTCCATTTCTTCCAGGTTGTCCATTTTATTGGCATAGAGTTGCTTGTAGTAGTCTCTTAGGATGCTTTGTATTTCAGCAGTGTCTGTTGTAACTTCTCCTTTTTCATTTCTAATTTTATTGATTTGAGTCCTCTCCCTCTTTTTCTTGATGAGTCTGGCTCAGGTTTATCAATTTTGTTTATCTTCTCAAAGAACCAGCTTTTAGTTTCATTGATCTTTGCTATTGTTTTCTTTGTTTCTATTTCATTTATTTCTGCTCTGATCTTTATGATTTCTTTCCTTCTAACTTTGAGGTTTTGTTTGTTCTTCTTTTTCTAGTTCCTTTAGGAGTAAAGTTAGACTATTTATTTGAGATTTTTCTTGTTTCTTGAGCTAGGATTTTATTGCTATAAACTTCCCTGTTAGAACTGCTTTTGCTGCATCCCATAGGTTTTGGATCATCGTGGTTTCATTGTCATTTTTCTCTAGGTAATGATTTCCTCTTTGATTTCTTCAGTGATCTCTTGGTTATTTAGTAGTATATTGTTAAGCCTCCATGTTTTTGTGTTTTTTATGGTTTTTTCCCTGTATTGATTTCTAATCTCACAGCGTTGTGGTCAGAAAAGATACTGGATATGATTTCAATTTTCCTAAATTTACTGAGGCTTGATTTGTGACCCAAGATGTGATCTATCCTGGAGAATGTTCCATGTGCACTTGAGAAGAAAGTGTAATCTTCTGCTTTTGGATGGAATGTTCTATAAATATCAATTAAATCTATCTGGTCTATTGTGTCTTTTAAAGCTTGTGTTTCCTTATTAATTTTCTCGCTGGATGATCTGTCCATTGGTGTAACTGAGGTGTTAAAGTCCCCCACAATTATTGCGTTACTGTTGATTTCCTCTTTTATAGCTGTTAGCATTTAGCCTTATGTATTGAGGTGCTCCTATGTTGGGTGCATAAATATTTACCATAGTTATATCATCTTCTTGGATTGATCCCTTGATTATTATGTAGTGTCCTTCCTTGTCTCTTGTAACATTCTTTATTTTAAAGTCGATTTTATCTGATATGAGTATTGCTACTCCAGCTTTCTTTTGATTTCCATTTGCATGGAATATCTTTTTCTATCCCCTCACTTTCAGTCTGTATGTGACCCTAGGTCTGAAGTGGGTCTCTTGTAGACAGCATATATATGGGTCTTGTTTTTTTATCAATTCAGCGAGCCTGTGTCTTTTGGTTAGAGCATTTAATCCATTCACATTTAAGGTAATTATCAACATGTATGTTCCTATAACCATTTTCTTAATTGTTATGGGTTTGTTTTTGTAGGTCCTTTTCTCCTCTTGTGTTTCCCACCTAGAGAAGTTCCTTTAGCATTTGTTGTAGAGCTGGTTTGTTGGTGCTGAATTCTCTTAGCTTTTGCTTCTCTGTAAAGCTTTGGATTTCTCTGTTAAATCTGAATGAGATCTTTGCTAGGTAGAGTAATCTTGGTTGTAGTTTCTTCCCTTTCATCACTTTAAATATATCATGCCACTCCCTTCTGGCTTGTAGAGTTTCTGCTGAGAAATCAGCTGTTAACCTTATGGGAGTTCCCCTGTATATTGTTTGTCATTTTTCCCTTGTTGCTTTTAATAATTTTTCTTTGTCTTTAATTTTTGTTAGTTTGATTACTATGTGTCTCAGCGTGTTTCTCCTTGGGTTTATCCTGCCTGGGACTCTCTGCGCTTCCTGGACTTGGGTGGCTATTTCCTTTCCCATGTTAGGGAAGTTTTTGACTATAATCTCTTCAAATATTTTATCGAGTCCTTTCTCTCTCTCTTGTCCTTCTGGTATCCCTATGATGCAAATGTTGGTGCATTTAATGTTGTCCCAGAGGTCTCTTAATCTGTCTTCATTTCTTTTCATTCTTTTTTCTTTATTCTGTTCTGTGGCAGTGAATTCCACCATTCTGTCTTCCAGGTCACTTATCCGTTTTTCCACCTCAGTTATTCTGCTATTGATTCCTTCTAGTGTATTTTTCATTTCAGTTATTGTATTGTTCATCTCTGTTCTTTAATTCTTCTAGGTGTTTGTCCTTTAATTCTTCCAGGTCTTTGATAAACATTTCTTGCATCTTCTCAATCTTTGCCTCCATTCTTTTTCCGAGGTCCTGGATCATCTTCATTATCATTATTCTGAATTCTTTTCTGGAATGTTGCCTATCTCCGCTTCCTTTAGTTGTTTTTCTGGGGTTTTATCTTGTTCCTTCATCTGGTACATAGTCCCCTGCCTTTTCATTTTGTCTGTCTTTCTGTGAATGTGGTTTTTGTTCCACAGGCTGCAGGATTATAGTTCTTCTTGCTTCTGCTGTCTGCCCTCTGGTGGATGAGTCTATCCAAAGGCTTGTGCAAGCTTCCTGATGGGAGGGCCTGTTGGTGGGTAGAGCTGGCTGTTTCTCTGGTGGGCAGAGCTCAGTAAAACTTTAATTCACCTGTCTGCTGATGGTGGGGCTTAGTTTCCTCCCTGTTGGTTGTTTGGCCTGAGGCGACCCAGCACTGGAGGCTACAGGCTCTTTGGTGGGGCTAATAGCGGACTCCAGGAGGGCTCATGCCAAGGAGTACTTCCCAGAACTTCTGCCGCCAGATTCCTTGTCCCCGCAGTGAGCCACAGCCATCTCCTGCCTCTGCAAAAGACCCTCCAACACTAGCAGGTAGGTCTGGTTTGGTCTCTTATGGGTCACTGCTCCTTCCCTCCAGGTGCTGATGTGCACACTACTTTGTGTGTACCCTCCAAGCGTGGAGACTCTGTTTCCCCCAGTCCTGTTGAAGTCCTGCAATCAAATCCCACTAGCCTTTGAAGTCTGATTCTTTGGGAATTCCTTCTCCCATTGCCGGACCCCCAGGTTGGGAAGCCTGACATGGGGCTCAGGACCTTCACTCCAGTGGGTGGACTTCTGAGGTATAATTGTTCTCCAGTTTGTGAGTCACCCACCCAGTGGTTACGGGATTTGATTTTATTTTGATTGCGCTCCTCTTACCAACTCACTGCAGCTTCTCCTTTGTCTTTGGATGTGGGGTCTCTTTTTTGGTGAGTTCCAGTGTCTTCCTGTCGATGATTGCTCAGCAGTTAGTTGTGATTCTGGTGCTCTCACAAGAGGGAGTGAGTGCATGTCCTTCTACTCCGCCATCTTGAACCAATCTCTCTCTTCTGCCCATTTTTTAATTGGGTTTTTTGTTTGTTTGATGTTGAGTTGTGTGAGTTCCCTTCTGTAAGTAGTTGTGATTGTGGTGTGCCTTTGGGAGGAGGTGGGATCAGGCTCTTCTTACTCCACCATCTTGGCCACATACCAGCAATCTTTTACAAGTAATGGCAGGGACTGGTTTTTGAGAGAAGTTATAGGCATTTGGGGGATTCCAAAACTTCTATTTCACATGAACTCATTAGTCTTTTTTTGGGAGGGGGGGCTTTCATTATTTAAGGCAGTGGTTCTCAAATTTCAGTGGGAATTTCTTAGAAACCTTGTTAGAAATGACAGATTTCCCTGTACTACCACCTCCAATCTGGGGTAGAATCCAGGAACATCAATTTAAAGCATGCACAGAAGGTGATCACATGTTGAGAAACACTACTTTAGGAGAAGACTTCCAGATGCAAGCCTGCCTTGACAGAGTAATTAGGAGAGGATATACAATTCCAATTTCATAGAATTGTATTTTTATTTATACAAGGGATTTCGTTGAATGCAAAACCAAATGCAATAGGATTTTTAGGTTATCAGGAGACTTTTCTTTTAAATACATTCACAAATCAGAAAAGAAATCTCTCACTGAGTGTTTTCCTAGTTTTGGTTCAAAGCATATGGTCACCCTTCTAAGGGTAAACTTTAGCATGCCATTTGTTCGGATGAAATGGTAATTGCTGACTCTCCAAATGCCAAGTGTGGGGCTGCTTAAGGCCTTGAACGGTCTGGGCCTGCCACAGAAAGACTCTGGCACTTGGAGTATTTTCAGTGTTTTAAAATTCCTGAGTTGTTCTTTGCTGGATAGGTTTGTTTCTAGAAATGGGAACCTTTCCTTGTGAATTAGGACAAGTTAGCCTTCTGCTTGCTGTACATTTGCTGCAGGGTGTGCTTTGGGCTCTGCCCCTCTTGCCTCTTTTCTAGCAGAGCTGGACGCTCCCAGTGTGGGAATGGTGGCAGAGAGTTGCAGCCAGAGATGGACTTGAGGAGGGGAGGTGACCATTCTTGGCAGATGAGGGAGGGGTATGGAATCCAGGATACTGCAGAGCAATCTTGACCTTTAGGGCTGGACCTGAGCAGGTTAAATTTTGACTTTCAGGATGTGGAGACAGAGAATGGGAATCTTTCTTTGGAGAGGCTCCTGGCGCTACAGTAGCAGAGGGAGTGTCCAAGAGAAAAACAGGCAAAGACAGAAAAATGGGGTCAAATTAGAGGAGGAAACAGGACTGAAGTGATGAGTATCAGAGGGAGGTAATCAAATGTGGTTTAGGGGGAAAATTCTGGAGTTAGAGAGGTTTGGGTTTGAATCAGAACTCTACACCTGCTAACTCTGTACACTTGGAAAGGATACTTCACCTTTATAAATCTTAATTTCTGTAAAATAGGGGTAATAATACTACCTACTGATAAATTCCTGTGTGGATTAAAGTAATTCATATGAAGTGCTTAACAGAGCTTATCTGGCCTATGGTTACTATTGATTGACTGCTAACTGTTACAACCATAAGCCACCTTCTTGATTTTGCATATAATTGTTATGAACTGTCTTCCCAGCTTGGAGTACAACTTCCTTAAAAATTTTAAGCACCCACATGCCTGTCTTTTAGCAGGAAGTCCAGTATCTTCCACTGGAGGTATTTTTTTTTCCCCTTGAATTTTCTAATAACCTCAGAGGCTTACTCAGTCCAAAGGGACAGTCCTGCCTCCAAATGCTAGGCAGAGAGAAGACCCTAGAGTCTCATTGGTCCAATGATGATTTTGCTGCCCCTGTTTTTGTTGCCATCATATGGTGTCATAGTTTAAAACATGTCTCAAATAGTTGTGGATTGTTGCCATAAAAATGCCCTCACTATTCTAGAATTCTCTGTGGTAGATTGTCTCTACCCTCCTTGTAAAAGGATTGTATTTCTCACTCCACTGCTGTCCAGCTTGGCCCTATGACTTGCATTGGCCAGTGAGATGGAAGTAATATGTGCTGCTTCTAATCAGAAACTTCCAGAGCCATCACTCTCTCTCTTTTTCTTCTGCCACAAAAATGGCAATGTGGGGTTGCTCCTTCACTTTGAGTCCTGGAGTGAAGAGTTTATGGAGCAGAGCTACAGCCAAACCATAGCCAACATGTAATATGACTAAGACATAAACCTTTACTGTTGTAAGCCACTGAGACTTTGGAGATTTTTGTTACTGTAGTGTAACCTTCTCTAGCTGACTGATATAACCTCTTGGGTCACAAGAGTGTCTCTTATTTAGGTTCTAAAGTTACAGCTCTTTTAGTTCATACATTTGACTCAGGCATTACACCCAAAGCACACCACCATGTCAGGACGGCTTGGTTGAGAGGGACCTGCAGCCTCAGGTGCATGCTCCACCAAACCCCACTTCTCTCGTCCGTGACCACTTAGGCTCTTACCACGAGCTAGATCACCCTCATGATGTGTTCCCCTCTGGGGCCCTTGGTATCCCTTTCTGCTCACAGATTCCAATTGGTGCCCTCCCAATATGTCAGTGAGATTGTAATAATGTTCCTGCAAAAGGAAACGGTCAGGGGCTCAATGCCCTTGTCTCCTATGCAGATTTACCACAGTAGATATATCACAGATGTTTGGGAGAGGTAGTCTTTGTCAGGCTACGAGAGTTTGTTACATCTCCTTCCTGTGCACGAGTACTTATTTGCCTTATATTTGTTAGGGGAGGTCACTCAGCTGATTTTTTCCCCACAGTAGGTACAATCTACCCCAGTGTAGTTTGTTATTCCTACTTCTAACCATAGCAAAAACTATAGGGTTTTTTTTTTGAAATTTACATTAACAGTCCTTCTGTTATATGTAGATGTTATATGGAGGTCTTATTGAGAGGATCTGGGGGCAGAGGGAAGACGTAAATGCATCACAATGAGGCAGCATCATTTGTCCTACCCCATTCTCCTTTTTCTCCTTCTAAAAACTCCAAAAAATAAGATTAAACTCCGAGAGTTCAAAGAATTACTCTAATGCAACATGAAAGGAGAGATCACTCAGGTCTTCATATTAACACAACTAGTGAAGGTACGTGAGGGGTCCAAGGTCAGCAGTGGATCTTTTAAGCAGGAAGGAGGAGGGCAGACTTAGCCGGACTCAGGGAGAGGAGCTCTTGATACAGGGAGTGGAGTCCTTTCAGTCACTGGTGTCTGTTCTCCCTCTGCCAGAGGGTGTAAGCAACCAAATAGCATTTTAGAAGTGTGTCTCTGGCTGCTCTGGGGGGACTGGATTGGATTAGACAAAGGCAAGAGTAACGACAAGGAGACTCATTAGCAGGAAGTAGAAAAGAAACAAGTTTATTGGATGGATGAATGAATAAATGAATATTGAGATGTGGATTTTAAGCTATGGCTTGAGTCCCTACTCTAGCCGAAGGACATTCTCTGCAGTGTGTGTCATGTTCCCTAAGGACTGTGATGGGTCTTCAGACTTCTAGAAGAGTAAAACCCTTCCCTATTGCTCTCCTATTGGTGTTTCTGGAGCTTGATCGCCAGCTGGTATCAAATCTGGTTCTGTGCTTTGGCACACTCCCCTTCTTCACCTCTCGTAGTTCTGAGATGTGTCTTGCTTAATAGCAGACAATACCTTTTCTCAGAGCCTTTCTGGTTCACATGATATTTTTAGCCCATCAGAATCTCCACCCCACCCCCTATATCCACATTTGAAGCACAAGCAGATTCCTGTGGGTCATGGGTGACAGCCTCCATGCAGAGCCAAGGTTGCTGCCCAAAGCTATGCATCTTCCAGGGGGTAACTTCTCCGCTCAGTCCCTTACTGCTCTTAGGGAACCCGTCACCCAGGTGCCCTGCCCTCAGGGTCCTGCTGTATAGTTTTCCATTCCCAGAATACTTTCAACATTCAGGAAAAAAAACAAAAACAAAAACTGAGCAGCATCCCCATCCAACAAAAATGAGGGCGGTCCCAACACCCCTCAAAACTAGCTTTTGGAGAATCCAAAACACGCAGATGTCTTTTGCTTTTAATCCAGAAGAAGGAAGGATGATCACAAAGGAAGGCTCAGATCCAAAGTGAATTCTTTTGTCTAGTACATGGTTTATTTTAAATGTGAAAGTTCAAGCTTACAAAAACAAATGGATTGGATCGGGCATTTGTGAATTCTGAAGCATAGACATTTCTCCATGTTTGGAGGGTGTGCTCAGATATTTGTTTGTGCAATTTTTGTCATTGTTGAAATAAAAGAGGTACTGAGCCTGAGGAACATTGCACCCAGAATGATGTGAAAAATAAATAAATGATGCTACCGGGCCCAGAATCCCAAGGAGGGGAAGGAGAGTAAATATGGCCCTGGTTGGTATTATCCTCATATGGCCCCAGGGTACCTGGTGGAAAAACCTCTTTCTGATATATCGCACCATAAGTTGGGTAGATTTACTGATTGAACGGAATAAATTGGGCAGGTAAACTGCCATCAAGAGGACTGACCTACAGAAATGTTCTTCCCGCTTTTCTTCAATTTTTACCTACCTGATCTTAAAATCTCTTTTTATGAACTTGGCTTTAGATTGCACTGACTTCATCAGGCAGCTTTGAGAAAGGGATTTCCTGGGGGTGAAAATCAAATTCATTGTCAGCAACTGGATTGAAGGAAAGAGCCAGGGCCTTGAGATGTTTGGGTCCAGCTCTTTCAAAGAATGGCTGTGCGATTCTGGATAAGGTATTTCATTTCACTCCCTTAACCGGAAAATGCAGACTGAACAATTTTGGGGATTACATTTTGAGAATAAGCGATGGATATAAATTGCCGTGTATGGTACCTGGTACAAAGTAAGTCTTGTAAGTCATGATATAACTCATGATGGAGAAGAAACACTCTGCCTGCTTTGTGGGGGCAAAAGAACAATTAGGAGGCAATTACGTTGATGACATGGCAAGAAATCATGGAGGCCTAGACCAGAGTAGCAGCGGTAGAAGTAGCAAGAAATGGTCAGATTCTGGACATATTTTGAAGATAGAGCCAACAGGATTTTCTGATCGATTTCCTGTAGGGTGTGTGGGGAGCAAGAAGGGGAATCATGAATGAGTCATGTTTTGTGTTTGAGCAGCTCGAAGGATGGACTTGCATTTTACTGAGATGGAGAAAGCTGAGGGCAAAGCAGGTCCTGCAGGTTGCATGGGTTAAGTTGGAGCTGACTATGAGACACCCAAGAGGAATGTTGAGTGGGCAGTTGGATATATGACTTTGGAGTTGGGGGCGAGGTCCAGACTGGACACGAGCATTTGAGAGTCTTCAGAGAGTTTAAATAGGTGATATTTAAAATCACTGAGCTCGAATAAGATCCTCTTGGGAGTGAGTGCAGTTAGAAAAGAATCTAGGTCTGAGAACCAAGCCCTGGAGCCGCCCAGCCTTCCCTATCAGGGAGATGAGGAAGAACAAAAGAACCTCCCCGTCCTTCTCCTCTTCCTCTTTCTTCTTCTTTTGTTGTTATGAAAGGGGACTGTTCTATTTAATTCACTTAACCTTCACTTGAACAAAACTACTTGCAAGAGTTCTTTTGGGTTTGCTCTTAAAAAATGATATATGCCCTTCGCAACTTCAAAGTCTTTTAAAAAGGAAAAACACCCAACTCTGGGCTGTGGAAGAGGCCTCGTGGTGCAGGCACCCAACCAGTAAGTCAGTGCATCTGGAGATCAAGTTCCTCTCAGGATTAGTGAAATCGAGCTTTTGTTAGAATTAATTTAATGGTGCAATGTCAACTTGCAAACCTCAAAAATCCTTTTATGCTTCACATCTCTTTCCCTTTTTCATAAAAAAAAAAAAAAAAAAACCCATCCCTATGTGAAGCCAGAAAGGACAATCTGAGAAAGTTTGGCTCTTCCTTTGGTGAGATAAACAATCTTTTGTATCATGGCACCAGCGCAGAAATCCTGTGTTTGGAGAACACGCTGAGACTGCAGAGTTACTCAGGATAGTTTAGGGGAGGGCAAGGTAGGGATAGCTCAATTTTTGTGATAAAGATCTGGGTGCCTCAGTGGACAATGGGTTTTCCATGAGCCAAGAATGACTTGGTTGTTACAACCAAGAGCCAACACAATAGTAGGTTGAATTCAAAGAGGTCCTGGCCATAGGAAATGAGAATCCTCTGAATAAAGAGGCTGCTGGTTGGTTGACGCCAGTATCTGGCTCTAAAAAGGGCCACTGTATTTAACGCATGGCCCCAGCTCTGACTCTTAGACCAGAGAGAGATACCTCCTCCAAAGGTAGCTAATGACTTAAGAGACTTGGCTTAAACAGACAAGCTAGGCCAGTCAGATGTTCTTGAAAATCTGAAACAAGACACTTGTCAGGTGGTTGGGGGAAGGAAACAGCTGGAGCTGAGAGGCCATGTGAGCCACAGCAAGGGAAAAGTCCAGAAGAAGCAAGAGTAGAGAGAGGAGAAGGAGAAGGGAGCAGATGCACAGAGAGAAGGAGAGAGGAGAGAGGGGGGTGAGAGGGAGAGAGAGACAGGCAGAGAGAGAGGGTTACATGGCCTGAGGGAGACAGAAGGACAGAGACATTAAGACAGACAGACAGAGTAGGGGCCTCAGGTCCCGACAACCTTCTGCTCCCTTGAGGTCTCGGTATGCTTTCTTAGGTTTTGGGGGGATTCAGTTATCACTGGCACAGCCCCCTTTACACTTGAGCCAGCCAGAGTGGGTTTCTGTTCTTTGCCACTTAGAGAGTCCTACACTAGGGCCCCTGTCTTTGAGGACCTCACAGTTAGGTAGGGGAGGCAGAAAAGTTCCAACAACAAGTGACAGATGTCTAATATCGAGTTTCTCTTTGGTGTGCTCCAGCATTCCCATGGGCTATGAATGGGAAAGAGTAAGGCTGAGATACTGATTCCTCTCAGCTCTTTGCGTGTGTTGGTGAGGTCTGGGGCCACCATAATCCCCAAATGACCACCGGCAGCCATGAACAACTTTGTCCATTTACACCCACGTACAGGTATGTAAGCCATGAAAGCTCTGCTCTGATGGATGTGTGTGAGCACAGGGTCCAGGGGAGCCCAGAGGAGGAGACAGACTCATCCAGACTTCTCCAAAGAGCAGTACCGCCTTCTCTGAAATCCTCCTCTACCCCCTTTGGGGATATCTAAGATCACCCTGGTATCATAGTCCATTCTTACCCACATCCTCCTTCCTTTTTCCACCCACACATGTCAGCACATAGTTGCTGAGTGCATGATGAAATGAGCCTCATCGCCATCACATCCAAGACCTCACCAAACCCCATAATTAACCCCTGCAAATTGACTTCTGATTCCACTTATTGACATGGCCCTCCCAAATGTCCAGTAGCTTGTTCACGATCTTCACCTTTGACTTAAAGGTCTCCTAGAGATCCATATTTCTAAAATCTAGGCCACCCGTCTGGACCTCTCTCAAGCAACAATCCTTGCAACCCCGTATTTCTAACCATCTGCTGGGCATCTCCACTTGATTGCCTGCATCCAGGTATCCCACCAGCATCTCACACTGAGCTCATCTTTCTTAACCAGTGAGTGCCTGCTCCTGGCTGCCCTTTGGCATTAGCATTTCTCTCCCTGTCCAGGGGCAAAACTCTGGAGTCACCTGACCTCTTCTTTCAACCCCCCACATGCAGTTAGGTCACAAATTTATTGAGTCTATGTCTTTCTGCCCACCCTCATCACTGCTGTTGCCACTTCTGTGAAGAGCTTCAGACGTCCAGCTGTCCATGTGTCATCTCCACTGGGATGTTTCATAGTCATCTAAAACTTAATGTGTCCAAAATGGGACTCTTGTGAGTCTATTACTCCTGTCCCCCAGTTCACTTTCCCATCTCTATAAATGACTCTATTATATATCCATTTGCTCAACCTGGTCATCCTAGACATCTTCTTCTCTCTTGAGAGCCACATCTTTATGGGGTGTTTCAGGAGCACCCAGGCTAATTAATGTTTACCCCAGCCACTCCACCATAGCCATGTGTTGTTCAAATATTGAGGTACTTCCCTGTCAGTTGGTAAACAGCTCCTGCCCCGAGACCCCTGACTTCTCTCCCACCACCCCAGTTGCCCTGGACTCCCCCCCAGAATTCCCTGGATCTCCCCATGATCTGGCAAGAGAAGAGTTCGTGCCTGGAACTGCAGGGGGCCTCTAGGACCCAGCAACTCCAGCAAGACAGCCATTGGTACCTATTTTAATTGGCCAGCCTGTGGGCCTTAACAGGTCTTTTGAAGATAATCCCCAGTGTTACCCATTTTGAAGAAGAGGAAACGACACTGGAGAGATTAATTTATTTCCCCACAGTTCCTTGGGAGTCATCTGGCTCCAAAGGACATTTATCACTAATCTCCTGACTGGTCCCCCTGTCCTAGAAGAATCTTCCCAAAGCCTAGCTCTCATTACGCACTGGTCCTGCTTAGAAACCTCCTGGGGCTCCCAACCCACATGGAGTTAAGTCCAAACTCAAGCCTAGGGTTCAAGGTTCCCTTGTAGTCTGACCGTCTCAGCCCAGCCCCATGACAGAAACCCTGCCATGGCAGCCCTTAGCACTTTCCCGCTGCCACATTTAGGCCCACACCACTTACTTCTCTAGAGACACCATCCCAGACCCACTCTCCACATCTTGAAACCTTGACCTGTGTGGGTGCATGACTGCCTCAAATGCCCACTCCTCTAGAATCGAACCTTCCTTAATGCCCCCACATCTTCCTTGGAATGCCTGCAGCCCTTAGTTCAAGTTCAATGAGCCCAGCCCAGCCCATCCATGGTACTCACCACGTTCTTCCTTACCGAAGAGTTTTACTCTAACACCTTCTGTAAGCATACTGACAGACAGTTTGCAAGCCACTTTTACACACCCCCCATAGTCATAGATGTTACTTACTTTCTTGACTCTTATACCATAAGCTCCTGGAGGTCAGCAGTCACGTTTTGCTCGCCTCTGCAACCTCACTGCCTAGAAGAGGCCCAGGCCCAGGGTATGTGCACAGTGCATGTCCTTGAAGCAAATGGGTAAGTCATGCTCTGGAAGCAGAGTGGAGAAAGTGGAGGACAATTTTTCCAGTGGTTGTTCCCTCCAGGGCTGGCCTAATGCAGTCAGGATGCCAAGATCTTTTCTCTCCCCAGTGCACCCTGGGACCACTTGTGAATTCTTCTTTTATTCATGGGTTATAATCCTTTATTATCATTAGTTACTTTGATGCTCATATTACCTCAGATTTTGCCAGTGAGAGCCCCTTCAAGTGGTCCTCTGTACTTTTGACATGCCACCATCATTCTTGAAGCAGTTCCTTACTTTGGGGCACAGTAAGATGTTCCAGGCTCATCTTGAACTTTCCCATCCCAGCCCTAGAATTACCCACTTCTCCAAGGAGGCCTGGATCCTTTTACTGGCGAATGGTATTTATAAACCAAAATTTGTGTGCAAAGTGTGTTCATTGCTACTGGAGCATTGTTATTTCCAGGCCTCTCAGTGGACAGAGCTAGAAAATAGATATATGTCATGAACACACACATCTGTATATATGTATATAAATGTAAATAAATATGTTTACATGTACGTGCCCATATACATATCTACCCATCCATTCATCCATCCATCCATCCGTCCAGTTTATTCCAGTACTATAATTCCAACACAGCACTGCATGGTTTATTCTATTTTCTCTCCTTTCCATATTGGTCATTCCCTCCTTTGACAGTGAGAAACTTGACTTGCATTATTTACAATGTATTTACTAATTTAGTTAATCCTAGAAGGCACAGAAAGCATTCTGAGAATTGCTAATCCATATGTCTATGAAAAAGAAGTCTACTCAGTATTTGTTTACAGCTCTTCTTTCCCTTTAGCCGGAAGAAGGCATTTAGTCCAAGTGCTGTTGTACAAAAGTTACTTGAGGTAGTTCCTTGCCAGCCCTTTCTGCCCACAGATTTTAATCACCCCCTTGACTCTACATCTCATTTCTGTCCTTGTCACACCTGGCTTTTGAAGTCCAGAGCCTCTCAGGGGCACCAGAGCGGCTGAGCCCCCTTCTCTGGGGGTTGTCCAGGGTCCCAGCTTCATTAGGCAGCCCTCCTCCATCCTCTTGCCAGTTCCAGGAGTGTGTGCACTCATGCCCCACCCATCCCCTTTATGGCTAAGGATTTGTTCCTTTTTAAGGCTTCCTTTGCTATTATTTTAATGGGATCCTGGGAGGGAGAGGAGACACCTTATGTTCCCAGTCTGCACTCTTGAACTTGACATCCAGGGACTCTAGAGTCACAAAGATCTGGGTTCACAGATTGTGAGGCACTAGCAGGCTACTTGACCTCTCCATGTCCCAGATTCCTCATCTAGGACTTGGGGATGAGAAGCCCTACATCACGTGGATTGGTGAGGACTGACTAGACCTTATATGTAAAGTAGCCAACACAGTGCCTGGCACCATGTTCAGTAAATAACCCCTGTCATTGTCACCTTCATTGACACCTGGATGCCATTCCTGCCGATTTGGCCACTCATCTGTTCGCTTACTCATGTGGGGCCTCCTAAATGCTGGGTATTGCACAGAGTCCCTAAGTATAAGAGGGGTGAGGAGGCCAGCACTGCCAGTGCGGTTATCCCAACAGCCAGTCCCTGAGCTGGCAGTGTTCTTGGCAAGCTGCTGCTTCTCCTGGCTTGGTCTCCCTCAGCCCCAGGACGTGCTTTTGGCATGGGATTTTTAAACTTTTTCCCTGGCCTTGAGTCAGAGGGCCTGTGGGGAGAGCTTCCCCCAGCTGTGTGCCAGTGCGCCTCAGCTGGCCCACCTCTTTGATGCTGAGGACACACAATTGTCTCTGATGGATTGAGTGATGAGCTGGAGATTTTGGTCGAGTGAGGCCAAATCCCTGTGTGGCTCCAGGAACGAGGATAAATATAGCCCGAGTAATTGCTCATGCTCTTTTAAGGATTAAAAGTCAGCTTTCAGGCAAGCTGTGAAGCTCCATGACCAGGACAGCAAGGGACTCAGTGCCTTTTTTAGAGCTGTGGTCAGCACTCCTTGTGCACTGCTGGGTCCCAGGCCTCCAAATGCTGTTTCCATTTAAGTAAGGGGTCACCTCCACTGGTCTACACCCCATGATGGCAGGGATGGCTCTGAAGTGTCCCTACCACATCTCATCAGCCAACCCTAGTGTGGCACACTCAATAAACATTTTAAATGAATACACGAGCTATGAGAAGGCTATATTTTTAAAATAAGCTTTAGAATAAGATCTGTAGTCCAGTTAACAATAACGTACCAATGCCCACTTCCTGTTTTTCGTATCAAACAGCAGCCATATACAATCTCACCACTGGGGGAAGCTGGGGGAAGGTGCGTGAGACTCTTTGTACTATTCTTGCAACTTCCTGTGTGTCTGTAAGTATTCCAAAATAAAAAGTAAAAAAACAAAAATAACCTTTAATCAGGCTCATGCCAATACTCTGACATTTGGGGGAAGCAGTGCTGGAAGATGAATTGATTAAATCCCTTTCCAGCAATGCTTGTTTTTCATTACTATTTTTGAATGCAAACACATGACTTATTCATATGATTCAAAACTTGAAATGTATAAAGAAGATATACAGTGGATACCCTTTGCCCCAGCCACTTAGATTCCCTCCCCATAGGCAACTAACGTTAATGTTATTTGTTTCTTGTGCTAATTTTAGCAAGATTGTGTGCACACACACACATATGTACTTGTGAGTATGTGTGAATATGAGCACATTTGTGTGCATGTATGTATATCTATACTGTCGCGTTATCTTACTTTTTCCACTTAACCATGTGATCTTGGGGGCTTTTCATGTCACTACACAAAGAGCTTTCTCATCCTTCGTTGTGGCTATACCCATCACCTTTCATGGCCCCCAACTGGTGGACATTTATGTTGTTTCCAATCCTCTTGCTTTTATAGACAAAGCTGCAGTGAATAATCATGTTCATTTGTCATTTCCCAAGTGTGGGAGTGTGTTTGTACAATAAATTCCTAGATGTGGAATTGGGTCAAAGGATACGAGCCTTATAATTTTGATCATGCTAAATTGTCTTCTATAGAGCATGCTCCATTTCACATGCCTATCAGTAATGTGATTCATGAAATGCTTGTGTTAATGCAATGATTTAAAAAGTTATTTGGTGACCCCCTTTGTGAAAACTATGGAACTGTACCCAAGAAAAACAGAAATCACACAGTGTGGGGTTTTTTTTGTTTGTTTGTTTTAAAATTTTTTGGCTGCGTTGGATCTTCGTTGCTGTGCGCGGGCTTTCTCTGGTTGAGGCGAGCAGGGGCTACTCTTCATTGCAGTGCACGGGCTTCTCATTGTGGTGGCTTTTCTTGCTGTGGAGCACGGGCTCTAGGCACGCAGGCTCCTGTAGTTGTGGCTCGCGGGCTGTAGAGCACAGGCTCAGTAGTTGTGGCGCACGAACTTAGTTGCTCCGCGGCATGTGGGATCTTTCTGGACCAGGGATCGAACTCGTGTCCCCTGCATTGGCAGGTGGATTCTTAACCACTGTGCCACCAGGGAAGTCCCCACACAGTGTTTTGCATACAATTTCAGTTGGCTCAGAAACCACTGAAGGCTATCCATAAACCCCAATTTAAGGAGCCCTGGCTGAAGAGGAGGAAGTATGGTACAGAGGGGAGAGCTTTAGGGCCAAACCATGTAAGTTCACCTCTTAGCTCTACCACTTACTGGTTGTGGAACAACAGAGAAGTCTTTTCGCCTCTTCAAGTCTCAGTTTCCTTTCCAAAAGAATGGTATAATAATTCTATTTCATAGGGCATTTATGAGGGTACATGCTTTTATGTAGAGCATCTAATACAGTGGTTGGAATATAGTAGGTGCTCAACATACAGTCTGTATACACACATACAGACACATAGAAACACACACACAGACACAGACACAGACACAGACACACACACACACACACACCCTCCCTCACATGCACACGAAGCCTTCAGTTCCATTTCTTTGTGTTTTGGGGTTTTTTTTGGCTGTGTTGGGTCTTCGTTGCTGCGCACGGGCTTTCTCCAGTTGCGGTGAGCAGGGGCTACTCTTCCTTGGGGCGTGCGGGCTTCTCATTGCAGTGGCTTCTCGTTGTGGAGCACAGGGTCTAGGCACGCAGGCTTCAGTAGTTGTGGTGCACGGGCTTAGTTGCTTCGTGGCATGTGGGATCTTCCCAGGCCAGGGATCGAACCTGTGTCCCCTGCATTGTCAGGCAGATTCTTAACCACTGCGCCACCAGCGAAGTCCCTTCAGTTCCATTTCAACCTGTTTTTAGTTGTCTTTGTAGTATTTGCTGCTAGATTCACAAAATCAACTTTTGGAGCATCATTCCCTAAAGTGAGGTCTTTGGACTAACTACCTAAGAATCACCTGAGGGCCTTAATTAAAATATAGATTCCTGGGTCCCACTTTAGATTCACAGGATTAGAATTTCTGGAAGAGGGGTCCAGAAAACTTCACACTTGGGGGTTCTATTGCACAATGAAGTTAGAGACACAGCACTAAAGAGTTTGGTAAATTCCTTCTATTCCCTATACTTGCAATTCTAGTAGTTACCACCATGTGGCTTTACCAGGGGGGCCTGTTCCCAGCAGATGTATAGGGGTGGACGCCTGAGAGAAAGCGTGACTAGTGACCAGGAGAGTCGCCTCTGGTTCCATCTGCAAAAATACAGTTATTTATGGGTGTGACAGACGGCATGCACTGCAGTCTCATTAGGAATCTCTCTCATAACAAGCAGGGAGAAGAGACAGTCCAGGACTGGATGCCCATGGAAGGGGCTGGGATGGAAGCCCAGTGGGCCAGGTTTGGCAGAGAAAGCCTGCCATGGCTGGGGTGACTGACCCATGGCCAGGAGCTGGGGATAAGGACTGTGTACAGCCAGGCAGCTGTCTCCAGGAGGCCTTGAGACTACAAGCCTTGAAGCACCAACCCCTAGAGCTCTCAGCATGACAGGTGAATGCTTTCTGAAGTGTCAAGTGATGGCCCACGGCTAGAATTGCCAGATTTAGCAAATAAAAATACAGGATGAGCAGTTAAATTAGAATTTCAGATTAAAAAACTTATTTCTTTTAGATATACAGATTGCCAACAGACACATGAAAGGATGTTCCACATCACTAATCTTAGAGAAATGCAAATCAAAACTACAATGAGGTATCACCTCACACCGGTCAGAATGGCCATCATCAAAAAATCTACAAACAATGAATGCTGGAGCAGGTGTGGAGAAAAGGGAACCCTCTTGCACTGTTGGTGGGAATGTAAGTTGGTACAGCCACTGTGGAGAACACTATGGAGTTTCCTTAAAAAACTACAAATAGAACTACCATATGACCCAGCAATCCCACTACTGGGCATATACCCTGAGAAAACTGTAATTCAAAAAGAGTCATGTACCACAATGTTCATTGCAGCTCTATTTACAATAGCCAGGACATGGAAGCAACCTAAGTGTCCAACGACAGATGAATGGATAAAGAATATGTGGCACATATATACAATGGCATATTACTTAGCCATATAAAGAAATGAAATTGAGTTATTTGTAGTGAGGTGGATGGACCTAGAGACTGTCATACAGAGTGAAGTAAGTCAGAAAGAGAAAAACAAATACCGTATGCTAACACATATATATGGAATCTAAAAAAAAAAAAAGGTTCTGAGGAAACTAGGTCAGGACAGGAATAAAGACGCAGACGTAGAGAATGGACTTGAGGACACGGGGAGAGGGAAGGGTAAGCTGGGACAAAATTATAGAGTGACATGGACATATATACACTACCAAATGTAAAATAGATAGCTAGTGGGAAGCAGCCACACAGCACAGGGAGATCAGTTCGGTGCTTTGTGACCACCTAGAGGGGTGGGATTGGGAGGGTGGGAGGGAGACGCAAGAGGGAGGAGATATGGGGATATATGTATACGTATAGCTGATTCACTTCGTTATAAAGCAGAAACTAACACACCATTGTAAAGCAATTATACTCCAATAAAGATGTTAAAAAATAATAAAAATAAAAAACATATTTTTTAATATAAGTATGTCTCGTGGACTTCCCTGGTGGTACAGTGGTTGGGAATCCACCTGCCAATGCAGGGGACACGGGTTCAAGCCCTGGTCCGGGAAGATCCCACATGCCACAGAGCAATTGAGCCCGTGTGCCACAACTACTGAGCCTGCGCTCTAGAGCCTGCAAGCCACAACTACTGAAGCCTGCACGCCTAGAGCCCGTGCTCCGCAACAAGAGAAGCCACCGGAATGAGAAGCCCACGCCCTGCAGTGAAGAGTAGCCCCTACTTGCCACGACTAGAGAAAGCCCACGCGCAGCAATGAAGAGCCAACGCAGCCAAAAAAAAAAAAAAAAAAAAAAAAAAGTATGTCTTGTGCAATATCTGGGACATACTTATACTAAAAGATAAGTGTTGTTTATCTGAAATTCAGATTTAAGTGAGTGTCCTGTATTTTATCTGACAACCCTACTCAGGGCTTCTCTGAGCTGCCTCTAACTGCAGAAGAGGGCTGGAGCCCACATGTGACTGGTTCAGGGCCCGCAGTGCCATGATCTTTCTCGCGGGTGTGCTGCACACAAGGTGGTGAGGAGTGAGTCAGGGCAGGGTGTGGACTTCCAGGAGACAGGCAGCCCTTCCTCACCTGTGTCCAGGCAGGAAACTAATTTCTGTTGATCAGCAAGTTTGAGGTGCTGGCACTCTGCTAAGCCCTTCAATATTATCTCATTGAATCCTCCTGCAACCCTAGGAGTTAGGCACGTGTGATCACTATGATTCCCACTTTAGAGAGGAGGAGACTGCTGAGTCTCCATGAGGTTAAGAGCACAGGACTGTCAAGTGGAAGAGAAGGAATTGAAGCCCCGGGGCTGGTGCCAGGTCTGGGATTAGCTCATCTTCCAGGCCCTTCTCTCTGTTAATCCCAAGGGCTTAAGGTGGGGAGCAGCCTCCACCTCCGAATCCCTGGGACAGGAAATGTTCCCAGTTTCCCTGGCACTGGGCCAGGGTCTTGTCCAGGCTCACATGCTTGCTGGAGACTCCAGGCTGGGAGACAGATCTGCCGAGTTCCCCTGGTCCCCGTCTGGCCGGGACATGCCCAGCGGCATGAGCTGCCCGTGGGCACTGCCCTCCGCTGTGCTGGTGCCCGTGGGAGGGGCCCAGGACCAGCTGCTGCCTCTCAGGCCCAGCGTGCGCTGAGCCCCGGGGTGGCCTGGCCAGCTTCCCTGCCGTTAGCCCCCTGAGCCAGGCCAGAGGGGTCCCTGAGGAGCTCTGGGCTCTAAGTCCCAGCCCCTCTCCGAGGAGGCGGGCAGCGGGGCTCGGCAGCCAGAGGCTTCTCAGCTCTGAGCTCTGGAGCCAGATGTAACATTGACCTTAAATGGTAAAAGCTCCCCAGAGTGAAGAGAGGCTGGCCGGAGGAGGAAAGGGGAATAACTCAGTTTTAGGTAAGTCGTTGCTATCTCCAAGAATAACCTGCCTCTTCAGCTGGGAGCAAGGGAACACTTCTCCTCCTTAAAGGTACAGGGTGCTGGGATGGGGGCGCCTGACTTTAACTTTCCAGGGGAGTTGGCTTGGTTGGATGACATTTCAGCCGAGTATTTTTATTGTTGCTGTCATAATTTTCAAATAAGAAGTGAATCTTGCCCGTCCTAACTTAACTAAATTGTGCTCCTTTTGCTTGCTGTTGTAAAGCATGCACAGGTGAGGGTGCAAATGTGGGTTCTGGCTGGGCGTCCGCAACCCCAGATTTCCTGTGGGCCCCTGTGGAGCAATAGAGGGTCCCCAGATTACGTGCCAGCTGGTCAGGGCTTTCCCCACACCGCCTGCTACCCCTTCCCCACCCTTGCTCTGTGCTTACTTATGCCTCTCTCTGCCCCCCACTCCCACCCTGTGCCACCCGCCCCCTGTCCACCTTGGACCTTGTGATGGCCCAGCCCTGTCTCCCCCACTGACCTGCCCCTGCTTCTGTCCCTGCACTTCCCATCCTGTATTCTGGTCACAGCCCCTGATTTTTGTCCCTGTCCCCATCTCTCCTGTCTCCAGCTTTGCCCCCGTGCTCCTTCCCTGCACCCTCAAGGGGTTGCCTGTGCCTTGCTTGTGCCCCTAGCCTGCACACCTCCAGGAGCTCGGAGTCAGAGCTATTCCTAGAGTGAGCAGCACTCGGGCTGCCTTTCTCCAAAGGAAAGGCCGGTGGAAGCCAGAAGCCAGAGAGGGGCCCAGTTGTCTGCTCCCTCCTGCCCAGTAAACGGCTGTAAAAGGCTGGAGATGCTCTGCGGATTGAGTAAATACAGGGCAGGATCTGGGACCCCTGGCTGGCGCTCCCACCTCCCAGAGCTTGGCAACTGTTGCCTTTTTAACACTCACTCTTCAGACTGCTCTTTGAGGGTCTCTGGAGAAGTAAAGCAGCCCACGGGTCTCCTACAGGAAAAAGGAAGCAGTTTCCCAGGGCTGTTAGGCTGGGAGGACTAGGGAGCCAGACCGGCCAAGGGTTCTGTTGTCCCCACCAGGGGGCAGTGACGTGCTGGTGAGACAGGTGGACTCTGGACTGCCCCTCAGCCGTCCTCTCTGTGGCTTGGCAGTCAGCAGAGGGACTGTTTGATGAGGAGGAACAGAGGCCCTGATGGGTGGGGAGGAGAGATTTAGGAGCCCCCAGACTCTGCTCTTTGAGCTCTTTGAGGCAGGGGGACAGAGATAGAGAACTCAGTTCTCTTGTAGTAAAAGCAAAAGGAAGCAGGAGAGAAAATGGATATGAATTGACTTTGTGCCAGGGTCTGTGCTAGAACTGTTATTTAATTTAATCCCTGTGGTAGAGGTGCGGACATTGTGGATGAAAGAGGTAAAGCAATATGCTTAAGGGAACACAGTCTGTAGGTGATGAGCAGGGATTCCAGCTCAGGCCAGCTTGGTCCAAAGTGGGCACTTCCAGTGTTAGATGCCACCCTGCCTCTAGTTAGTAACCAGGGTCTCGGGCAGTTATTGAGCATCACCGTCCAAATGATGGGAAAACCAAGAGGATTGCATTTGCCCCATGAACCTTGGAGGCCAGACCCTGAATTCAGGTGACAGCCCAGGGCAGCCTCACTGGTTGAGATGCAGAGGCAACACCGACTCCGTGACCTTGGACACACCCTGCCTTCTCTGCGAGGGCCTTCCCCACCCCACGGGAGAAGGAAAACAGGTCAGCCAGCCAGACAGAAAACCTCTCTGCTAATCGGCTACAGATGTAAAAAAAGAGTTAGAGAAAGCTGGGCTTAATCACCTCTCATTACTTTCTTCCCAGTACTTTTAAATTTATAATTCTTATTCAGAGTTTTTCCCTGGTAATAAAAGTAATGTGTATTCTTTGCTAAACTTTCTAGGAAAATATAGAAATAAGTATAAGTAAGAAATTCAGAAATAAACATAAAGAAATAAAAGTTCCCTCTGGAATCCTATCACTCAGAGATAAATATTGTTAATATTATGGTGTGTTTCTTTCTTTATATTTCTCTATATTTTATAAAACTAGGGCCTTACCATGTGTGGTTTTGTAGTCTGATGAAAAAAAATTTTTTTAAAGGGAATTCCCTGGCAGTCCAGTACTTAGGACCCGGCACTCTCACTGTGGTGGCCTGGGTTCAATCCCTGGTAGGGGAACTAAGATCCTGCAAGCCGCGAGGTGCAGCCAAAAAAAAAAATTTTTTTTTAAAGACTATTTTTTTAGAGCAGTTTTAAGTCACAGCAAAGTTGAGAGGAAGGTCTGCATAGAGATTTCCCAGATCCCCCTGGCTCCCACACATGCAGAGCCTCCCCCAACATAGCAGCCCGACCAGGGTGGCACATTTGTTACAACTGATGTGCCTACACTGACACATCATAATCACCCAAAGTCCGTGGTTTACCTTAGGGTTCACTCTTGGTGCTGTACATTCCATGGGTTTGGACAAATTGCATAATGACATGTATCCACCATTATAGTATCATACAGAGTATTTTCACTTCCCTAAAAAATCTTCTGTGCTCCAGCTCTTCATCCTTCCCCACCAACCCCTAACAATCACAGATCCTTTTACTGCCTCCGTAGTTTTGCCTTTTCCGGAATGTCATACAGTTGCAGACAAACACTATGTAGCCTTTTCAGACTGGCTTCTTTCACTTAGTAATATGCATTTAAGATTCTTCCATATCTTTTCATGGGTTGATAGCTCATTTCTTTTTAGTGCTGAATAATATTCCATTATCTAGATGCACCACAGTTTATTTATCCATTCACCCACTGAAGGACATCTTAGTCTTTTTTTTCAATTTTTTAAACACCAACGTATAGTTGATGTGTAGTATTATGTAAGTTACAGGTATACAACATAGTGATTCACAATTTTTCAAGGTTGTACTCCATGTATAGTTATAAAATATTGCTATATTCCCTATGTTGTACGTTATATCCTCGTAGCGTATTTATTTTATACATAATAGTTTGTACCTCTTAATCTCCTACTCTTATCTTGCTCCTCCCCCTTCCCTCTCTCCGCTGGTAACCACTAGTTTATTTTCTATATCTGTGAGTCTGTTTCTTTTTTGTTATATTCACTAGTTCATTTTATTTTTTAGATTTCATATATATGTGATATCATGCAGTATTTGTCTTTCTCTGTCTGACTTATTTCACTTAGCGTAATGCTCTCCAGGTCCATCCATGTTGCTGCAAATGGCAAAATTTTGTTCTTTTTTATGGCTGAGTAGTAGTCTGCTTTTTTTTTTTGCGGTACGTGGGCCTCTCACTGTTGTGGGCTCTCCTGTTGTGGAGCACAGGCTCCAGACGCGCAGGCTCAGCGGCCATGGCTCACGGGCCCAGCTGCTCCGCGGCATGTGGGATCTTCCCGGACTGGGACACGAACCCGTGTCCCCTGCATCGGCAGGCGGACTCTCAACCACTGCGCCACCAGGGAAGCCCTAGTCTGCTTTTTTTTAACTGAACATTCTATCATGATTATTTTCTCATGTCATCAAAGATACTTCAAAACATGATTTTTAAGGGGTTGTATCCTACCAAATAATTTTAGCTGTGCAAAATTTAATCATCATTCCTCTCGTTGGGCATTTGCAAATGTGGTTTTTCTTTGGGGCCTGTCTCAGTGGCACACACATGATGGCTTTTCTGTCCCTTTTGTGGAGTTTGGAAACTCTGCGCTCCCAGGTGGGCTTGTGCAGTACACCCTAGAGTGTGGGCTTGTTCTGCAAGACGATATTAAGTGGGATACTGACTCAACTCGCAACACATGGACTCACATCGGAATTGCCTTTTAAGTTCTTTTCTGTCCATCTGAGTTAGCCCAGCAGTGCAGGTGCTGCAGGACTTTCAGTACTAAAACCAGACGTCAGGCAAAACCAGGCAAATCAGGGCAAGTTGTTCTCCTGGGTTTGAACCTAGTGTGCAGGTTTGAACAGGTGTGGTCAAAAGAGCACCGGCTCCAAGTTGGGAGGAGGGCTTGGCCTTGACCAACTCTTCCCTTGTGATCACAGTGGCAGCTGGTGCCTGGAGCTTGAGGCAGCATCTTGCCCTGCTGGAGAGCGCAGGCCCTGGAGTGACCATGCAACTCCACCACTGACCAGCTATATACCTTGAGCCACATCTAACCTCTCCAAGCCTCGGTTTCCTCTCCTGTAAAACAGAGATAATGATGGTGTCCACTTTGTAGGATTAAATCCCTCAGCCTGGTGTCTGCTCTTAGCACCCAGTAAACATTAGGTATTATTATTTCTGGCCTCTGTCCGTCCCCCCTCAGAGATTCCATCAAGGACGCTTCTGGACTGGTTGTGAGGCTCTGACTGACCGTAATTCTGGGTCCCAGTCTCACCTCCATTAATGCGCCAAGGGCAGTAGCAGACTTATGCTCTAGATGACTGGCCATTGGTACCTGGTGGGGTCTTTAAGGAGGCTCAGTAAAAACACCTTCTTCCTCCACTTAAGTTCTAATGCTCGTCGA
Source organism: Delphinus delphis (assembly GCF_949987515.2). Lineage (NCBI taxonomy): Eukaryota > Metazoa > Chordata > Mammalia > Artiodactyla > Delphinidae > Delphinus > Delphinus delphis. The sequence goes on along the minus strand of NC_082690.1, from coordinate 65,882,568 downwards.
GAAGTCAGCCTAATATCACCCTTATGACTGATAAAGTTAATAGGAGAATGTGGTTTCCATTCCATTCCAAAGGCAAGCAGGCTTTCTAATATTGAATTGAGCAGACTTACCCCCCAGCCCTATGTAGTGCCCTCCAGGGGAGGCAGGCCCCTTTAAATCTTAGAGCCTGGAGGAGCAGAGCAGGACGTGTGTCCCAAGAGGAAGGGAAGAGGAAAGGGCTGACTATTCATGTTAACACTTCTTGAACTCACCATCAGACAGCCATTCCCCGGGGGCAGAGCCAGGAGTCTTACATTTTTGAGACTCCTTCCACACGGAAGGAACAGTCACGTATGGAGAAGAAGCGTTATGCTTCTAACAGAACTGCAGTGATGGTCTGGCCCAAGTCATGTTGCTAAGCTTCAGGGCAGCCATGTGGTCCCAGGAGGGCAGGCACCCCAGCTCCTCTGCTTTCTGCCTGATGGAACGTCACCCTTTCTCCTCCTGAGATGCCTGAGAGGCACCTGTTTGAGGACAAGTGCTTCCCTGGACAAGATAAGCATCCAACTAGAAGTATCTGGTGTGATCTTTTTCTTTTTTTTAATGCAAGTTCCATTTAGGCAGCTCCAGTGAGGGAGAAAATGACCATTTTCTCCTCTGGGATACTTCATATAGACAAGAGAAGAGAGGGAAGGAAACTACCTTTGTTTGGACATGCTGTACATGCCAGGCATCTTGTGTATAATAGCTCATTAAGTCTGTACTGTGGCCATATAAGGGAGATATTTATGAGCAACAGATTCAAGGAGGTTAGGCCACTTATCTAAGACCGTTAACTAGTAACCAGTAAGTGAAGAATGGGATGTCAAATCCAAAACTATCAGATCCCCAATCTGTAGCAATTCCCATCACTCTGTGGCTTATACACCAGGCCACAGTGCAGAGTGAGAATGTCCAGCCCTTGTCCCTGCTCCTACAGTTTGAGCCCAGGAGGCCCCCGCACTGCTGCTCAGAGCAGAGGCCCTGAGCTTTGGGGGCAGGAGTCTGGGGCAGCTGTTCCACTAGGCCAGCTCTACTTTGCATCTCTCTTTTGTCTCCTTTTAGCCTGTGACTGTCTTTATCAGGTCTCATAACCTTGTCCATGAACAAGACCCTTCTTCTGTTTAGTTGGAAAATACAAGTCTAGAACCATGAACTTTTTATTGGCAGGAAATTCCATGTCCTACATTGTGAGTCTTGAGTCACTCTGACTCACCAAGGCTTGTGTTGGAAAAGTTCATAGATATGGCCATGGTCACCCAATCTGCCACAGAGGCAGCATGGAGTAGGTTGGGACCTCAGGTTGTCAAATCAAATGACCTGAATTCAAGTCCCAGCTCTGCAACTTACCGTGTGACTTTGGGGGAAATGATCTAACTTCTGTCTTACTTTTCTTAACCGTAAAATGAGGCTGATGGTGATAATGATATAACTTGATCAAAGAGTTGTTGTGAAGATGAATGGATTGATGTATCTACAGTACTTGTATGTGTATAAGTACTCAATAAATGATAACCGTTATTTAAGCTCAGATTAACACCAAGCACAGGTAACTTCTCTATTTTGTGGCTCCAAATGGTCATGTTTCCCTAAGGGCTGTCTTGCCATGATATTTTCAATTTGTTTGGGGATTAGTTCCCTGGTAAAAAGACTGTAATGTCCTTCTGGACTTCTTAGCTAAGACATGTTTCCTGTTTCCCAGCTGAAACAGGAAACTGGTCCCTGATGGAAGGTGATGCTGATGAGGCTGAGTATTATTAGGAGGAATCTAGAGGGTGGATGCCAAGAGGACTCCCTAAGGAGCATGATCTTGGGGATATTCAGGGTCCTGGACCTATCTCTAAGCCTGGTCGTTGGTCTGGAGTTGATTATGTACATGGAGACTGACTCATGATAATCAAACTCACAAGAGACTGAAGTATGTAATTCTGAATGTCTGTGTGCTAATGTATTGGGAGGGATTACCCTTTCCAGTGACCACAATGCCTGGAAGATGGAGATTTTGCTCAGAAGGTGGAAAGTTCTGAGGGGTATTTCATGTAGGCCATAAAGTGGCCTGATAGCCATCTCTGCCTACAACAGAGAGACTCCCCCAGAGCACAGGAGAGGTCTCTCCCCAGGGAACTTTAGATAAGCATTTCTCTTTGGAGTTCGCTTTGTCTTCTGTAGAAAGATGGGATTTGTTGGAAGGTAGTTCAGAGAATCAAAGGAAGGAGTAGACCGATAGGCTCCAGGAAGACAGCCCCCAGGGCAGTGCTAGGGACCTGGCAGTAGGAACTTGCCAGTGTTTTCTCTAGAGCAGAGGGGTTCTCTAAAGCAAAGGGTTTTTGACGGTTCATCTCATCAATTAAAAAAAATTTTTAGTATGCATCTCTAATTTATGTGTATTTATTTTTTTATGTTTATTTATTTTAAATTATATTCATGAGCTACTGTATTAATGTGAGTTATTTTATAAAACATGTAAAATTAGAAATTTAATGTTTTTAACAGTGCCAGCAGCTTTTTTTTTTTTTCTTTCCTTAAAAGAGTTTTTTTTTTTTTTTTTTGCGGTACGCGGGCCTCTCACTGTTGTGGCCTCTCCCGTTGCGGAGCACAGGCTCCGGATGCACAGGCTCAGCGGCCATGGCTCACGGGCCCAGCTGCTCCGCGGCATGTGGGATCTTCCCGGACCGGGGCACGAACCCGTGTCCCCTGCATCGGCAGGTGGACTCTCAACCACTGTGCCACCAGGGAAGCCCTAAAAGAGTATTCTTTAGTAAGAGAAATGTGATTAATTGTGCCTCATTATATTTTAAGATCTCAGCACTTTGGAGAACCCCTGGCTTTAATGACTCTCATGGTTAAACCAGCCACTGTACCAATCAGTCTCCCAGTAAGGAACCAAATCCAACTCAACTGGCTCAAGAGACTTTAACAAAGGACTATTTATAGACGTTTGGAAACCACAAGGGATGAGGCCCAGGTACGCCCCCAATCTAGCAGCAGCAGGGAGCCGTTACTAGCCCTACCCAGGAGGGGCGAGAGAAGAAAATATTGTGATTGGAAGCCAGTGAAGAGCCGGGGAAGAGGGACCATCCAGGATGAGCTGTAATTAGGGAGGGATACAGCCACTGCCACAGATGTAGCATGGAAGAAAGGAGGGGGCAGGGAAGGAAATGCCCAACCTGTCTCTCCCCCGACCTCCTGCTGGCCCATTGGCCAAACTCAGCCAGCAAGCATGGAAGCCCAAGTGATGCATCCCATAGTTGTCATCTGGGAGCAGAGAATGGATCCTGGGGCAGGGCAGGGAGAGGGAGGCCAGGCAGAGGATAGCCAGCTCAGATAGCTGATGTGGAAGAAGGGTATCCTTACTTACTGAATTCTAAGTGAAATTTTCAATTTGATCCACCAGTTTGTAAAAACTTTTTTGAGAGTTGCTTGTGGTGTTAGTGGTAGTAATATCTTCACTCCTCATTTTTTGCAGGAGGCTTTTAAGGCACTTGCGCATTTTATGGTGGTTGGCTTGGTTAAAACTAGATAAATATATTTCATGAATCCATTTGGGCACATTCAAGATATATCATACTTCGCTGAAAGCAAATGACTACATGAGTGCGATGTCAGTCCCTTAGCGTTGGAGAATTTCCCCTGTTCCCTCAGGACATCTCACAAACTGGTTGTGACAATGACCTTTCAACATTGAATGAAGGCACCATTGCCAGTCTACTTATTTAATACTAAGGAAGTAAAAATAAATAACAGTTTCCAACTGTCTTCCCATATTCCACTGGATCATCTTGCATATTCCCTGGGCGTGCATACCCCACCCTAAAGACCACTGCAGTAGGGCTCAGCTCCTATCTTGACCAGGTTCCAGTGGTTCCTAGTCTCTGTCCAAGGTCTTGGGGGAGAGACCCCGATGGGCCCAGCTTGGTTGGGTCAGTACCAATCAGCCATGGTCAGGTGACAGGAACATGGGGTATCAATGTGGCCGTGGGGAGCCATCCCTTGTATATAGGGGTTCCTTTTAGAGAAGGGGAAATTGCTGAAAGCAAAAGTCTCTCCAAAAGATCTCGTCACATGCTTATAATTGTCTTCCTGTCCTGCCTTCTGGAGATCCTGGTCAAGCCTCCCATCTCTTCAGCCACATTTACAGACAATTTCTTGGGTTACTTCCATAGATGACTAATCATATCCCTTGCATGTGGTTTTTCACATGGCTGTACTTCAGACGGCAGCCTTGTTTCCCTGCTGTTGTCCCCATGTAGAGCCAACATTCCCAACAATTCTGGGGTTCACAGGACCTTACACTGGTTGGGGCAGACTATTTCTCTGGTTAGCTGGGTTCAGCAGAGAAAGATGGGTGTGGTGATTACCTCAAGGATGTGGCACATTTAGATCCAGCAATGTTTGCAAGTTGTCCCTCTCTCATGACTCCTACAGTCTGTAAACCATAGAAGTTGCATAGGCACGGGAACAAAGAAAGCCTGACTTTTCAGAGTCCTGGACGGGGAGGTTCAACTTGCTGAAATCCCCAGGAGCTTGTTTCACTTGACAATAACAAGAGTAATAATAATGTACTTATTTCTATCACAGCTATCATTTATTGAGCACCGGCTACATAGAGTGTTAAATGCTTTACATACATTATCGCATATTTCTGCAATGCCTTGTAAGATCGGTAATAATAATATCTATATTTTACTGATGAGAAATCGAGGCTTTCTGAGGTTCACTAGTTCATTCGGGTTTACACAGTGGAAAGTGGCAAGGTCAAGGCTAGGTTGCCCTTGATGCAAAACACACACAACCCATCAACAGATAGAATCTCACACTTGGAACTATCAGGCCAGGAGGAGATAGACGCTGGGCCAGTAAGAGTTTTCAAAAGGTTAGATCATTATGGGTTTATTGAGAAGTATTAAGGGAGGCTAGAACCATGGCAGGTTTAAGGTGGTTCTTGGTAGATAGTGAGTGAATAAAAGAATGAACCCTCCCAGGTCTGAAAACAGTAAAAGCCTTCCAATATCCACCCCTGGTGCTGAAATGAAGACAGAATATAAGCAGTGGTCCCAGGTCCTAGGCTTGGCTCTGCTTCCAACTCATTTTGTGCCCTTGAGCACAAAGGTCCCTTCTGAGACCTTGGTTTCCTCATCTGTGTACAGTTCACCCTCCAAGGCCCAATGGTTCACCCCAGTGATTGCATGATTGAGGCCAACCCAGAGCAATAATTGTGTCAGATGCTGCATCTGTGACAAAGGAGGATCGCAGATGTGTTAGAAGGGTCAGCTGTTATTGTCCATTCTCTAAAAGCCCATGCAGTGCTTTTGGGAACAGTCAGAACTGGCATCAGGTCCAAAGTAAATGGATGGCTGTGTTTTTAAGAAAACATTTACTGCTGAAGGGACTGCTTATTCATTCTCTTTTTGTTAACAAGGCATTTGACTCATGCTTTGGACAGTTGCTGCTCTGATCATTGTCGCTAACAAAAGCAGCCTCTGGAGCCTGGTCCCTCTTCCCTTACACTATGGGGCCAGCTGCTCCCAGCCCTCCATCTCTAGGAGCACATGAGTGCGTCCTGTGGGGTGGGGATCGGGGACAAAAAGACTGGAAGTCCCTTGGAAGGGATTTGGGGCACCAGAATTTGGGGGCCTCCAAGAGGCATTGGGTACCCCTCAGAGCTCCCTACGTGGAGATCTGGAGAACTGAGGAGACTCAGAAAAATGGTGTAAGCATCTAACTACATCTTGGGGACTAAGTCTAATGCAAGTTGAAATGCCCATCTCCATCCTATAGCCAGAAATTCTAGAAGAGACCATCGTATATGGAATATATAGCCAGCACTAAGTGAGTATATGAATGCCAAGAGCTCCTGGATGGCCTTGGCTGACAAAACCGTTCTCTGTTGCCCAGTAGCACATTCTCGTTCTGTATCTCATGTGATCCTCCCAGAGGACCATGGAGCCACGTGATCTGTGTCACCTATCATGAATTCCTCAGATTTCACAGTCTTACGCACTACAGATATCATAGCTCCTTCCATTGCCCCCACCCCTGCCCCCAGGGCCACAGTAGGATTTTGGTGGGCTCTAGGCTTTTTTTTTTTTTTTTTACTTTTTGGCTGTGCCACGCGGCATGCGGGATCTTAGTTCCCTGACTAGGGATCGAACCCACACCCCCTGCAGTGGAAGCGCGGTGTCTCAACCGCTGGCCTGCCAGGGAAGTCCCTGGCCCCTAGGCATTTTTGACTTCATGAGCCCCTTCTTGCTTATGAAATTTATAACTCTGTTGGTGTAAAGATAAATATATTAATGTTATCTATTAAAACATGAACCTAAAAGTTCATTTTTTTTCCTTCTGACTCTTAAAAGCAATTAAAACATTTTAATGGGCACTAGGCGCTGTTCCTACCCGATATAATGGATGAGTCAGCCCTGGCCCCTCACCTTCTTGTTCAGAGCATGGTCTAGGGATGAGCAGCAACAGCATCAGCTGGGAGCTTGTTAGAAATGCAGACTCTCAAGTGCCGCCTCAGAACTACTGAACCAGAATCTGCAGCTTAACAAGACCCGCAGGTAATTTGTGTGTGTATTATAGCCTGAGACATGCTGTCTACCACACTGTCCTGTGGTACCGCTGGGGATATCTGAATCATAGGTCACACTGTTACCCCAAATTACAGCAAGAAGTTCAGTAACAGAAAATCCTATGTGGAAGATAACATCTAGCGTTAAATGGCTGTGTAAATACCAAGAATTCCTGGACGGCCCTGTGTGCCAAAGGTGTCCTCCTCTGTTACCCAACTGATGTTCTCCCTCCTCTTCCCCTCCCCCACCCCCATACACACACACACACACACACACACACACACACACACACACTCAGTGGAGAAGTCAGTCCCAGGCGGAGGGGTCTGACCTCTTTTGCTTCTGAGTTGGTCCTTCCAGTTTTTCTGTGCAGCACCTGGCCTCCAGAGCCATCTCAACAGAGGTAGAGGCAGATGTAGGAGGCACAGCCCTACGTTCCTCTACTCAGAGTTGACACCCAGTCTCTTGGGCAGAGCTAGTTATACGGCCCCAGTCAACTGCAAGGGAGGCTGGGAAATGCAGGGGAACACAGGAATATTCAGGGAGCACTAACCATCTCTGCCCCAAGTGGAGAATCAGTGAGACAAGTAACAGCTACTGCAGGGCCTGAGGCCTCCCAGAGGCAAGACATTAAGAAACCGGGATGTGAACAACTAGAGACTCAGAGTTTGCAGAGAAGTCTTTTAAAAGCTGAGAGAATTAACTCAGAGACAAATGCCTGCCCTCCCCCAAGGTCTTACTCTTCCAGTAAGGGGGAGGGGAGAATCAACTGGGCAACAGAGAATGGTTTTGGCAGCCAAGGTCATCCAGGAGTTCTAGGCTTCCATAGACCCACTTACTGCTGGCTATATATTCCATATAGGATGGTCTCTCCTAGAACTTGTTGCTACAAGTTGGAGACTTAGTCCCCAAGATGCACACTTAAAGCAGCTAAGATTTTAGGTCGGTTGCAGCAGCTACTGTAAATTACCCTAATTTATTACCCAAGCACCCTTGTCATAGACCCCTCTCCCATCTCCCCAGAAGGAAAGTGACAACCTGTCACTCATGCTGTTCTCTCCTTGTGGCTTGACCATCCAGCCTCTGCCTGCCTAGTGCTCTAACCCCACCTGCTCTGTGCCTGGCCCCTGGATTAGAGGCTTACTACATTCTATGTTATAGGGAAGGAAACTTGAGATCCCACTGGAAAATAAGTAAGGAGAGTACAGAATCTTGGTCTTCTGACCTTTATGTGCCTGTCTGTGAGGGAGAAAAAAATGAAGTAGAAATAAAAGGAGGCTTTCACAGGCATCAAGGATAGGAAGGGTTATTCCTAGGGAGCCACAGCTGTCTTTTAATTGGCTTTGCACCATCTTCATTAAGAGGTTTTATAATATCAGAGGCCACTGTTGGCCTGGGGGCGAGGCTCGAGAAGGATTGAAAATGCCAGCTAACATCTAGTGAACGCTGACTATGTGCTGAACATTGTTCTAAGAAGCTTATGTGTAGAATATAATTTACATTGTTATCATCATCCATGTTTTACAAATGAGGAAACTGAGGCACAGATAGATTAAAATAACTTGCCCGTGATCACACAGCTACTACGCAGCAGGGCTGAGATGTGATCCCAGGCAGCTTGGCTCCAGAGCCCACGTCACAACCACCATGCTCCCTGAGCTCTGGATACCCACTAATTAGAGGGCTTGGGGGCATCTCTGACCAGTACTTTGAGGAGGACACATTGAGCTACTCCTTGAAAAAGGAGTCATTCCATAGTCATTCCATTTGACGTTCCGTAGTCAAATAAGTCTGGGAAACTATCTATACTTTCTCTCCCTCTCGGAGATTTATCCTGCATCTTTGCTTCTTAAGGGCTGAGAAGGCCTACAGGACAGAAACCTGCCTCATGCTGTCATCCGCAAGTGTATCAAAATGTGGAACCTTATTTTCAGAGCTCATAGCATCACCCAGAATGAGGGTTGCAGAGGACATACTTTGGGAGAGGCTGGCTAGGGACATTTGTGCTTGAGCGGCATCTAGAAAGCCCTCACCCCTTGCAGGACTGCCGAGGCAGGCTTTAAGGGGGCCAGGTCAGCTCCAAAAGCTGGGAGGCAGACGGTGGCCAGAGTGGGGACAGCACGGGCTCTTACTGGTTTCCAGTCCTGCCTGGTCACCCTCAGCTCTGTTGCTCTGGAGGAGTCGCCACAGGGCACTGGGTCTCAGTCTCCTCATCTGCAAAATAACTTCTTCCTCCTAGTGCAGTCGGGGGATTGAGTGAGCAGATGTCCCTAAAGCGTCAGCGACAATGGTACGCTCTGATGAATGGTGAATGTTGTCATTCTGTTGTCTATTTTGCTTGCCTTATTCTTTACAGTCTTCTAGGTGGTTCCACGTGGAACTAGGATATGAGGGTTGGCAGCTTCCAAGGAGCAGGCTGGGCCAATTCCACCCCGTCAGGCTGGAGGTCGTTGTGCCTCTTTTCTGCTCCAAAGAGGTCAGGGGGCTTCCCAGTCCAAGAGAGAGTTTCCTCCTGAGAAGGGGAAGGGAATGCTCTCGGGTTGGACGAAGGAATAGGCAGGAAATGTCAAGAGCTGAGGTTGAGCTGTGGGACACACTCAGATTTAGCTTCAGATCAACATCAAAAGGGAGCATTATCCCAGGACTCCGGCAGGTCCCAGAAGATCCAGAAAAGGCACAAGTTGGTCTCCCTGCTACAGGCAGAATGCGCCCCAGGAAAAACATTCTGATTCTAAATGAGGTGCCAACTGGCAGAGCGTGTGAAGTCTGTGCCAGCACTAAGTCACCTAGCAAGGAGCATGTCTAGACAATGAGGGACCTGAGAATACATTTCAGAAGGCGATTATTTTAAAAAAGGCCTTGGACAGAGAGGGCCACTGTGGTTGTGTGGAAAGGGCGCTGGGCTGGGAGTCAACCTCAGCTGGGCCCCTGATGGCTGTGACCTTGTCAAGTCATGCCACCCCACGGGAACTCAGCCTCTTCATCTGAAAAACAGACATAATAGTATCTACCCTGTAGTATGTCTGTGAGGGACAAATTAAATAATGGATCTTAAGTAGCTTAGACAATAGAAAGCTCTAAACAGCAAGAGGTTAATATTAAAAACTAGGAACACCCTTTAAGGATTGCCATCAGGAGACAACAATCAAGATGAAATAGCTTCCTTCTAAAAAGCTGATGGGGCTTCCCTGGTGGCGCAGTGGTTGAGAGTCCGCCTGCCGATGCAGGGGGCGTGGGTTCATGCCCCGGTCCAGGACGATTCCACGTGCCGCGGAGCGGCTGGGCCCGTGAGCCATGGCTGCTGAGCCCGGGCGTCCGGAGCCTGTGCTCCGCAGCGGGAGAGGCCACAGCAGTGAGAGGCCCGCATACCGCAAAAAAAAAAAAAAAAAAAAAGCTGATGGACTCTCCCAAGGTGATGTCAGCCAAGCGGATCTAGGATGTTAGTGAAGATTAAAGACAACAAGTGTAAGAGGCTTCCCAGTAGATGCAGAATTACTATCTGATCCAGCAGTTTCACTCCTAGGTATATACCTAAGAGACTTGAAAACAGGTGTTCAAACAAAAACTTGTGCAATAATGTTTATAGCAGTACTGTTCACAATAGCCAAAGGGTGGAAACAACCTAATATCCATCAACTGATGAATAGATAAACAAAATGTGATATATCCATGCAATGGAGTGTTATTCAGTCATTAGAAAGAATGAAGTACTAATACCTGCTACAACCTGGATGAATATTGGAGACATGAGACTAAGTGAAAGAAGCCAGACACAAAGGCCACCTACTGTATGACTCCATTTATGTGAAATGCCCAGAATAGGCAAATCCGCACAGATAGAAAGCAGATTAGTGCTTGACCGGGCCTGGGAGGAGGGAAGGAACGGGAAGTGAGTGCCTGATGGGTATGTTTCCATTTGGGGTGGTGAAAAAGCTCTGGAACTAGGTCGTGATGATAGGCGCACAGCATTGTGAAGGCACTTAGTGCCACTGAACTGTACACTTTAACATGGTTTAAACTGTACAATTTACGCTGTGTGTATTTTACCACAATTTAAAAAAAGTTCCTGGTGAAGAGGAAATGTGACCCCAAGGCTGGATTCCCCTCTCCTAGAGTTCAGTTGAGAGGAGGGGTAGGGGCTTCAGAGCTTGTCGGCTGGAAGCTGAGGTCTCGTGTCAGCAAATTTACCAGGGGCCTGTGGCAGGCAATCCTTGTGTGAGGGCCCCAGGGGGCTCCAGAATTGAGGACGACATGCTTCCTGCTCTCAAAATGTATATACATTATTCTCACTTAAGGACAGACTGACAAGTACTATAGATGACAAGGGATTAAGTGCAGGGCAGTGGGACATTCATTCTGCCCTGGCTATCTGTGCAGGCTTCTCGGAAGAGAAGATAGTTGAGGAAGTGGAGTCTTGGCAGGTTGGTAAGGAGGGGAAGGGCTTCCAGGGAAAGGCATGTGGTGGGTATGCAGTGGGGGGATATTTCTGAGTGGGGAACACGTTGCTGTGAATCAGGCGCGGTATCTGCGGAGTCGGGGGATGGCGGAGAGGGTCCCGAGAGAGATACGCTCCAAAGGCAATTCGGTCAGCTTGTGGAGGGCTTTGAAAATGGAGCTGGGGAAGTGGGGACTTGCTCTCCAGGCCGGGGGGAGCCAAGGAGTCCTCTAAGTGAGGAGTAACATGACTAAGCCCGTGTTCGAGAATGATCAGTGTGGAGGAAGATGGCCTGAGGACAAGGAGGCTGAGGATGGGAAGGTGGGCTGTGGCCTCATCTCTGCAGGGCTCAAGGAGGCCCCCTTCCTCCCCCCAACATCCCTGCCCCAAGAAATGACAGCAGGAAGGGTAAACCAAACCTGGTGAGCTTTGCATTAGCCAAGATTCTTGTTTGCATGGAACAGAAACTCATTCAAATTAGATTAGGCAAGAACCAGAATTTTCTGGGTCTCATAACTGAGAGGTCTAGGGCAGTTCCAGAAATAGCTGGATCCACGGGGCTTGTTCCCTCTATCTCTCAACTGTCCTTGGGTTCAGATCTCTCCTTAGGCAGCCTTTGCCTCTCGGCGGCACTGTGGCACACACAGGTCCTGGCTTACAGCCTCCTCTCAGAACCCCCAGCAGCAAGAACTCCCCCAGTCATTCCAACAAAAGTCGCCAAATTGAATTTATTGGCCCATTCTTAGTCTTGTGTTCATCCCTTGGTGAATCACCAGGGCCAGGGGTGTTCTGATTGGCCAGGCCTGACCCCACCCACCCCAAGCATGGGGATGAGGAGATGCTGCTGTTACCAGAAGAGGGGGGACTTTCTGCTAAAGGGGCATAAATTATAGCTGTCTCCCCAAAGCATCAACCCTGTGCCAAGCCATTTACATATCTCATTTCATCCTCTCAGCCATCCTGAGATGGAATCAGTTACCTCCCTTTTACAGAGGAGGAAACTGACTCGTAAGCTAACTTGTCCTCCCTCCCCACCCCAGCCCCAGCACTTTCTCTCTTCTGTGCTGCATGGCATCTCTTAGGGACGCCAAGTACAGCCACTAAGGAGGGTGACAGCTAAGGAAATGAGAACTAAAGCGCATGATCTTTAAGCTGAGAGACACTAAAACTGCATTCAGTCAGACAGCTCATGCGGGGATTGGAGATCCTGGCCACTTAGCTGTTGGAAGATTGGAGGTCAGTCCAGTTGTTGGAGATGCTCCTTCTCTGCATCACTCCTGTCCTGTGAGCAAGGCAGCTGGGAATCACTGTTGATCGGGAGGTGGGAGAGTGGGGAGGGTGTGCATCTCTAGACATGGAGTACAATGCAGTGGTGATGCAAAAGCACTCACTGCAGACAACTTCACGAACACCATAGCTTCCTTGCCCTTAGCAAGACATCACGGAAGAGGGTGATGGGGCATTTGTCAGGGAAGAGGGAGTAAAGGGCATTCACGCATAGAGCACAGGATGTACAAAGGCACTGAGGCATGCTTGGCGTGACAAGTCTTCATGATGATAAAATTCCCTGGGAACCCAGAATAATTTTATCAGGGAGAGACAGGCTGCCATGGAGATGGCTTCCTGTGGCATCAGCACCAAGCTAGAAGCTCAGGCTTCCCCAGGTGATTCTGCTTCCCTAGTCTTCATTTTTAGGAATTAATTTACAACTAATGACAGAGAGTCACCCAGGTCACTCCCTGCCCTTCCAAGCCATGTGCCAGGTTAAAGACCTTTGACTTGGTAACAGCAAGCAGCATAAATCTAGAGCATTTCCTGTTTGGGAAGCAGGGCAAGTGATGCAGTGTCAAGAGGGCCTGGGCAGGAGTGAACACAACCAGCAGAGCTTAACGGTTGCCCAGATCCCCACTGGAGTCTGACACAAGGCACTCTGGGTGAATGGGGACATTCTAGAAATACTGACATCCCCAGGGGACTGGCCTGGCCCAGGGTGGAAGGCAATTTTAGTTGCTAGACTACTATTTTTGGATTCACTACTGCTCCAAATGGTGGTCAGCCGTGGAGGCCTTCAGGGAACCCGAGCACTGTTTCCCAGCACAGCTCTGATTCAGCCTGCCCAGAGTCTGCAGGCCAGTGCCCACTCCCGCCATGCCCTGGGTTTTGTGCATTTTGTAGTTATATGCTGGTAGACAGCACCCAAATCACCCAATACTAACTCCTGCAAAGAGAATTCGTCACACACTAATACAAAGGGATCAACCACCGTCTTAGGATATGACTCAAGACTATGTCAGGGATACTGTGCAGCTCGGACTCTGGCTAACCTAGGAGAAAAGGGCTCAGAGCCACAGACATCCAGAAACTTCCCTGGCTTTCCCTTCTCAGAGTTGGCTGAATCAGGCAGGGAGCAGATTCTGTGCAGGGAACAGAGTCACTTTTCCTGTTGAGCTGAGATTTCCTCTCATGTGCTTGTCAGCAGTAGAGGGGCCACAGGACAGGGGAACAGGCAACACAGGATGCCTTTATTGGGCTAGCTCTGGATGGACGAAAGGAATATGTAAGAATGTGTTCTGGGAACTTTCCAGCTGAAAGCCCAGAGGAGCAGTGCTGGTGTGCTTGTCACAGGTCACATTCCTTTCTGTTTCCAAAGCTAGTCCTTACTGATGAAGGGGAAGAGTACAGGGGATCTCCAGACTGATGAATCCTGTCCTTGAGCCTCGTTTCATAGAGACTTCAGGGTGAGAATAAAAGATGTCATTCCTATTTGTGCCCATACCTGTAAAAACAATATATATTTGAAGGTCTTTGCTAGCAGAATTCTAAATGCCTCAGGTGAGAAATGATGTACCCTGCAAAGATGATTTGACTTTTGGGAATGTTGCATGTGTTGAGTGTGGTCTGGAGTGAGTGTGTGGATGTGGATGTGCAGTGTGCGTACGTGGGCACGAGCACTGCAGCCCAGCTCTCACCATCCGTGCCTTGAGTGCCTGATGAGAGCTCTGTCTCTTACCGTGGAGCTCAGTGGCTTGCTCTGCCTGGTTTACTGCTGTACACAGAGCTTGGCTTTGAAGATGCTCAGTAGATATCTGCTAAATGCAAGAACAGACGAGCGATCTGCACGTGCATCTTGGCAAGTTTTTCTTTCTTTTGGGCGTAGTCTTGTCTCCACGTCTCTATGTGTCTGTCTCTCTGAGCTCATGTCCCTGGTCCCTTCATCTCTTCCTATTTCTTTTCGTCTTTCTGTTGTCTCTTTCTCCTTCATTTCTCCTCTCATAACCCCATACACACACATATACTCCATCTCTTTTCCTCAACCCGTCTCCCTAAATTTCTTGTTGTTTTCTTGTTTTTCTTTTCTCTTTTTTGGGGGCAAAGGTTCATTTTTTAACAGCTTTGTTAAGATATGATCCATATACCATATAATTTACCCAATTAAAATACACAATTTAAAAATATACAATTCAGTGGGTTTTAGTACAGAGAACTGTGCAGCCATCACCACTATTTAATTCCAGAACATTTTCATCACCCAAAAAGAAACCTGTATCTATTAATAGTTACATCCCATTCCCCCACATTCCTCTACCCCATAAACAACCACTAATCTACTTTCTGTCTCTATAGATCTCTCTATTCTTGACATTTTGTATGAGTGCAGTTATACAATACATGGTCATTTGTGACTGGCTTCTTTCACTGAGCATAGAGTTTTCAGGGTTCAGCCATATTTCAGCATGTGTCAGCACTTCATTCCTCTTTATAGCTGAATAATATTCCATTGTATGGATATACCATATTTTATTAATCTATTAATTAGTTGGACATATGGCTTGTGTCCACTTTTTGGCTATTATTAATAATGCTGCTATGAACATTGGGTACATGTGTTTGTGTAGACACATGTTTTCATTTCTCTTGGGTATATACCTAGGAGTGGAATTGGCAGATCCTATGGCAAATCTGTGTTTAACCTTCTGAGGAGCTACTAATGTGTTTTCCAAAGTGGCTGTATCATTTTACATTTCCACCAGCAATGTATAAGGGTTCCAATTTCTCCATATCCTTGCCACTTCTTGTTCTTATCTGTCATTTTTCTTTTAGCCATCCTAATGGGTGTGAGGTGGTATCTCATTTTGATTTGTACTCCCTGATGGCTAATGATGTTGACCATCTTTTCACATGTTTATTGGCCATTTGTATATCTTCTTTGGAGAAAGGTCTTTTCAAATCTTTTGTCCATTTAAAAATTGTTTTTTGTCTTTTTATTACTGATTTGTTAGAGTTTTTATACATTCTGGATACAAGTGCCTTATTAGGTATATTATTTGCAAATATTTTTTCCTCTCCTATTGGTTGTATTTTCACTTTCTCAATTGTACCATTTGCAGTTCAGAAGTTTTTAATTTTGATGATGTCCAATTTATTTATTTTTTCTTTTGTTGCCTGTGCTTTTGGTATTGTATCTAAGAAGGTACTGCCTAACCCAAGGACACAAAGGTTTACTCCAGTGTTTTCATCTAAGAGTTTTATAGTTTTAGCTCTTGCATTTAGGTATTTGATCTATTTGGAGTTAATTTTTGTATATGGTATAAGGAAGGGGTCCTACTTTATTCTTTTGAATGTGGATATCCAGTTGTTTCAGAACTATTTGTTGAAAAGACTATTCTTTCCTCCATTGAATTATCTTGGTACCCTTGGTGAAATCAACTGACTATAAATGTAAGGGTTTATTTATGGACTCTCAGTTCTGTTCCATTGATCTATATGTCTATCCTCACATACTACCCAGCATCATGTTATCTTACTGTAGTTTTATCTATTAAGTTTTGAAATTGAGAGTTGTGAATTACCCTTTTTTCCCCTTCTTTCTTAAGGTTTGTTTTGGTTATTCTTGGTCCCTTGCATTTCCATGTAAAATTTAGGATCTGCTTGTCAATTTTTGAAAAAAGGCTACTAGAATTTTGATAGGGATTGTGTTGAATATATAGATCAATTTGGGGAATATATCATCTTAATATTAAGTTTTCTGATCTATGAACATGGGATGGCATTCTATCTATTTAGGTCTTCTTTAATTTCCTTCAACAATGTTTTGTTATTTTGAGAGTGTAAGTTTTTTGTTTATTTTATTAAGTGTATTCCTAATTATTTTATGCTTTTTGATGCTATTATTAATGGAACTGTTTTCTTTTATTTTTTTTAATATTTATTTATTGATTTAGGCTGCGCCAGGTCTTAGTTGCATCACACGGGATCTTCGTTGCAGCATGCGGGATCTTTAGTTGTGGCATGCAGACTTCTTAGTTGCAGCATGCAGACTCTTAGTTGTGCATGCGAACTTTTAGTTGTAGCATGCATGCGGGGTCTAGTTCCCCGACCAGGTATCGAATCTGGGCCCCCTGCATTGGGAGTGCGGAGTCTTACCCACTGGGCCGCAAGGCAAGTCCCTGGAACTGTTTTCTTAATTTCATTTTTGGAGTTTTCACTGATAGTGTATAGAAATATAGTTGATTTTTGTATATCAATCTTGTATCCTGCAACCTTGCTGAACTTGTGTATTAGTTCTAATAGATTTTCAGTGGATTCCTCAGGATTTTCTCTGTATACGATTATGTCATCTGCAAATAGTGATAGTTTTACTTCTTCAAAACCAGAGTTCTTGGGGCCTACTCCAGAGCATTTTTATTTCATTAGAGGGTCCTGAAAGGAGCTTTGTGGCTGGGCTAGAGAAATACTAAAGCAGTTATTCCCCCAGATTCATTGATACCAATTCCAAAGATTAGCTGTTTGAAAAAGAATTGAATTTAAACCCGATATGGCTAAGAAATTCTGTCAGTAGCTGTATCCGTTTGCTAGGGTTCCCATAACAAAATACCACAGACTGGGTGGCTTAAATAACAGAAATTTATTTTCTCACATTTCTGGGAAAGTCCAAGATCAAAGTGTCAGTAAGTTTGTTTTCTCCTGTGGTCTCTCTCCTTGGCTTGCAGATGGCCACTTTCTTGCTGTGTCCTTACATGGTCTTTCCCTGTGCACACACATCCCTGGTGTCTTTCTGTGTGTTCAAATTTCCTCTTCTTATAAGGACATGTGTCATGCTGAATTAAGGCCTAGTGGCTTCATTTCAGTGTAATCACCTCTTTTAAGACCCCATCTCCAGATACAGTCGCATTCTGAGGTGCTGGGGGCTAGGGCTTCAATATGTGAATTCTTGGAGAACACAGTTCAGCCCATAGCAATAGCCTCATTGGTTTTCCTCTGAGAGATCTGATTTCTGGTTAGTTGCAACTAGTGAAGCCAGAATTTATTTAAGTAACCCATTCACAAGACTACCAAATGACAGTGACCTGCAGCCAGAATTAAAAGGCACTGTCTCTAGTCCTGAGCTAAAGGATCCTCACTTGTGATCTTGCATGTTCCTTGAGCTCATTTTTGTCAACCTATCCTAGAGCCACATCAAAGAGGGTCCAGCCATCAGACTCAGACATGCATATAACATCTAGAACCTCTATTTATACTGCCTGCTTGAAAGAAAGTAATTCCAAATTCTGCTGGGTAAACAGTATGGTGACATACTTGCATGAGGAGTCCTTCTGTGAAATGAAATGTGAAGTTCTTAAATGGAAAGATTCCCGTGAAATGAACTTTAAAGTTCTGAAATGCAAAAGCTCACTCTAATTTTGTTCTTTTTTGAGCAAAGAGTCAGCTGTGGAAGCTCAAGATGCTAACTGTTCTTTGCTCCTTAATTCTTACAATAGCCAAAAGCAAAATTAGTTACGTCTATAGAAACCAAAAATCAAGCTTTCTCTCCAGGTATTCTGAGCTGAGGATACATCTCACTTCAGCTGGTGAAATTATCTCCCTCTTTCCTCTGCACAGTCTCTGCTCCCTTTTGCAGTCTTTTATTTTTAACTCTCTTGCCTTCTGAGTGTTTTTATTGACATCTGGCCACAAACCCTTTTAGCAGGCATTGTAAATCACCCATAGGGAAATCAATAAAAACCAGTTCAATTCATAGTAATACTGATTTGCTCCCAGGTAACCAGGATCCTGCAGCCTCAGAAGTTATGCCCATGCGGGGATCTGCAAGGAGGGTGAAGGGTAAGGGGGGCATTGTGTTCTGAAACAGGAGGTGGGCAGCCAGCTCCCAGAAGCTCAAGGAAGCGATGGACTTTGGCCTATGTCCATGCTTTTCTCATCTGGCCTCCAGGGAAAGCTCTGTGTTTCCATTTCATCCAGCTCAGATTTTTCCAACCACATCAGTGGCATTTTCTTATCTTCCAAGAATCTGCTTCAGAGCTAAAGTATCTTCTTTAAGCCTCTAGAAGGGGCAGCAGGAATGAACTGCTGGATTTGCTGGAGAGGGAGAAGGTGGCAGAGTAAGTTACTGTAGCACAGAGGCATGGAAGAGGAAAGAAGCTCTGTCAAGCTGTCTGTTGTCAGGCCACTGCTTTCCGTCCCCTCCAGGGGTCAAATGTCAGAACTTTATTGTACAGAAGGTGAAAGCTAGGCCCAGAGAAAGGCATGACTGGCCCAAGGTCACAGAGTGGTTTCATAATGAGGTCACAAAGAAATGGCCTCACTGCTTTGAAATCCTAGTTTTCTTCCCCAAAGGAACTTTGCTCAGGAAGTGCAAATTCATGGGTAGTCAGAACTAAAAAAAAGTAAGGCTCCAGAGAAAAAACATCAATCAACTAGTTCATTTATTAAAGAGGAGTACATCAAATTGCCTACTGTAAGGGGCATCTAACAGTTTGGACCAACCGTTTATGCCCTCTTGGGTAAGGGGAGCATACTAATCTTTGAAAAGAGAATTTCCTAGAAGGGAGTTTTCCTCTCCTCTCCGTCAAGGAGAATATTCTTTTTTTTTTTTTTAAAACATCTTTACTGGAGTATAATTGCCATACCATGTTGTGTTAGTTTCTGCTGTATAACAAAGTGAATCAGCTATACGTATACATATATCCCCATATCCCCTCCCTCTTGCGTCTTCCTCCCACCCTTCCTATCCCACCCCACGGAGAATATTCTAACTGCAAGGCCCAAGGTGCTTGAATTGGTGGGAGTCAGTGAGATCCTCTGTGGTGCCCTGAGAGCAGGGCCTCCCCTGCCCCAGGAGGGAGAATCGGGCTCACAAGCAGGACTGCAAGGTAACACTCAGAATGCCTGATTTTACTCCCCAGGTAGCCCTGGTTTCCTCAAGTTGAACATCTCTGACCCTCCAGGAAGTCTTGTCCCCTCTCCCCTTAGGTGTTTTCAGAAGACATATGCATGTAATCTGAGTTAAAGAATTATTTGATTCAGTTCAACATTTGCCAAACCCTAATTATGTATCTGGTGCTGGGGATACAAAGATGAAAAGACTGGGTTTTGAAGGATGAATAGGAGACTGCCTTGAAGCCCACTGAGTTGCTGTCAGCCAAGTGGGGAAGACCAACCTGAAAACAAATAATTGGAATTGTGTTAGAGCAGGTTTGGCCAACTTTTTATGTAAAAAGCCAAATAGTAAATATTTTAGGCTTCGTAAGTCAGATAGTATATGCCTCACTTACTCTACTCTGCCCTCGGAGTGTAAAAACAGCCATAAACAATACATAAATGAATGGTTGTGGCTGTGTTCCAATAAAATTTTATTTACAAATAGAGTCAGTGGGTCATATTTGGCTCAGAGGCCAAACAATTTGCTGAACCCTTTGTCTGAGGAATGTCATCATAATATGGAAACCAACCCTCCTAAGGGTCCATTTTCTGGTTTGTTATCAGCCTGTCTCACCTGGAAGTGCAAGTGAGAAATTTCCAGAAGCTTCAGCATTTCCAGAAGCTTCTTAAGAATTACTCAGCTTAAACCCTGGATTGAACTCTGCTGTTTACCAAACAGTTAACATAAGGACAGGTACTATACATATAACAAACTGCAATTTAACAGACAGAATGTACGGGAATCTGATGTTAAGGATAATAACTTCTCCATGATGACTTGGTGAATCCTTAGCCAGAAAAACCTCTTCTGGTCCTGTGCTGGTGTTTCTTTTGTGCCACCTCTGCTGCCGGGTTCTGTATTGCCCTCATCATGGTGTGCTGAGCCAAACCCTGGGCTTGGAGACAGACTACCCTGAGCTCAAACCCTGTTTACAGTGCTTGGTAACTGTAATGCCTGGAGCAAATTACTTAGCCTTTCTGAGCTTCTCATCTGTAAAATGGGAATAATAATATCATGCAGGGCTGTTGTAAGGACTGAATATGATAAAAGGATGTAAAGAGCCAGGTAGAGCACCTAGTGCAATAAGTATGGGTTTTCTTCTGCTGATGCCTTGGAATTGTTTCCGTGCACTCACCATCTTCATTGTGGGAAGATGACAACTCTCCTGGAGAGAAATCCTCTATGGTTCCTTCCTGTCTCAGATCATTAAGCAGCTGCAGTTGCTCATGCCTGTTCAAGTAGCAGCATACTGTAATTCATGTGCCTCAGGCCACCAAAATTTGCTGTTGGGACAGTCATTCCCAGGCTCCTGCCTTTGCCCTCCCTGCCCCCAGCCTCCCAGGCCATTGCACATCACTGTTTACCATAGCCTGCTCTCAAGCTGTGCTTAAAGACTCAAATCCTGCAGCTATTTGCATAAATCTGGACACCAAGGGAATTGCTCTATTTTACTTAAGCACATGGTTTCTTGTGGCCACAACCTCTATCCAAGGAGCATCTTTTGAATTGACCAAACTGCAAATGCAGTTCAATTCAGATTCTCTTGGTGAAGAAAAGACCCCGGCCGAGATCCACAACTGCTCCTGTCCCCTCCACAGGCCTCGCTGGGTGAGGTGTGAGCTTCCTCCTTGTCCTGCAAACTGAGGTCCTCACCCCAAACTGTGGGGCTGGGGTCCAGGGCAGAGGGCGGCGATCATGTTCACACAGGCTCCCGTTGCCAGGGTCTCAGGGTGTGCTCTCCTGGGGAGGGTTAACAGGCGCCATCTGACTCTGAGCCGAGGGGTAGATGGCATGAGTCCCTGGTGGTCATCTTCAGGAGGCAACGACATTTGAAAATCATTTAAAGGTTGAAATTTAACTCAACAAACACGTCTTTGTGTTCACCGTGCTATCTTTTAGGCAGGAACATGCAGGCTGCTCAAACCTAGTTCCGCCTCTGCAGACTGAGTTTAAAAGAGTGTGTGTGTGGCTTCCCTGGTGGTGCAGTGGTTGAGAGTCCACCTGCCGATGCAGGGGACACGGGTTCGTGCCCCGGTCCGGGAGGATCCCACGTGCCGCGGAGCGGCTAGGCCCGTGAGCCATGGCCGCTGAGCCTGCGCGTCCGGAGCCTGTGCTCCACAGTGGGAGAGGCCACAACAGTAAGAGGCCCGCGTATCACAAATAAATTAAAAAAAAAAAAAAGAAAAAGAGTGTGTGTGTAGTAGGGGGAAGGGTGAGAGACAGGCATGGTTGTGGGGGTTGGTTTGGGCGGGGCTTCTGGGAGGATGCCGAGCCCATCAACAGGTGCAGGGGATGCAGAATGAGGAGCAGGTTCTGAGGACAGGGGCACGGTGATAAGTTTAGTCAGGGAGTAACTTAGGGCAAGAGCATTTGCTCCAGATCTGAGTTTTTCAGATCAAACTCTCATGTAGGCAGCGGAGCGATGAGGGAAGCGAAGGCTTTGGTGTTGAGAAAGACCCCGAAAGCCAGTTTTACAAAGGATAAGCTGTTTTTCCCAGTTGGAAATCTTTATTGCAAGAGCCAAAAAAGCCAACATAAGCCAGTTTAAGCAGAAAGGGGTATTTATTGGTTCTTGAAACATAAAAGGCCAGGGATATCAGGCATGGCTTGATCAGGGCCTTAGATGGTAGCCTCAGAACCTAGTTTCTTTTGGCTCTTTGCTGTGTTCTCTTTCACACTGATTACATTCTTAGACAAATTCTTTATCATCACAACAAGGATTCTGTTTTCACCTTCTTAGATTCAAGGTCTGCAGTTAGGAATAAGAATCTCATTCCCAGGGATTTCCCTGGTGGTCCCAATGCAGGGGGCCTGGGTTTGATCCCTGGTCAGGAAACTAGATCCCACATGCCACAACTAAAGACCCAGTGCAGTCAAATAAATAAATAAATATTAAAAAAAGAAGAAGAAGAAGAATCTCATTCCCAGGATGCCCAGCAAAGTCTTACTGTATCTCATTGGCTCTGGCTGGTCACATGCTCACCCTTGAGCCAATCACTGTAACAGGGAAAGTGATACAAAGATGGCCTCAGACTGCCTCCAGCCCTGGGGTTGCCAGTTAGACCCCTCGCCACTGATTATATGACTGCTCTCAGTAGGCTCCATGGACCTCAAACTCATGGGGCAGGAAGTGGGGCACAGTCTGGCAACTTAGCCAGCCCTGTACTGAGATGGGGAGACTGAGGGCAGAGTGGTGAAGGAACTCATCCCCACACAGGCCGCTGATGTCACAGTCTGCTCTTCACTCCCCCAGAAGGCTCCTGTCACCAACCCATTATAATCCTCCCTTTGGCCTCCTGAAGCACATATTGGGCTGCCCTGCAGCCCAGCCCAGGTTACCGGGCCTATTTCCACAGCTTCTGAGAACTAGGGTTCCCAGCGTGGAGATAAATAGGGGGTGGGGCTTGAGCTGGATGCTCCATCCCAGCAGGGAAGAGCTATCTACTCTGGTTGCCTTAGATTGAGCAGCTGCTTCCTATCTGCCCCGGGGGATGCTGGGAGAAGGACTTTCAGTTCTGTACCTTAGCTAGGGTTGCCCTTGCTGGCCCTGAGGTAGGGCTGTGATGTGGAACAATCCAGACCCCCTGTCCGGAAACCTCTGCTAATAACCCTTGTTCTGTCTCTGTGGAGGTTAGATAGGAACAGGAGTGACTCTGCTCTTGAGAAAGAACAAAGATCCCATTTTAGGCACAGAAGACCCAGATCTTAGTCCTGACTCTGTTACCTGACTGTGTGACCCGGCACAAGTCACTTTACCCCTCTGAGACTCGATTTCCTCATCCGTGGAATGGAAATATAATACCTCCCTCACAGAGCTGAGAGGGTTCAAAAGCTAATAAATAATATCATACCTACTGTGCTGTGTGTGGAGTAGGCCAGATGAAAGGTGTGGTTTGATTCCTAGAGTTCTTTCTTTCAAAAGGAGGATCCACCAGGTACTGAGCTCTGGACCCGCACTACGTTTCCACAGCTGGGGCACAGATGAAAGCTCTCTGCCTTCAGGCTTGGCAGATGTGGTTTTGTACAGGAAACTGCTGCGTGGCAGATGGAGGCAGCTGCAAGGTGCTATCGTGGACCAGAGAGCACACAGCATCCCGGAGAGGTCAGGGAAGGCTTCCTGGGGAGGCAGCCTTGAGGGACACACTTGGAGCCCCAGTGCCCAGCACGACACTGACACTGAGAGCCACTCACATGTGTTTCTTGAATGAATGAATGATTTAGTCACTGTGCAGACCATCTTTTCCTTCTGACTTTCCCAAACCACTTCCTGCATGTAAACCCTGATGGTTATTCCCCAGAGCAAAGCTGGGAAGGGAGAGGGAGAAGGAGGGGTCATGGAGGGAAGAATGGCAAAGAAAGGCACGCTGGGAATTGGACATTCATTTGTTATTTTTGTTTGTTTGTTTGTTTGGGGATGGGGTGTTGCCAAATCAAGGAAGAAATTTTATTTTATTTTACTTGATCATTACCATTTTTTTGGCTGTGCTACGTGGCTTGTGGGATCTTAGTTCCCTCACCAGGGATCGAACCTGAGCCCTCGGTAGTGAACGCACAGTCCTAACCACTGGACTGCCAGGGAATTCCCAAGAAATTTTCTTTTTGTTTGGAACAAAGTTCCCAAGGTGGTAGGGTGCTGTTCCTGGCTTTTCAGATTGGCCGCTCCTGGTGGCTCCCTTTAATTTCTCAGGACACCAAAGAGACTATCTTTTTTTTTTTCTTTTAACAATGCCATTATTTATTATGCAAGTAAGTCAAGCTCATTGTAGAAAAAAATGGGAAAATATAGACATAAATATTCAAAAGATATTACATTGAATTTATTCATAATTCCATTTGAAGATAACCATTTTTAACATTTGGGTTTTAACCATCTTGACCTCTGTCCCCCACCCTCATGAACAGATAGAGCCATATATTAATCTACACATATTTCGCATAAGATATATATATTATATATATATATATAAATATAGATGATCTTTAAATGAAAGTAGAATCATGCCAGCTGTTTCCCCCCCCCCCAGCCAATATATTCGAACAAAAATGACTATGTCTAAAACATCAAACCTTTACGCCTTTGAAGCATTTTGGATGGAGACGTTCTAAAATGGAACTTGCTCTCCAGTCTTTCCCAAGGAGCCTACATGGGAACTCTGCTTCATCCATGCTCACCGTGGACATGCTGGCTGTACGGCAGGGATGAATGCAGGGCCTGGGAGGCTGTCTAAGAGGCTGTCCAATGGCCCCAGGGTCTGGGCCACACAGAGTGCTTGCGTCTGCTCTTCAGAGTGTGGCTGCTTCCTTCCTTGTGGTCAGTTGTGTCTTCTGTTTTTAATCTGCTGTGGGCTGGAAAACCAGAAAACCAAGCCTAGAGAGGAGCATTATCTAGGTTTTAAGTCAAGTCCTCTGTTGCATGAGGCACAGGTGATTTGTGTTATCAGTATTTTCTTTCCCAGATGTGAGTAAAGGAACACTTCTTAAGTATTTACTATGTTCTGGATACTTTCCATGCCTATTTTATTTAAATCTCATAGCAACACTTTGAGAGAAGTAGCTTAACCCCCTCTTACAAACAGCAGACTGGTCCCATAGAAGTTCACTGCTTTGTCAAGGGCCACTGAGCTGTAAGTGCCAGAGCTGTGATGGGACCTGGTCTGTTTCCCTCCCAAATCCCTGCTTTTCTCCTTGTACCACGTCTCATGCTTGCTGCCAATTCTGGGCTGGGTTTGGTTTGATATCATTGCCAGGGGCAGGGCCACTGGACTGGGGAGATGTTTCTGCATGGAGCAGGGCTTGGCTCCCACAAAGGTCTGAGGCCAGGCAAAGACCCGTCTCCTCAGGCAGCAGCTCCAGGGCCTGGACAGCAAGGAGAGGCCTGTAGAATCACACATCACCCAGAGAGCCCGTGGGAGGGGGCCTCATCAGTCTGTAGAGAGGGCCAGTCTCTGCTTAGCTGACTGGCCTTCTCAGATAGTGCTCATAGCTGGCACTGCTTGTTGGCCTTGATTTGGGTTAGATTAATGAGCAGGAAAAGCCCAGGAGAACATTTTCTCACGGTATAAACCAGAGGTGGCAGTTGGTAGCTGCAGACCGAATCTTGACCAGGGATGTTTTTGTCTGGCCCGCATGGTGTTTCTCTAACTTTTTGAATTACATTTAGCATTTATAAATTGGGAGATTCCATATTTAAACATCTGGGATTTGGGCTTTTCTTGAAAAATTGGGAGATCTAGCCAACAAAGATGGGTATTTTTTTCATGACCCCCCCCCCCCCCCCCGTTGAATAGTAACTGCCCCGGTTAGATGGTACCTGTGCTCTGTGGTCAGCCACACCCCATAATGACTGTCCTTCATCTCACCTGCCTGGCCCCTGAAGGATCTGAATTTGTCGCCTTTACATGAATCCTATTTTTACAGAAGCTAGTTGCCAATTAAAGCAAAGCCTTCTTAATCTGTTTATTAGTGATATGGTTTCATTCATTAATTAATTCAGCCAACATCTAGTGAGTGGCCATTATGTGTTTCACCCTGTACTGGATGTGGGTCATAAAAATATGAATATTTATTCAATATTTAAAACAGTCATAAAAATGTGAATAAGGTATAGTCCCTGCTGTTGAGGTGCTCAAATTCTAGCTGAGATGGGACCTGTGCAAATTGCTCTGGGAGAATAGAGAAGTGTGGTAAACTGAATAATTCTCCCCTGCTCCCCACCAAGAAGTCTGTGTCCTAATCCCTGGAACCTGTTACCTTAAATGGAAAAAGGACCTTTGCAGATATGATTAGATTAAGGTTCCTTAGATTTGGAGATCATCCTGCATTAGCTGTGTGGGCCCAGTGTAATTCCAAGGGTCCTTATGAGAAGGAGGCATGACAAAGTCAGACAAAAAGGAAATGTGAGGATGGAAGCAGAGGTCAGAGAAGAGAAAAGATGCTACACTGCTGGCTTTGAAGATGGAGAAAGGGCCACCAGCCAAGGAATGTAGGCAGCCTCTAGAAACTGGAAAAGTAAGGAGATGGATTCTCCCCTAGACCCTGCAGAAGGAACACAGCCTGCTGATACTGATTTTAGCTCACTGAGACTGATTTTGGACTTCTGACCCCCAGAACAGTAAGATAATAAATCTGTGTTGTTTTCAGAGACCAAGTTTGTGGTAATTTGTCACAGCAGCCATAGGAAACTAATACAGGAAGGGAGAAATTTTTTCTAGGGTGAATGAAGGAAAGAATATTTGAATTAGATGAATAGGAGTTCATCAGGTATAGAAAGGGGATGGAAGGCATCCCAGGCATAAGGAAGAGGATCATGCAAAAGTTATAAAGAAGCAGGGCATGTTTGAAGGTTGGCTATTGGTTCATCGTGGCTGGACCATAAGGTGTATGATGGCTGAAATAAGAGATGAGGCCAGGGAGAGGGGCTGGAATCTTGACTTAGAACTGGTTACATGGGAAAAGAGACCAGTTCTAAGTGAGGATTTCTTATAATCTCAAAGATTATAAAAAAGGGAAGGGTGATCCAATTTATGTTTTAGAGAGACTGCTCTGGCATCTTGTGGATGGTGGTTGGAAGGGACCAGACCACAGGTAAGGAGACCAGTGAGACTGTTGTAGTGACCCAGGTCACACAGAGCCATGGCTGGGATGGTGGCTATGAGAAAAAGCGAAGTGATCAAAGACACCTGAACTAGGATTGACAAGACCCAGAAGTGAACTGAATGTGGGGAGTGATGACTGCTGGGTTTTTAGCTTGAGTGCATTCACTAGTACACAGGAGTGGGCTTGTGGGAGAGTAGGGCTGGGGGCAGGAAGAAATGATGGGTTCTGTTTGGGACATGGTGAGTGTGAGGGGACCATAGTGCACATGGGAAGAGCTGCCTGAAGGGCTCAGTAGTGTGCTGGTAAATGTTCAACAGCCAGCTCTCTGGGAAAAAAAGACTTTGATATATAGCATTTGCTGACTCCTGCAATATAAATATTCCCATCACGACCAATTTTAAGTTACTAACTCAACATCACTAAATGTGGAGTTAGGAAGAGGTACACAGTCAGGCACCAGCATACCACTGGAGAAGTTCCCACAAAGTACAAGAAGGAAGGGCCTAAAAATCCACCTCCTTCCCAAGACAGGCTCAGTGACTCACTGAGGCCACACACCTGGGGAAGGTAGGACCAGGCCCAGAATCTAGGAGGCAGCTTCTGGCCCTCCATTGATTAGAGGCAGCATCAAGCCCTGCTGATGGCCCCTTGGTGCCCTGACCAGTTTTGCAGACCCGGGAATACCATGTGGTCCTTAACCCCAGGACAATGACTCATGTCACTCTGGAGTGAGTGACTCAGGGAAGAGGCTGCTGGGTGGCCTGGAACAAAGAGAACTGGGAGAGATTTATTTCTCCTGGGAGCTCAAAGGGGGGCTCAGATACTTTTCTGCTGTTCCCTATGCCTTTGAACTGCCTCCGATTAAGCAATTGCACATATTTCCAAGAAGAAAAAAAATTTTTTTCAAGTGGACTTAGTTTTTAAAAAAAGAATTGCTAAAGTGAACAAGCTGGAGAGGAAAGCTGGGGAGATGTTCTGGCTTACTTCCTGTCCTGGCTGAGGCCGGGGCTGGGGGTGGATAGAGCTCTCGCTGTGACTTGACCACTTTTCAGGGGGTGTGGAACATGGATCCCAGGCATTTCAGGGTTTCTCCAACCCTCCCCTTCTTCCAGAGTGGCATCTAAGGTCCAAGGGGCTTCCTGAGTGCCAGAGAGTTGGGGTGAAGGAGGGCGCCCATCATTTGACAAGGTGATCCTCCTGTTTCTGTCAGTCCTTGCTTAGTAGGTAACTTCTGAACCTGCCTTTTCAAGGCACCTTCAGGTCTAGCAACTGTCTGCTCCTAGGTGCACAGAAATGATTGTGTTCTCCGCCCTGTGCTCCCCACCCTACCCGCTGTGAGGATGGCTAAAGGCCTCATCTATCAAGTCATATCAAATAGCCATTTCCTCTCTCTGGGGTCTTCTCCTCTGGGTTCTGTCTGGGAAATGGGGCCCAAGACCTCTCTGCTCTCAGATTTGGGGATCTTTTCCCACTTCCCCAGGGAAGCAGGGCACAGGCCCCGTTCTCAGGGACTCACCAGAGTCTACCCTCTCCACTTTTCCTGTCTTTCCTTTGTCCCATAATCTTTACTAGTCTTGGGTTGGGGGGAGATTTACCGTTACTTAGGATGTTTTTGCCCAAATCCTTTTT
Organism: Delphinus delphis; assembly: GCF_949987515.2. NCBI lineage: Eukaryota > Metazoa > Chordata > Mammalia > Artiodactyla > Delphinidae > Delphinus > Delphinus delphis. The sequence goes on along the minus strand of NC_082690.1, from coordinate 65,854,121 downwards.
TCTGTGCACTGAGCCCTTCCTGTTTCCCTAAGGGCTAGTTCTTTGTGATATATAAGGCAGAGATAGACTCCCTTTCCTCTATCTCCTGCTGCTACAACTGCCCCCAGCCCCCCTCCTGGGCAGTGAGCACAGAATGGCCTCCCTGTTTGCCCGAGGGGAAGGGCAGTGGGGGAAAGGAGATGCGAGGGGAAGCAAGGAGTCTGTTAGGATTCCAGACATGCCACCTACTTGGGTAGCCCCTGCACGTCCCCCAGCAGCTGAGCATCGTGCACACTCCTGTGCTCTTCCTCTGAGGGCTCACCCGGCCTCCCCTCTTGCGTATGGCCCTGGCAGAGGTCTCAGCAGATGCTGGCTCACCCTCAGGGCTAGAATGGGTTCTGAATCAGGGGAGGAAGGCACCCCCAGCCAAAAGAGCCCGTGAGAGACCCTTGGGACTGGAGAGCGTGGCCAGAGTGTGCAGACTCCAGGCCAGAGTGTCGGGAGTGCTCAGGGACTCCTTGCCGAAGCACCGCTGGGCCGCAGCCCCTGTACTCCCAGCCCCTGGACCAGAAGGGTTGTGGTGATGGGGAGAGGTCATTGAGGGGGTCCCTTCCGGTCCCTCATCCTCCCCTCTCTGTTGCCCCCAAGGCCCCTTCCTTCTACCCTTCTACACCCCACCCTTGCTCCCCACTCCTCCTTTCAATCCAAATCTGCTTTCAGGATGGAAACTTGGGGCTCCCACTGACATGCCGAGGACTGTGCCCCCTTCAGTCATCCATTCTCCCATTTATCCTGTGCAGCCTGAGCACTTGCACAGGTCTCAAGCTAGGTCTCATCTCTCCCTTGCAGAATGGCAGCCTCTGTGCTTTGGGAGTCAGCACAGGGGTGGCAGATAGACTCAGGACTGACCACAGCACAGATCTGGGACAGGCCACATCATAGAACTGAGCTTAGACCCAGGACTGACCACTGCACAGAGCTTGGATGACCACAGTGCAGACGTGGGGCTGACCACAGTACTGCATGCTGTTTCTGTAAACCCACCACTGCAGCCACTGGTTGCCCGACAGCAGAGTGAATGGCCCCTGGTGGGTTTAATTCCAATCATGTCTGATGGTTTTTTATCTGATTGTCAGTACAGAGGAGAAGCCCTGGCCAAGCCAGGACTCTGCCTCCTTAAATTGCCAGAAACAAAGCCAAGAACTCTGCCACCCAGGATGAACACCAAACTCTCTGGGCCTTGGTTGCGTTTTGGTGATGCTGTGGCTCAGAGAACTCAGCTGCCCGATTCAGAGAATAGGAAAGGAACTCATTGAGGGTATAGTCTGTGCAACACCCTGCGTGTATTTCCTAATTTAATCCTTACAACAACTTTAAAATGCATGTACATACATTTTATGTATGTATGCCTCCATTTTACAGATGAGGAAACTGAGGCCAAGAGGAGACTAATCCAGCAAGAAAGAGGCAGAGGGAGAATTAGAACCCAGTCTGCCAAGGTCCAGAGCCCTCTCACAGCATCTCAAGGTTAGGAAGCAACATAGGGCTATTGTGAGGGAGACCCCAACTTGGACTCACTTGGGGTACAGGACTCAGCTCCGCAGTTGGCCAGGTCTAGGAACCCACAGAGGCACCTCTTAGCACTTTGAGCTGATCTCTGATGCCCAGGGAGATTTTCCAGGTGTATCCAGTGCTGCCTGGGGCGGATACAGGGAGCTGGGAACATCTTCACTCACCCAAGATCAGAGGCACTGCCAAGGGATGCCTGCTTTCACAGCATGGACACATCAGCTTATTATTTACTAAAAGCAAACCTTTCAAAATAAGAAGCCAGAAGGCTGACATGTGTAGTGGGGATGGGGGGCAGGGTTCTGGGACCTTCTCTGGCTGCTCCTCACTCACAGGTGTGACTTTGGTCAAGTCCCTGCCCCTGCCTGGGCTTGTCGGATGGGAGCAGGGGTAGGACTGGCCCTTCTCCAGTGGCCTCCTTGTCATCCTCTGAGTTTGCAGAGGGACTGAGAGGGATGTGTGTGCAGCCACCCCAAACAATTCCCTCCATCGAATTCTTCATCTAGAGATAGACCAGTGGTATTAATAGCAACTTAATCTCTTTCAAATTCTTTGTGCTGCTAAAATGAAAGCAAAAATTCAAAGCTGGAAGAACAAAAAAAAAAAACCCTCCCTTCTGAGAATTCTGAGTCACTCCAGAAAGGTCAGTGGAGTCTAGGTTAACTCATTATTTCCCAGAAGGGCCTCTGGCTCTTCCGACACCCAAAGCTTAACAGAGGGAACGTGAGAGCCACTCAGTTTGCAGGCTGTGCTCCTGGGACACTGTGTTTTCAGAGCGGGGTTTGGTCTCTTCTGGACTGGTCACAAGGCTCTGGGAGAGGCATCCCAGGGGCCACTGTAAGAGGCCACTGCTTACCAAGAATGCCACCCATGAGCTAGTGGACTTGGCCCTGCAGGGAGCTGGGGAGTCAGACTGACCTGTGGTTGACTTCCAGCACTGCCACTCATGGGTGATGCGACTTAGGGCAAGTCTTTGAGCCTCTGTTTCCTCGTCTGTAAAATGAGACTAATCATAATGTTAAGAATAATAGTACTTACACTATCCACCTCAAGGCTTGCTGAGAGCACCAAAGGGGATGTAAAGGCCCTTGAGAAATCATGACTCTTAATGTTGGCCCCTGTGCCTGCTGGCACGTAGGCAGCCCCACAGGAAGCCACCCCCCTCCCATGACTGAGATGGGCAGGATGGAGGTGTTCTGCCAGTTGTGGATGGGCATGCCTGTGCTTTATGGCTGCTCTGTCAGAACAGCCCCCTCCTGCCCTCTCCCCACAGCCCACAGGGTCCTACAGCAGCTATTCCCAGGGGCAGAGTCTCTGCTACTCACTAACAAGTGTGGGCCTTTCTGGAGTGAAAGGTAGGATGGACAACTAATGAACAGTTGTATAAATAGAAGATTAAGAAGTTGAGTGGTTGAACACATGGACCCACAGACTGATGGATGGATGAGTGGGTGCGCTCGCCACCCTACATAGTGGGGATCATGCAGCCCCTGACAGTGGGCCCGCTCTTTTGTCCCTGTAAAACCCCTAGCCTCACAACCTGCCGCTTCCTCTCCCCTGCCCCACCACTATCTTATCCCCTCTGGGAATGCACACTGCAACTCTCCCCTGCAGGACGGCGAGAACCCATGTGGCGTTCAGCTGCTACACACTAGCAGAACTCCTGGTGGAGGGGACAGAGTAGAAGAGGGGAGAGATGAGGGGCCTTGAATCAAACTAGCCTGGGTTATAACCCTTGGCCTGCCACTTATTAGCTGTGTGGTCTTGAGCAAGTTGTTGCAGCTCTCTGATCCTTAGTTCCTTAATATATAAAATGGAAATAATAAACAAGATAACATCTGAAATGCACCTCGCATAGTGTCCGATATTCAGTAGGCGACCTAGAAATAGCTGATGAATAAAAAGGAATAAAAGTATATTAGTTTGCTTTCTTTACTGAATAACCAGGGGCAGATAAAAATATTTAAATGTGGTTTAGAGGCTTTTGGCCTTTTCGGTGACACAAATCATTGGATAGTTATTCCAGCAGAGGCTTTGGTAATTTGTGCCAGGAACAAAGGTAGCTGGACCAGTCAAGTTGCTTCACTTCTCTGCACCTCAGTTTTCCTTCCTGTAAAATAGGCCGAGCTGTATAGTTAAGCACTGGCTGGGGGCAGAAAGAGTAGAGTCCAAAGGGCTGATGGCGCTTGGCAATGACCCACCTAACCCTTTGCTGACCAAGCTGGAGAGGCAGCAAGAAGGGCCCTGAAAATGGGTTAAAGAAGGAGCGGCTCAGAGACCAAACATCACTAAATATTTTCTCCTTTTTTGGGTCGTTGCTCTAGATCACCACTTCCTGGAGACTATATTCTAAACTTTGCTGTGATGGATGCGAGGTCCACGTGCCCACGAGCTCCAGAGGAACCCAGATGTCACCCTGGGGGAGGGACTCTGCTTTTACCTTGCTATTTTAAGCAGCGAGTTTACAATAATGGATGGGAGAGAAAGCGATGGGGCAGGAACAGCATGGGAATGGCCTGGGAGGATTGGGCTGCTGGGGCTCCCCCTGAGGAGCTTGGGGTTCCATCCTGTCAAGGGTGGGACCTCAGCCAGCCTCCACTCTGCTTTATCCTGCAGTAGCTGACACCTCTTAGTGCTTGTCTGACTTAAATCGTTTCTGTTTTACTTTGCTTTCTGACCCAGGGACTGACTTAAGGTCTTTCTTGAAGAGCAGGAGGTGAAGGAAAGGAAGTGGAGGTATTTCTGATGCGACTTTGGAATTCCATGGTCCTAGAATCCTATGGGATGGGGCCCTCAAATCTGTGGTTTTTTGTGATTAGGAGGAGATCAGGATTTCAGGGACTCCCAGGGTTAGAAAAGGCCCCTGAAGTGGGTTAGGAATCCTATGACCCTTGCCCCAGCCTTTGATGAAACTCTCCCAGGAATGGGGAGCTCATTACCTTAAAGAGTAGCCCATTTCATTTTCCGATGGTTCCAACCACTAGAAAGTTTTCCCTTGCCTTGATCTCACCTTTCATTCATTGGCCATGCATCTACCCTTCGGGGACAATAGAATTACATGAATGGCTTTCAAATATCTGCAAAGAGGTTTTATTTCTTCCTGTACCTTCTCTTTTCCAGGCTAAAGGTCTTTAGTTCTTTAAACACAAATTCTTGTCCTGCTTCCCCTTTTTTTTGGCAGTACGCTGGCCTCTCACTGTTGTGGCCTCTCCCGTTGAGGAGCACAGGCTCTGGACACGCAGGCTCAGTGGCTATGGCTCACGGGCCCAGCCGCTCCACGGCATGTGGGATCTTCCCGGACTGGGACACGAACCCGTGTCCCCTGCATCGACAGGCGGACTCTCAACCACTGCGCCACCAGGGAAGCCCCTGCTTCCCCTCTTTTGAACATGCCCCAGATCATCTGAATCCCTCTTAGCATGCAGAGCACAATACACTTCATGTAGATTAAGACATAAAAGAAAAGTAGAACTGTCAGCTTCCCTGTTTTGGAAACCATACTCCTATTAAGACAGCCTGGATGGACTTCCCTGGTGGTGCAGAGGTTAAGAATCCACCTGCCAATGCAAGGGACATGGGTTTGAGCCCTGGTCCGGGAAGATCCCACATGCCGTGGAGCAACTAAGCCCGTGTGCCACAACTACTGAGCCTGCACTCTAGAGCCCGCGAGCCACAACTATTGAGCCCTCGTGCCACAACTACTGAAGCTCGTGCATCTAAAGCCCGTGCTCCACAAGAGGAGAAGCCACCACAATGAGAAGCACACACACCACAACGAAGAGTAGTCCCCGCTCGCCGCAACTGGAGAAAGCCCGCGTGCAGCAACGAAAACCCAATGCAGCCAAAAGTAAATAAATAAAATAAATTAATTAAAATAAAATAAAACAGTATTAAAAAAAAAAAGACAGCCTGGAGACCTGCACACACATCACACATCATTTTAAGAGTTTTCTTTGGATGTGTAGTGCACTTCTCTGGTAGAATTGGGGTTTGTGGGTATTCTTTTGCTACCCTCAAACTCTGTTACCATATGCTTTGCCCAGCACCACTGTTGTCACTGCGGCTGACATCCAAGTCAAGGTGATAGTAATCAATCCCAGAGCTCACCTTTGGGCAAACCCGATGCTGAGTTTACTTATACAGAAGCAACCTGAGCTGGGAGGCACAGCATGCCCTGGCCCCAGAGCTCTCATTCCCAAGAGCCAGGTTAAATCTGTCCTCTTGGCCATGACCCACCTTCCTGTCCCACCTCCTCCACTAGGCCTCCAGCTATTCTGTTCAGAGAAATTCAGTCAGCATTTCAGTGTTCATGATTCAGTCTAAACACCATTCTAGCGTGGACTCTTCCCTAAAACTGTATTCCACTCGTCCCAATTTCTGGAGTTAGGGACCCTTTCCTGGGACCCTGCAGCTTCTCACTTCCAAAGTGTTTACCTCTTAATCTTGTTTTCCAACTTCCTCCCACCATTGGACTCCATGTTCCTTGAGGGCCAAGACCACATTTTCATCATCCTTATGGTAGAGTAGGTGTGAGTGTTGGTGGTGAAGGAATGAATGACTCTGCTCACAGATCATCTTCTTGAAATGAGATTTCTTGAGCCGACCAGCAGGGGTCACCCCAACTGTTTCAGAGCTGGATAGGGCTCCCTGTCCACCGCAGAGAATGACAAAAGCCAAGATGGTGGTCACAATGACTAAAACTCCGGGGCTAAAGTTCTCCAGTTCTTTAAATACAAGTCAACAAGCATTTCTGGATGAACCTTCTGGGTATCCGTGATCAATAAGACCCCTTGCCTGCCTCAGGGAGCTCAGTCAAAAGGTGTGTGTTAGCTGGGGGCATCTGTCAGAGCTGTGACTGATGCCACATCTGAGCTGCACCACAGCACTCTGGCTCTAGGGCCTTCGCAAGCCATTTCTGTGGTACAGGAAGAACACTTGGTGTCCTGGGCGATGGCAGGGCTTCCTGGCTTCTCTTCCTGCAGCCTCCAGCAGACAGCATCTTGCATAGGACCCAGGGTATAGTGGATACTCAGTAAATGGCAATGTCCTTCGTTTGCCCTGTGTGTGTCCCAGCACCCCCTGACTGCAGCCGAGGGCAGGGTCTGAGGACGACATCTGCCTCTGGTGCCTTTCATCTGCTGTCTCCCAGAGCAGCTCCTTCAAGGAACCTCTGAAGTTGCAGAACCAGGCCGGTTGTTGGTTTTTCGGGTCCCTGGAGGTGTCATCCATCCCCCTAGGGCAGGGGACCTAAAGGAGTTTAGGGGTGGGAAGAGCCCAGGCAGAGCCCCCTGGACCTTCTGGGCTGCAGAACAGCATGCAGGTAGCCTCTGTGAGCACCTACTCCATGCTGGGTGCTCTGTCTCTTTTCGTCCTAGGGACAGTCCCACCTGGGAGACATTCTTATCTCTGTTCCCCTGACGAGAAAACCAAGGCTCAGAGGTGAAGCAAAGGTTCAAGGCTACACAGCCAGTGAGTGGCAGAGTGAAGACTCAGATCTAGGTATCTGGTTCCAAAGCCTGTGCTCTATCTACTATTTCTGCTCTCCTGCCTCTCCAGATGGAGACCTGACATGACTGGCCCCCTTTTCGGAGAGGAAGCAGAGGAGCCAGACCCATTGGCTCAGGTTTATTGGAGAGATTTTGGTCCTACACCTCTTGACTGGCAAGAAACATGAAAGTGTGAAAGCGCAGTTAGTACTTACAAGTAACAGTCGTTAGTAGTTACAAGTTAGTACAAGTAGTTACAAGTTAGTAGTTACAAGTAAACCCAGTTCAAACTGACTTAAACACTAAGAGACTTAATTGTTTCTGTAACTGGCTAGTTCAAAAAGAGTTTCAGCTGCAGGTGAGCTTTGATCAGGGCTCCAGCTCCGTTTCTCTGCAGATCTCCTGGGTCTGCTCTCCTCTGGGTGTGTCAGATTTCTCCTCAGTCTGACCTTCCTCGTGGAAGGAAAATGGCGTCTGCAGCACCAGGTCTCACATCTGCACACTCCACCACCTGGAGCAAGAGAAAGCATCTGGGTCCCAGAGCATTGCCACATGCTCATTGGCTTAGGCTGGACCCATTGTCTATCCCTGAGCCAGTCACTGAGGCAAGATGGATGAGATTATGCTGACTGGAGTCAACCCCGGCCAGGCCTTACCCCATGGGGAGGGTTAAGTGTAGCTTTGGGGAAGCAACCCAAGGTTGCTGAGGGCAAGCACTGCACAAGGCACAGGAGACTCACCCTGGCTGAGCCTCCAGACTGATGACTTTAGCAGGCCTGACAGGTCCAATGAGAGCTGTCCTCAAGTGAGAGAGCCCTGTACTGAGGGTTAGAAGAGCTGCTGAAGGGCATGAGGTGAGCCATGGGGCAGGAAGTTGGGAGACACCATCCTTTCCTCCTGCCCCACCTGGCCAAGCAAGGCTGTGTGGTATAGTGGCCTCCAAATCAGGAAGATCTGGATTCAAATGCTTCGTTCTTTGTATGATTTGGGCAAGTGACTTCTACTCTCTGAAGCAGTTCTCTCATCTATAAAATGTGAATAGTAATGCCTGCATCAGAGGTCATCGTGAGGATTAATTTAGGTGATGTCGGTAATGCTCCTAGGATGGTGCCTGGCACCCAGTAGCTGCTCAACACATGTTTGACAAATCCAAGTCTGGCTCCCAATGGAGTGTCCTCCATCGGCTATGGCTTTGAGGAGTTCGAAGCACTCTTCTCCCTTCTGGGATCGCTGTGTTTACTGTATGGCCCAAATTAGATGCAAAATCTCTGGGTCACCTCTGACTTTGTAAACAGAGCCAGGGAGCAGGAGGAAATGCAATTCCAAACGCCCTCTGCTCGCCTACTTTAGCCCTTGTTGATGCAAACTCAAGCAGGCTCTCTCCGCGGCTTGTGGCACCTGGAAACGGGACCCAGCATGGGTCAGGGATGGGAGTGGATTTGACTTGTCCTTTTGGCGTCTCCTCAGCCTGTGGAGCCCAGGCCTCCTGGAGCATCTTTGGGGCTGACGCAGCGGAGGTTCCGGGCACGCGCAGCCACTCCCACCAGGAGGCTGCCATGCCCCACATTCCCGAGGACGAGGAGCCCCCTGGAGAGCCGCAGGCAGCCCAGAGCCCGGCCGGCCAAGTAAGTGCCTCCCCCCTGCCTGCAGCCCGCCCGGCCCGGGCCACGCCAAGCGCCCTGGGCTGAGGCCACATGGTTTGCTGACAGCCTGTGCAGGCTGCAGTGGGCCTGGGGAAGGTGTGCGGCTTCCACGCCGCGGAATACATACCCAAAGGTCGTTTGAATTGACCAAGGTCCCCACACATCCTGAGGGTGCTACCTTGTAGGCTGTGTCTGACTGAGGCCCCCTGGGAAGTCACACCACCCTCCTAGGATGGAGAGAGGCTCGGAGGAGGACCGTCAGCATGGAAGGCCTCATGTATCAGGGTCGTGGGCACAAGCACCAGGTCACTTAAAGTGAATCCACTTGAAATGAAGGTCAAAATTCCTCAGTAAATAGTGAAAAAGGGTTTCAGTGAGATTTTATTATAAAAAAGGAAATGATGAAAGTGAATTAAAGGGGCTCATTGAGGTTGTATTGTACAAATGAAATGGTGAAGACAAGTTATTTTTAGCTGTACATATTACAAAATATAGCTTATACACTAATTTTTAGAATGAACAAAGAATCTTAATCAAGTGCGTTGACTTTGGTATTGGTATATTTTTTATGCCAACAAAATTAGCTTTTCATGTGTTATCACAACCTTCACATTTTACTTTATAGCACCTTCATTAAGAGATTCTGTTTGTTTAATATTTAAAGGGTTCATTCATTTTCCTAAGGACCTCTTTCAATCCTTCAATATTCAAATCATTCCCTCATGAAGAACCCATCTTGCCATCATCCTCACAATTCTGACTCCATTCCTTAACTGGTCCGGCTACATCTGCTGCTCATTGGTCTAAGACCTTGTACGTGAAGTTCTCAGACATGGTTTTGTGAACTTCGTGAACTTTGCAGTTGGTTTGCACTGAACTTATATCATCCTGTTGTATCTGACACTTCTCCAAACTGCCCTGAGCCAGAGGGATAGACACTTGTTAAGTGAGGGAAGCTTGTACGAGTGAGCATTAATTTGACAAGTGGGCAGATTCTTAGTGAATAGTTTCATGTTATGATGACATTTGTTTTCTTTACACATCATAACTGTGGGAACTAAGATAATAAACGCTTAGAAAAGAATGGCCTCTTGTATCCCCACATCCCGAGCTCATGGGATTGAGATGTTGCAGAACTTGGCAGCCTTGGAGAGCCCTTGAATTTCGAAACGACAGCGAGCCAAGCCCCCATGCCTTTGGCTGCAGGCACCAGCTCAGGTCTTTATTGAGCCCCGCTCCCAGAAATGTCCTGGGCTACGGTAGGTGCTGCTTGCCAGTTGCTTTCAGTGGCTCTGAGCTGTTCCTCTGCTCCTCCACGGGTGACATCTAGTCTTCCCCGAACTGTGTGCTCTGCTATTGCCCCCTTCCTGCAGCTGCTGTTCCTTACCACGTGTGGACCGTTCCCCCAAAGAGTTGCCAACAGTGGACTGTAAGGTTTAACCAACAAAAAAATTTTCTAGTCTACTGAAAGCTTGGAGTTTAAAGAAGGGAAGGACAACACAGAGTAAAATAGATCCGGATTCAAACGTCACGGCTCCCTATCCTCAGGTCACAACTTTCCCAGGTTCTGTCCCCTTAGCATCCCCACCTCCCAGCCCTGGACCACTTCTTGCTGTGGTCATCCCTGACCCCTTCCACTTTACTCACAACGATGGTGCCCTTAAGCCGGACTCTGATGCAAAATCCAGCTCCCGAATCCTGGGCAACTCCCCCAAACAGCTGCCATGGCCTGCTCCCCAAGAATATAAGTGTTCCTAAAAAATAAATAAATGAAAGATGGGCAAAGATGGAACTCCACCCTCAGTGAAGAGATCCTTTTACAATGAGTTCAGCTCCTTTTGGTTCCAAACCTCTCTAATTAAAAGACACTTCAGGGGCTTCCCTGGTGGCGCAGTGGTTGGGGGTCCGCCTGCCGATGCAGGGGACATGGGTTCGTGCCCCGGTCCGGGAAGATCCCACATGCTGCAGAGCGGCTAGGCCCGTGAGCCATGGCTGCTGAGCCTGCACGTCCAGAGCCTGTGCTCCACAACGGGAGAGGCCACAACAGTGAGAGGCCCACGTACTGCAAAAAAAAAAAAAAAAAGACACTTCAAACCTTCTCCTCAAGAAACACAAAACGAGACAGCACAAAAGCCCGCTGGCCTTTCTGACCATCATGGCTTCAAACCACATGTAGGTGTAGCTTCACTGGGTCAGAGGTGAGGGTGAGTTTCTAGGGCTGGCCAAGCAGGGGGAGGGCCCCATGAGCTCACCACACAGCTGAGGGTTAGAGACCCCTAGCTGAGCAGCAGAAACTCCAGATTCTGGGCCCCCACAAGCTCACTTTCCCTGTGACCTTGAACCAGGACCAGACTTCTATACTATAGACCATGGGCCCTCATGGTCTCTGAAGGTCCTTCAAATGCTCAAGGGAGACAAGATAATAAAGAGACTGTTTGCAGGTCCCAATAGCCTCTGCATTGCCAACATCCAGCGGGAGAAGGGCCCACGAGGAACTCAGGTGAGCTGGAGCCAGGATGCCCAGATCCTATGAGGGAGGGCCATTAGCACAGGATTTAAGAATGTGGACTCTGGAGTGAGACCACGCTGGGCTCAAGTCACAGCTCCTCCACATCCTGGTCAAGAGACGTGATGCTGAGTCTGTTAACTTTACTGTGCCTCTGGTTCCTCATCTCTTCCCCAGGCAGGTGTTAGTGGCTGCCTCCTGGACTCTTGTCTGTTCAGCCCAACCCTTGAGGACCTTCTTTGGCCTGAGGGACCATGGAGCTGGGGCAGGTTAGACCCCAGACTGAAGGCCACATCAGATTCAGTATTATTTTATTCTCTGCCCCGACTGACAGGCACTGGGCCCCCCTGAGTTCTCCAGAAGCCCACGGGCATCATCAGTGAAGGGGATCTCCCTCTACTGCACCTATCAGATGACCCACATTGGGCTTCTCGGGCAGCCACAGCCTCAGGGGAGGGTCAGGCCTTGTGAGTTGGGCCAGAGCCTCCGAGGGCTGAAGCCTGAGTCCCTGGGAGCAGCAGAGGCCATAGAAGCAGGGTTGGCCAGGAGGGCTGGCTGGAACTCCCAGTACTGTGTGAATTCCCACTCTGTGAAGCAGGCAAAGAACAGAGCATCCTTCTGACTTTACGGCTCCCCGGGGTCCAGCCCTACTTCTGGTTCCTCAAGCCCCAGCCCTCATTTCCCATCACTGACATGAGCACTAGCTGAGGCCTTCTCACACAAAAACACAAAAGCTGTAGGCCTAGATCCTGTTTTTCTTTCTGCACGTACACTTGCATACACACACACGCACAAACACATGGATGCTAAACACACTTTCACACACACACAGACTCACACAGACAGACGCAGACAGAAAGGCAGACCCTTTAGGACCCTAATCAGAAGCTGTAATCAAAACCCACAAAGAAATAAAGCCTCCTGACAATGCACTGTGTGAGACTGCATCCTGAGCAGTGTTTCCTGGGTTGGCCCTTGAATAGGGAGGAGCTTAACGGGATGAGCTTGTAGCCAAGAGGTTCTTGCAGGAATAGAAGCTGTCAGGACAGAAGCCTAGGACCTTAGGGGACCCCAGAATGACAGGCCATCAGAGCTAGAAAGGGTCACAGGAAGTCCCTTCCTCCAAAGGCAGGCAAAATTCTGCATAGTGTAAGTCACCTGGGAGCTTGTTAACCCCAGATTCCTCTGCCCACCTAGACCGGCTGAACCAGAGTCCCCTGGGGTGGGTCTATACTGTGGTTGGCAGCTCTGTTTCCTGGTCCAGCTGGAGCCTGACTCTCCCTCAGTTCTGCCCTCACAATGGCCTGTCGTGGGGTGAAGACCCACAGATGCAGGACGGCAGTTTTTGCATCTTCCCAGAGCCTCTCTGCCTCTGGTTCCTCCAGACTTTGCTGCCATGACAGCCTTCAGAGCGTCCTCCCACCCCTCCCCTGCACACATACCAGCCTGCCTCTGCCTCACCGTGGGGCACCAAACTTGGCCCCAGGCCCCAGGGACAGTGTGACCAGGACACCAACTGTTTCCAGGCCTGTGGCCAGCAGCCATATCAGAAACTCCACTCACTGGGACCACATGGCCTCCTCAGAGGGGCCTTACAAACCTGAAGGTGTGGGGAAGTTCTTATTAGCTATAAGAGCCCAATTTTCACTGGCTCTCACTTCCACCTGGAAAACCCCCCATCCTCCTCCAAGGGTTTCAGGAAGCCCCCAGGGACAGGTCAGTGCTAGCTCATAAGCTGACCTCACATCCTTCACATCATCTGCTCCAGCATCCCTCTGACCACCACTCCCTGACCATCCCCTCACCCTGTTCTCCATTATCCGCAAAACCACTAATAATAGCTAACCTCGTGCCAACAGGTACTACACTATTAACTCATTTAACTTCCAAGCCACCTTATGAGGTAGGTATCATCAGCCCCATTTCATAGCTGAGGAGACTGACGCACAGAGAAGTTAAGTACCTTCCTCCAATGTCATACAGCTCGTAAGTGACAGGCCCAGGATTTGAACCCAAGCAGCCTGGCCCCAGAGCCCACACTCTTAGTCTCTGCCCTGCTCTGGGGCCTCTGTGAGAGGTGCCTGGACCAAGAGAATACTGTCCTCTGCTCCCAAAACCACTTGTCTGAGAGGGCCAACCTGGGCCCTGCAGAACTCACCACCACATAAACCCCGAAGCACCACAGCTTGTGGCCCTGGGTCTCACCAAATGCCTTCTGCCTACCATCCTCTCAGGTGTGTGAGCCTGTGCAGCCAGGGGACGAAGCTCCATGTCACACGTCTTGCCCAAAACCCAAGCTGCCCCGGCCCCATCGTGTGCAACCCCCTTCCTCATTCTCCTTCAGTCGGATGATGAAACAGCCCAGTTGGATGGGTACTGACCCCTAGAAACCCAGGCCACTGTGCTGTTCCTGCTTCAGGCCACAAACACCTGTTACTCTCACCCCAGGCCTCCCTGAGCACCTACTTGGTACTGCACTTTCAGATCCTCTAGACAGAAATTGATGCTTAACCCTCATATACAGCAGCGTCTGGTTGACAAGATCACTGCAGCGCTCAACTAACCAGTGGCATCCCTACTCTCAACCCAACCCCTATCCCTAAATGTTAGTTAACTAAAAATGAGGTTGGAGTGTTTTTTGGAGAAGCAGCCCTCTGCATGCGGCCCTAAAAGGAAGGGATCCGTTTGTGGAGCTCTTAGAAGCTCTGACCACGAAGCTGTGGGGTCTCCCCTTGTTTTGGCCCAGAACTGGAGAGCATGGTAGCTGCCACCATAACAAACCTGGAACTCTCTTACTGCTTAGCGTAGTAAGAGACCCATTCAGTCTTACCACCATCATCCTGCACGGCTGTCCTTTAAGAAGCGTTCCAAGCAGTGTTCCCCAAGCAACCAGGGAGTTCCGGAAGGTGCAACAAATGCTTCCATTCCATAGGAACATGAGATATAAGCTATGTGGCAGAGTGGAAATGGCCTGGGCTTCACACCCCTGTGTTACAGTAAAAGCCTGCACCCTCCCGACTAACTCAGTGAGAGCCCTCATACCGTGCTTCCTATGTGACAGGCACTGCTCTCAGCACTTTACATACAACAACACTAAGAGGTTGGTATGATTATTATCCCATTTTCCAGGTAGAAAACTGAGGCAAGGAAGTACACTCTAATCCCTAGAAACTGGGCAGTACCTTGAATACTCCACTTGAGGATTTTGAATTCATACTTATCTCATCCCACCCTTTGCAAAAACAGCCTCCATTCAGATCTTCAATGAAATATCTTCAAGTAAATTATCAGTAAAGCATTAGAGTCTGATGTACAAAATATTGGAGACATCTATTGGGCACCTGCTATGTGGTCTCAACTCCCAAGGTAGATATTATTATTATCTCTATTTTATAGAAGAAGAAACTGAGTCTTTGGGAGGTTGTATAATTGTCGAAGGTCATATGGTTGTGTCGTGGTTGAGTGGAGATCCAAACCCATTTCTGCTGAGCTGTTCCCGCCACCTTTGTCTCCTTCCCTGGCTCCACCCAGCAGTAAAACCAGTGTCCTGGGCACCAGAAGCCCCAGGTATGGGAGGCAGGCGCTTGATGTCCCATCCTCTATGGAAAAGAAGCTTGGAAAGGGTCAAGAGGACTGTTCCACCAGGATGGCTTCTAGTGGTTCTGGTCAGAGAGTAAGAGCTATGAGATAGTAGCTGTAGAAGTGCCTAGGACAGAGCAGAAAGTGCTTTGGAAATGTTGGTTGTTATTACAGATGGTCAGGAATGTACATTACAATTATTTGTCCTTGGTTCCTATCGTGAGCAATGGAGTAGCTTGTCATTTTTTGTCTCTCTGAGTTCCCTGTCAGATTGCATGCCAGCTACTTAGGGTCAGGGGCTATGTGTGTGTCTCCAACCCTCAGCATAAGCTCTAGTGTGTGGTAGGAGCTTAGCAAGGGAGGGAGAGATGGATGGAGGGAGGGAGGGAGGGAGGGAGGGATGGATGGATGGATGGTTGTGTGGATAACTGGCTGTATGGATGATTAAATGCCTAGAATTAAAGGAGGAGGAGATGGACAGGAGGGAGGACGAGAGGATAGAAGATGATGGATGAATGGCTGGCTGGCTGAGTGATACCCCCCTACCCCACAGAGTAAGGCTATAATAGACACTGTGAGCACTGTTACACTCCTGAAGTCTGTGACACGAGAGTAAAAACAGTGATGAAGAAGGCAGGATAATCTCGGGGGGAGGGTGTTGACCCCTGACTGCTAGGAAGAGACTGGACAATGGCAGGAAAGAGGGTCCACAGAGGCAGGGCAGGCCATGGGCGCATGGGGGGATCCACACAGTGGGCGCTGGGAGCCTTCAGGAAACCGGGATCTGGTCCTCAGCACTTGGCAGGGAGGAGCCCCAGGTCCAGCCGAGCTCAGCAGAGGCACTTCTGCTCTCTCCCGTGCTCTTAGCACTCGCTGTTGGAATAATCATTTGTTTCACAAGTCCGCAGAGAGTCCTTTTATCCTGTCACGAGAGTGCTAAGTCCTCTTTGCGGCCAGGGCCCCCTATCCAGAGGCAGTCCCTGTTTGCCCTCCAGGCTGTGAGAGAGGGACCTGGGGATACAGCTGCAACAGTGCCCACCCTCTGTCACCATCCTCACTGTCATTTTCACCCTTAAAACTAGCCTGGAAAAGGGGGATTATTAGCTCCACATAATGTTTGAGAACTTGAAACTCAGAGAAGTTAAGTGACTTGCCTGAGGTCACCCAGGTGAGACTCCAGTGTGGACCTCCCGACTTCACCACCCCACACTGCCTTCCTGCACAGTCCTCTTCCAGGCTGTCTGCCAGCATCCAAGCGCAGGAGCTAAACTCCCCACTCCTGCCTGGACTGGGCCTGGTCTGTTGCCCAGAGCTTCCGAGCCAGGCCTAGTCACATGACATTGGGGAAAGGAAGCTCATATTCCCGTCTGTACCACTGGCCTATATTTATCCCTGCACCCAGGCAGTTAGGAAACTGTTGTGCATTCCTGGGAATTTATGAGCGAAATAAACATCTAAATGTTTCTATAAGGTTTATTTAAGGAGAACAAAATGTGACCTGCTGGCTTATTAAAGGGTGAGCTTTCCGGGAGATGGCCCAGCTCCCGCAGTGCTCGACTGACTCCAGGGAAGGGGAATGGATCCCTGGGAAGGCTGGGCCCCTGGAAGGTGAGAGGGGTACCCCTGCTGTCTTTCCTCTAGCTGTGTGTTCAGCCTGGAGGGCTTCCTGGAGGAAGGGGCTCGTGAGGGAGGGTGCAGCTGGGAAGAATAAGAGAGGCATGTCAGAGGCCTGCAGAACACCAGGAACCAGGGGAAGTGAGACCCAAGACCTGGAGACGACTTGTAAGGGCAGTGTGTGTAACAGGAAGGCCAACAGGCCTGGTGTTGGTCTCTTCCCCTATTTACCAGCTGTGCAGCCCTGGACATAATATGTCTGTTTTTTTGTTGGTAAAGTGGGGATTGAAGTGGGAAAAGAGGGGAGAGAAAAGAAATGTATTAATTCCCTAATTCCATGCTCAGGGCTTTTGCTTTCATCTTCTCACTTCCTCTGCACAATTCTGTGAGGTCAGGAGGTATTATCACCCCAAGCTGTTCATGGGTGCCCTGAGGTTCATTCCCAGAGTTGCTAGGAGGATTATGAGAAAACACACGGGAAGTGTCTGGGACAGAGCCCCACATGCAGTAGGTCTGAGTAAATGTCACTTCCTTTTATCCATGTTTGTGTCTTTGCCTCTGCTATATGTAAAAGGCATCTCTACTTCGTCTGAGATGCAGATGGTGAGAGAGGGAGTGGAGCCAGGTGAAGGTGGCCTTGGAGGTGGGCTTCCCTGGGTCATTGATTACTTGGGCTTATGTGGCCAGATGCCCCAGGGGAAGATGCTCTGTGACTCTGTGACCAGAAGGGTGAGGCCCTCCTAATTTAACTCCAAAAGGTTGTTCAGACACAAAACACAGAACAACAATCTCCTCAAAACCAAATTCCAAAGTCATTAATTTAGCCCCAAAGCTACCAATAACAGAATGTAACATCTGACACTCATTGAGCATTTACTAGCTGCCAGGTACCCTTCCGCGAGCTTTCCATCTGGAGCTGCCAGATTTAGCAAATGAAAATACAGTTATGTCCATGCACTATTTGGGATATACTTATACTAGAAAAATTATTTGTTGTTTATTTGAAGCTCAGATATAACTGGATATCCTGTATTTTGTCTGGCAATCCTGTTTCTACACCAATCTGTGGAATTCTTGTAACTACCCTGTGAGATAGTCATTTTACAGATGAGGTAACTGAGGCACAGAGAGGTGAGGTCACTTGCCCAAGGTCACACAGCTAATGCGAAAAGCTGTATGATGAATTAGTGTGGCTCCGGAGCCTGACGCCCTTGAAGTCCGGAAGCCAGGAACTTGCCTGGCGAACTCTGTTTGAACCCGCTGACCCACAAGCTTCCTTGAGGTCCTGCCTTCTGTTTCAGCGGTTCAGAGTGGGAGCAGGGATGGGTATTTACACTGCATTAAAACCTGGCAGAGTTCACCCAGAGGGCCGCTGGAATCTTCCCACACTCTCCTGATTACTCTCTCTCTAGTACCTGCGAAAGTGAAACCCAGCCAGCACAAGACTGAATGTTCCCCACAAAATCAGTTTTGCAGAACATTAGAAGTTGCCCAGAGCTTTCTGTGAGCTGATTAGGGAGAGAACAATTTGATTTTATTACCATGTAGTTTGCACACATTGGAAGGAGAGAGTGAGGATATTCCAGGACATTCCATCAGTGTATTAGAGGATTTCTCCCTGATTGCTTTGTGTCTCCTGATTTTTAAGCAGCTTCAGACTGCGTGCGTCCATGGTTACATGCTTGGCGCTTGCCACCATGGCTTGTGTCTGCCTTTCTGTGTGGGGACCTCTGCTCCTGACCTTCCTCTGACTGAGGGTGCCTGCAGTCCCATGCGTGACAGTCACCTCAGGAGAGCTTTGCTGCAAGTGACCTTTCACCAGGAGGCAGAGAAAACTCCTACCAGAAAGCAGCTCCTCCAGCGCCTTGCAGACCATTACCTCACAGTGTCAGCATTAAGGGCATCAGGCCTGGGCGCCACCTGGGATGGGGTAGGGGTGAGGAGGAGGGTACTTCCACCCCACTCCCCATCACACTGTGCTAACTGGGATGCCTTTCAGAGGCTGCCTAGTTCACCTTTGCCTCCAGGCCCTAGCATAGACCACAGCAAGCGCTAGGCATTCAAGAAACGTTCGCTGTATGAATGGACAGAACAAAGCATAGTAATGTGCAAATGTTACAGGCTGGCCCCCTCTCTTAGACTCTAAGACTTTTGAAAACCTTTGTGTCAATCATAAAAAGCAAGGGTAAGACAATGTGCACGAGAAAGAATTTAATGAAGCTGGAGGAATAAGCCGAGGGGGGAGGGAGGGAAGAAGGTGGGGAGGGAAGGAGAGAGGGAGAGAGGGAGGAAGAAAGAGAGAGAGAGGAGACTGGGGTGGCGGGTAAGCAAGTGAAGAGTCAAAGGGGAGAGGAGAGGGGAGGGTGGGAGTTAAGATTTGTTCTCCTTAGAGGTGAGAATGAAGAGTGGACTTCTCTCTCTCTCTCTTTTTTTTTTAAAAATAATTTTTATTGGAGTATAGTTGACTTACAATGTTGTGTTAGTTTCTGGTGTACAGCAAAGTGAGTCAGTTGTACATATACATATATCCACTCTTTTTTAGATTCTTTTCCCATATAGGCCATTACAGAGTACTGAGTAGCGTTCCCTGTGCTATAGAGTAGGTCCTTATTCGTTAACTTTTATATTTAGTAGTGTATATATATCAATCCCAATCTCCCAATTTATCCCAATCTCCCAGTTTATCCCAGAAAACATTTGCTTTTTATCTGCTGAACGATTCTCTAAGGCAGACTCTCTCAGAGACTCGCCCACATGGATCACAGCTTCATTGGCTTTCAGATCAAATAGTTTAACTTCCGGGTCAAACCATGGATGCTAAAAGAAGCATATATTTTTCTTTATCTGCTAGGGATGTCTGTATTTATCCAATTGTTCCCTCCTTTTTATAGTTTCATCTTCTTATGTCTTATAGTTTATTGTTGGTGACTTCAGATTGCTTTGGGAAATAGGTAGTGTGTCAACAAAAATAAATAAACTGCATTCTACTTACTTAGCAGCTGGAACATATGAGACTCTTGGAAATGGGTATATGGTATAACCCGAGCACCACCACCACCATTTTATTTCTAGAATACAACATGCAGAAATTAATGTTTGGCTCCTTCTGCCCCCTTATGTAGACCTAGCCCATCATCACCAGTGCATGCTGGGAATTTGTAAAAGCCCCTCCAAGGGATGTCAGAAACCATATGATAGAACAAATGGGAAAATGATATTTTAGCCAAAGTGCATTTCTTCTTGTTTACCAGAGGATTCATACAAGAAAAAAATTCTCTAAATGTGATGAACATGGAAAAGGTGATTTTCAGAGGCCAAATTTTCACTGTAGAAATAAATTCCACCCAGGGAAGGAACCTCACACATACTATAGGCATAGTCAGCGTTTTGACTGGCATTGCCATGGTAACAGTCACCCATGAGGCCATATGGAAAGTAGTTCCGTCAGGATGTTGTGGAAGTTACACGGCCACGAATAACTTCTAGAGATCTATTGTACAGCAGAGTGCCCAGAATTAACGCTACTGTATTGTATACCCAAATATTTGCTACAAGGGTAGATCTTATAAGTGTTCTTATCCTCAGGCAGGAGGAAATTTTGGAAGTGATGGATAGGGATTGTGGTGAGGGTTTCACAGTATATACTTATCTCTAAACTCATCAAGTTGTGCACATGAAATATGTCAATCACACCTTAATAAAGTGGTTTGAATAAAAAAAGATGACGTGGGTGGAGGAGGCTTTAAGCACAAACCTCCTGCGCTCCAGAAAACCAAGACAGGCTAAGAATCATGGGTCACAGGAGCAGTAACTCAGATGCTTTTGGGGCCAGGCAGGGAGTGTGAATGACTGAAACAAGCCAGTGTGAGCTGACTCCAACCAAGGGTTAC
Source organism: Delphinus delphis (assembly GCF_949987515.2). Classification (NCBI taxonomy): domain Eukaryota; kingdom Metazoa; phylum Chordata; class Mammalia; order Artiodactyla; family Delphinidae; genus Delphinus; species Delphinus delphis. Next base: position 65,833,855 of record NC_082690.1, on the reverse strand, counting down.
TCGGCAGAACTGTGGAACCAAGATGGCTTGATCTCCTGGTTTTTTAGGAAAAGCAGGAAATCCAGACCTTTATGGGAATTCTTCTAATTATGAAATGTTGGTAACTAATATAAAAACTTGTAAATGCTACTCACAGCAAACAGGCTCCCAGGTCTCCAATTTGTACCTCTGAGCTCAGAGGATAGGATTCAGAGGATGCTAATTCTCTCACTGAGATCCAAGAGGCCATGTTAGCAAGAAACCCTTTTAGTGAGGTGAACAGAAGCCTCTGGGAAAACTTCAGCCCTTTCTGCTCCCCAGAGAATCTACCCAGGAGAAACACCTTCCCCCTGCACCACATTCCTTCCACTTCACTGGCTCTCCCATTTAGCTTGGCACTGCCTGGGCCCTGCCTGCCCCAGCTCCATCATCACCTGCCATTTTGACACTCTGCTTCCCCTTCCTGACCTCAGCAGCTCCCATGGGTGCTGTTCCACTGTGTGTCCTCAGGCCCCACACCATGACCCAAGATCCTCTGCTTCCCTCCTGGCCCCTTGGAAGGCGCCAGCCCCTCTGCTGCTTGCTAGTCTCCCACCAGTGAAGCCTGGTGGACAAAAGGTGGGGAGAACTGAGTGGAGCTGCTGTTCATTTGAGTGATAACCATGATTAATGGGTATTTGTAGATCAGATCACAGTTATAAAAGGGCATACACATTCATCACTTCATTTTATTCACACAAACATCTTCTGAGACCGCAGACCATTGACTACTTTATAGTGATGGGAACTGAGGGACAGTGCAACAAGAGGACGAAGCAGGTGACTAGCTCATCACCAGCCCATCAGGGTGAAACTATCCACAGAAGGAGTTGTTGCTTTTGGGGAACCTTCCTGAGTGTCTCTTCCAGGAGGAGTCTTTGACAGAAAGATGTATATCTGCGTTCTTGGAGGGACTGGAGCTCTGGGGTCATGAGGACAGGTTGGCCAGTCCTGGCTTCAGCCACAAGCATCATGCTGACTCCCTGTCGCTCTACCTTCTCCAACCGTGCATATCCAATTGGAGAGTGACACGGCTCCAGTTTACTAGGGAGCTCCTCAAAATTCCTATGGGGCAGAATGGTGCTTCGGTAACAGGGCCTCCTCCAGCAACTCAACCAGTGGGAATCATGGGGATCCATGGATGGATCTGCTGTCAACATTTCTGTTTTCTCTTTGGGCAGTCAAGTTATTCCCAGGCCTAATCCTCAGTGTTCCCCATCTCCAAAACCACAAAGACCAAACTCACTGGAGTAGCAACCAAGGTCTTTCAAAAGCTGGCTCAACCTCTTATTCTGGTTTCATATTTTGCCCCAAAATTAGTTTCTTGGACCTCATTATAACATGTCAAGCAATTCTCTGAAGCATTTTCAGAAACTGAGGACAAGAGACCAAATATTATAACAAAAGATGTTTCCCCAAGCTTTTATCACTCAGGAAGTTCCAAGTGTTTGGGGAGCTGTAAGCCAGGAACTGTGGATGAAGACCAAATATATATGAGGAATATATTTTTGTCATCTGAATGACCAAATATATACATTTCTTATAAATCACAATATGGCCGCCCCCATCCCTGGGCCCTCCTATTTCACATACTCTATAGTCTATGCTCTAGCTACATTGTGAATCCCTAATGCCCAGTTATGCCTTTTACTTATGCTGTTCCCTTTGCCCAAAAACCTCTCCCCTAATATCTTTGTCTTGCAAGCTCCTATTCATCCCTCAAGACCTAGCTCAAATGTCCCCTCCTCTTGAGAGTCTTCTCCAGCTCCCCTCCTGAGAGAGTTTTCTTTCCTTTTCTTTGAGCTTTCACAGAATGTGCTTCATTCCTTATCACCTTATACTTATTATAAGTATTAATTACTTCTCTGTATCCCTTGCTTGGCTGTGAGCTCTTGAGGGTCTTTGTATCTCAAACTGCCCCTGGCACATGATGGATAACTAAACTGTGTTTGTCGAATGAGAGAGAGAAAGGTAATCTGACAGTAATATTACCATTTATTGAAAACATCAGTCATGTGCCAGGTGCTGTGTCAACATTATTTTTAATCCTCACATCAACCTTGTGAGTTAGATTTTATGATCATGGGGCATAGAGTGGTTAGATAACTTGCCCAAGGACACACAGCTAGCAGATAATGAGCAGAAATTTGAGTGCAGTGTGATTCTTCCAAAAGGCAGTGCTGCTTCCTGTTCCTCCTACCCAGCCAAAGTCCCTGCCCTTCCATGTGCTCGAGGATTCTGAGGGCTTCCCCCTCCTCCCATCACTGCAGCTCCCTCCTGCTGAAAGGTCCTGGAACATAGGGGTCCAGCGTTCCCTGGCTAGACTCAGAGACTCTTCTCCAGCTCACCCGGCCTCATGTTTGAGGCCAAGGGAGGGAAGAGATGCAAGTGACAATGGGAAGAGCTGGTTTCACTAAAAGTTGTGGGATTTGAGAAGTCCACATGGTACTGTACAGCACCCACTTGACAACAAAGAATGATGTGAAAAGGAGAGAGAACCTCCTCCTCACCTCGCAAGGAACCAACACCTGCATACCAAGGGCTCAAGAACACAGCTCAGCCTGGCTCTGCGAGGGCAGCCCCCAGGCCATGGCTTCAGTGGGGCCAGTAGAGGTAAGAGCACTTAATGCCCAGGGACTCCAGAAGGACACGACCTCCAGAGACAGTGGCCATGGGCACCTGCTGCTCTGAAGATTCAGGAGGCCACACCAATAGTGCAGGTGGTGTGACATGCTCGGGAGCCCAGGGAGACAGGACTTTGGCAGGGAGAGTAGGGCATTCACAGAGGGCCCGGGCTGTATGCATCAGTAAGGGGGCAGGGCAGAGGAGAAGGCAAATGATGAAGGGTCCTCTGGAGGAGTCAGGACCTCTGGAGAGTCTCCCAGACATAGCTGGGAACAATTCTGAGATGGAAATACCGCAATAGCACGTGGCAGAAGAACCAGAGAGATACTGTGTGTTACTGTTAACTGGTCCTATTTTTACCCCCAGTACACTTAGGTGTAGGAAAACACAGGTTGATATGCATCTTCATGGATCTTATAGTATATCCTATACAGTATTGCTTTTATTTCATTCACTCATTTACTCACTCAGCAAGTATTTTTTCTACTCCAGATAGGGTTTTACAACTCACACAGCCATTAGCAGCATAACGGTATACCAATTTCACTACAACTTCTCCAACCTGGGATGTAATAACTCTTTCATTTTGATGGTTAGTAGTTTTGTTCTATTTTGTTTAGTGGTTGCAAACTATCTCAAAAATCTAAGGATTGGCTCCTAACTTTTGTTCTTATTTCAGAAATGTGTATTTATGTAGATAAACATTTTTACAAAGTTACAAAAGTCAAAGCGTGTTCCATTATCCATGGAACAAATCACCTTTATTGAAAGGTCACAATTAGCCAAATGTAGGGCGTCACTGAGTATTGGGAATGTGTGGTGTCACTGCCTTTTCTGCTGGCCTCCATCCTTCCCCAACCAGGCTGGTTGCAGCCTGAGGACCCTGCACCATTCTTTTTCTACATTGTTAGTGAGAATTAACCAGGGATGGCTTAGAAGTTCCCTAATCTTAGTGCATGAAAATAGACCAAGTTAAGCTCGGTAAATGAAGGAGAAACTGCCTTTTTTTCCCCCCCTGAATAATCCAAATAAACAGCATTTGACCCTCGTCAAGAAGTCTCTGAGTGTCATGATACTCGAATAATGGCTCCAGCTCCTGGGAGCTTAACTCCATCTGTGTTTTTTGTTCTAAACAACCAGGGCCCTCCCACCGCAGGAATATCTTGCAGTCCACCCACCATCATCCTGACTGGGGATGCCAGTTCACCGGAAGAAGAAACTGACAAAAACCTGGTCAACAGGTAACCTCCTATTTGCCTAATCTGTGCTGTAAAGAGCAGTATTTCCTAGCATGTGCGGATTAGACAGCTCTATTTTTTACAAATCTTTTCTTCGTTCTTGATCATTTTATTGATGAAATACAATCAAGCAGTTTTTCAAAATGGGAGAGAGAGCTTGGGATTTTTCCATTATCTTTCCCCACAAATTATTTCTTCTCTCCTAGATTTGGCTCTTTGCACCTTGTTAACCTTTAAGAAAAGCACAGCTCATAGCAGGGGAGTTTTCTACAGTAACTGCTCAGATATTTTCAAACAGACCTAAAAGATGTGAATATTTTACTAGAATCCTGCTTCTGGCCAAAGTGGGTCCTGTGTGGAAGATGATCTCTTGGAAGGGACACTGGCTCACATGCACAGGGATGTCCCTGCCTAGGTTTTACACAGCACTAGCCCATGCATTGGTCTAGCTGGAATGAGATTTTCTAAGTTTAATTTCCAAAAAGTTACAAAGATAATTCTAATACAGATATATAGTGAGCATGTGTCAAAGATTTACTTAACTCATTAACGAGGGGACCATCAGGATAACAAAGCCAGCTCAAAGGAGGATACGAGAAATGGATGTACGTAGTATAATCAGTGAGGAGGAAAAGAAAGCTGGAATAAGATTGCTAAGTTAGAGACTTCCCTGGTGGTGCAGTGGTTAAGAATCTGCCTGCCAATGCAGGGGACACGGGTTCAATCCCTGGTCCGGGAAGATCCCACATGCTGTGGCGCAAGTAAGCCCGTGAGCCACAACTACTGAGCCCTCGTGCTACAACTACTGAAGCCTGTGCACCTAAAGCCCGTGCTCTGCAACAAGAGAAGCCACCGCAATGAGAAGCCCGCGCAAGGCAATGGAGAGTAGCCCCCGCTTGCTGTAACTAGAGAAAGCCTGTGCGCAGCGATGAAGACCCAACGCAGCCCCCCAAAATAAATAAATAAATACATCTTTAAAAAGAGAAAAAAAAGATTGCTAAGTTAGATACAAGATAGGTTAATGTTTCACAGGGCAATGAAACCTTATTTTTATCTTTTCTCCCCAACAGAAATCATCTGCATCTCTACCAGGCAATTATTCACAGTTTATGAGTTTTCTGCAAGTTAGATATTCACTCAGAGTCTGAGCCCTAATAAATACTAAATCGTCAAAGTTACAAAGGGCAGTGGTTCGAAAACTTTGGAGAGCATCAGGATCACCTGGGTTTGGGGCCGGGGCTTGTTCGGTCACAGATGGTTGGGCCCCATCCCCAGAGTTTCTGATCCTGTCGGTGGGTGAAGCCTGAGAACTTGCATTTCTAACAAATTCCCATATTTTTTCGCCCTTGAAAAAATAACAAGCTTGTAAGATGATGCTCTAGGATGACTCTGAAAGATTATGCAAGCATCTGGTCTCCTATTTACCAGCTGTGGACAAATTTTCCTAACAAGATGACTCTGTTTGGTCTTTCAGAGCTCACAGTCCCCACAGGAGGCTTTCTCACCGACACCTGAAGGTTTCCACTGCTCCCCTGACTTCTGTGGGTAAGGGCTAGGCCGATTTGTCTTATTTCTGCCACCGGAGATAGGGGTCCAACTGAAGGTGTGTTTGAGTAGGAAGAAGACTGAGGTCTGGCAGCTTGGCCGGGCTTGGCCCCTTCCCCTCTTCTTCTTCTCAGATTAGTAGTCCAGAGGGGATAGTATCTGAGTTGTGCCTTAGAGAGTCGGACAGATAGACAAGAGGGAGGAAACGTCATTTGGGTGGAGGAAGCAATTGTGTTGCTGGGCAGGAGCCATAACAGAGCAATTGCCTGCTTGGCTGTGTGTCAGGACTCTTTCAAATGACAGAAACTCAATTAAACTAGCTTATGCCAAAACACATAAAAATAAATAAAAGCCAGGGTCTGTGTGTTCAGGGAGCGCTGAGCCCAGATGCTCATGTTGGGTCATTAGCAATCATCCCATCCCATCTCCCAAGTTTCCTCTCTTGTGTGTTGGCTTCCTTCTGGGCAAATGGCTACCAGCAACTTACATCCCTTCAGTGAAAAGAGAGCTCCTCTTCCCCATATACCCACCACCATTCTCAGAGTTGCCTCTCACTGGCCTCCATGGCCATCCCTGAACCAGTCACCCAGGGGGATTGAGCTCATTGGCTGGCTGAGGATGGTACGTGGTCCCCTTACTGGCACTTGGGCTGAGATGGGCAGTATTGTTTAGCTCCTTCCTAACGTGACTGAGACTCAGACGAGTTTCACCCAGTGCAAACCGGGGAGCTATGACCAGAAGGAGGAGGAACGGAGGCTGGAGAGGCACAACGGGAGCCATTCACTACCAAGGGGCTGGAGGAGAGGAGTATGTGGGATCAGGGAAAGTGGCTGGGCGCAGTTTGGCATCTGGACGTCACACGGGGGACCAGGAGGAATCCTGATGAGCTGAGGCAGGAGAATCGCATGGTCAGATATGGCCCTTAGGAAGGTCACTGTGATAGGCAGTGGAGGATGGGACGGAGCAGATAGCCTGGAGGTGGTGGGCCTATGAGGTGGCTGATGTAATTGTGCAGGTAAGTTACAGCTGATGAGCAACAGTGGCGATGAGGCACAGGTTCCAGAGATACTTACTTGATGCTGAGTTGGTTGGACCTGGGGGCAGCTGAGGAGGAGGGAAGAGTGTGGAGGGACTCCTACGTTTCCGAGCAGCTGGGTGAGAGGTGGTGTCACTCACCCAGGGAATGCGTCCTGGAGAAGGGGCAGTTATGGAGAAGGATGGGGGTAAACAATGTGAGTAGAGGGAAAAAGGAGGGAAGGTGGCCATGGGGTTGTGTCTTTGGCCCATGATCTTTGGAGTGCTTCCTTTATCCACATATGTTAAGCTCACTATCTTGTTAAAGAAAGAGAGACCGAAGGAAGAACACTAGGGGAGCAGGTAGAACAGGTGGGTCTCCTGGTGGCCTTCCCTCATGGCAGAGTGGAGGACAGTACTGGGAACCTAGGTGGCTTCACGGCCATTTGTGACAGAGGACCTGCCACATCCACCGGCTACAAGCTGGAGGGGTCAGGCCTGCTGGGGGAGCCCTGGCTGTCCCCACGCAGCCCTCTCCAGGACCCGGCAATGGGCTGAGATTTGGCTGGCCAAGTCCCCTCTGGGCAGTGTCCCTGGGCTGAGGGGTAGGGACTGGGGGCAGGGCTGAGGTTGGGGACCAAGGATTCCGTGGCTCTCACGCCGTGCTCACCCCTCCTCTGCAGACCCTACGGGGCACATCATTGACCTGGTAAACGGCCAGCTGCCGGACATCAGCATCTCAGAGGAGGACAAGAAGAAAAACCTGGCGCTGCTGGAGGAAGCCAAGTCGGTGAGTGAGCGGTTCCTGACCCGCCGCGGGAGGAAGTCCAGGAGCAGCCCCGGCGACTGCCCGTCAGGTAGGACGACAGGAGGCCGCCCTGAGCCCCTCCGACGGGGGCGGGCGTTGGGGAGGGCCCAGCCCCAGATGCAGCAGGAGCCCTGCTTCCCAGGGGTGGCTCTCGACGTGCCTGCCCCCAGGCCTCTTGGGCCCGGGAGGACTGAGGCTCGTGGAGAGGATCCTGTGGGGAGAGGGCATCGCACCCCGTATCAGAAGCTCTGAAATACTGACCCAACTCTAGCCCAGAAAACTCTGCTTTCCATTTTTTGGGGTCTATGTGTGACCATTTTGTCTTCCTGCTTTGCCAAGAATTGCTAGCCCATATGACACCCATGAACTTGACCTGGGCTCCCCAGTCCCTGAACCCTGCCTGGAGAGAAACCCACTGTGTGATGCCCGAGTGCGCAGACTCCCGGGCCACCCTGCAGGGCTGGGGTCTGTGTGGTCTCCCACCATCCCCAGGAGGCCCTGCTCTGTGGGCACCTCCTCTGCAAAGGTCAGGAGAGGCTGGCCCTGGGCTTCCTCTCCCTGACCTCCAGCTGTGCCCCGGGAAGGATCCTAGGGAAGGGAAGTGTGGTCTTTGGTGTCTCTCTGGAATTTCTGGATTAGAAGAAAGGTTTTCTGAAATTCTCCTGCTATCCCTTTGGCTAAAGTCACTCTTTTTCTTGAGGAAAAAATTGGGGGCAGCTAAACAAGTCTGAATGTACTTAGGAGGGAAGGGGCACATTTGAAATCAGAGCCATCCTGGCAAGTCTAGGAGGTATAGCCTTTGGAGCTGTACCTGCCAAGCAATGCCAGGTCCTCTGTTTCTAGAAGGTGCTTTGGGGTGAGGCCAGGCAGACTTGAGGAGTGTGACCCCAATCACCCTCCCTCTCCCCCAAATGACCCCAGCGCCCCCTCTGTTGGGCTGGCAGCAGGGAGGCATTGGGCTGTGGTAGGAGCCTCATATGGAGTCCAGAATCAGCCCCTGAACCTGACGAGGCAGACCCAGTCCCCAGAGGCGAGAAATACCTGAAAGGATGTCTTTGTTAGGCTGAAGTCCTGAACCTTCACGAATGCTGGCCAATTTGTGTCTGTCTCCACAGCTGTTTCCCCAAACCTCAGCCCCGGAACTTCTCCTGGGTCCTCTCAGAGCAACTCCCTCACCGTCCCCAAGCGGCCTGGTGAGGTCCACCTCCCCCCCGAACCCCACGGCATTGCCCACTCTGGCTCCCCACCTTGGGTGGTGGCTCAGTCCCTCCCCTGGGCCCCAGGACTCCTGTCCTGCAGCCTTCCCAGTCAGGATGCCCGTTTGGTCCCCTCCCCAGGGGCCTGGCTGGGCTGCCTCAGAGGAGGAAGATGTGCTTTCTTTGGGGTTTCAAGCTAGCGTGGGGAGGTAGGCCTAGCCCAGGATGAGGATGGAGGGAAGGGGGCTATGGCCGGGGCCCTCTGCCCAGAGAGGACCTGGAGAGAGGTCACCTCAGAGCTTATTTGCAAAGGCCTCTATTTGGGCCACTCTGTGTTTTGACTGCTTCCCTTTCATTAGGCTGCGTTCAGGGCCACACCCTCAGCTCAGCCAGGGTAGGGCTGGGGTGCCAGGGAGAGCAGCCTACCCTTGTCAGAGCTGCGGGGCAAGCTCAGGCTCGGGCCAGGCAGCCCGGGTTCAGATCCCAGCGCTGACACTCCGGCTGTGTGGCCTTGATTTCCCCCTGCCCTGGCCTCATGTGGTTTCTGTGATGATTAGATGGGGACTCCCCACAGAGCCTGGCATTGTGAGAGGTACTCAACAGGCATGGGCATTACTGGCTCCTGGGCCCGAGGGACCCAAGGGAGGACACTCTGGGGAGGTAGATGCGTTTTTGCTAAAGGGACAGCTGAGGGTCTGGGGTGCTGGACATCACTTGCCAGTGTCTGGACCATTTTAGGTTTGGATGCGTGCAGTGGCCCAGGGTCCCCTCTGCCCGGAGCACCACCACAGGTAACGGGGCACCGTTTGGGGTTTCTATGTCAACTAGTCTCTCCTCTAACCCCGTAACACCTGAGAGGCCCTCCATGACCCGCTGGAGGCGAGGGTGCTGGGTGGGGGAGACATCGGCACCACTGTAGGGGTCTCCTTGAGGGTGTTTCAAGAGGAGACTCGGCCTCTTCACGTTGCTGACTGACTCGTGTTTACTTTCTCCAGCAGAAGGGGGATGAGGCCGAAGTCTCTTCACCTCCCCTTGGCGAGCCTGTGAGTTTGAGGTCTGCCCAGTTTGGATGATTTGAGTGTGGGAGACACGGTGTCCCAGAAGCCTAGGCTGGCCCTGGGCAGCCTGCCAGTGGGTGTGCGTGAGTGGAAGGTCAAGGCTGAGGAAGCTAGAAGGTTCCTCTGCCCTACGGTGACTGGAAGCCTGAGGTGGAGGGGGTGAGGCTGCGGGATTCAGTGGGGATGACCTCCATGGTGGTCCTGCCCATAGTCCTACATTCCCAGTCAGGCTGCTGCCAGAGGCCGGGGGGACCACTGGGCCCAGCAACAGCCAGGGAAGACTGCTGCCCCCGTCAGCTCTAGTGAAAATTGCAGGAAAGCTCCAGCCCCTAGCTGGGACTCTACCTGGGGGCAGCCTGGAAAACCTCATCTCTGCTGACGAGCAAACGAAGAGCCCCACACCTGCTTAGAACCACCTGCTCAAGGTGGTGTCAGGGCAGCATAGAATATAATCTCATCTGGAACTGGGTCTGGGATAGAGTCCTCTGGTAGAGTTTCAGCACACACACAAGACAGCCACACAAATACCCAGAGAGACACACGAACCTGCGCCTCACAAGGCAGCTTTCCCTTGGGAAATGAAAGACGAGCACAGAATCTTGGAACTTCCGAACAGCAAGCTGCCAGCTTTGCAAGAACCCCCTTATTCAGTGATCTGTAACCTCTCTTGGATCATAGAACGCTCTGAGACATTGTTGAAAGCTATGGACTCTCTTCCCAGAAAAATACATACAACACACAAACACACATATACATTTGTAGATAATTTCAGGGAGTTCACAAACCTGATGGGAAATCTGAATCCTAAGAGTTAAGGGCCTTGCCAGGCAGAGCTAGGACTAGAATCTGGGGCAACAGAGTCAAAGCCAAAACTTGTGGCTGCACTGCATTCCACTGTCCTCTGCAGCGCCTAGCCCTTGGGAAGTTCTTGGCAGGTTTTGAATGGCAGGTCCCCTTATCCTGTCTGTTTTACAAACCTCAGGCTTGTTTGTAGGTCCCCTTTGCCGGCTCAGATGTGACTGAGAAGTCCTCCCTTTCTACCTAGCCCATACCTCTCCAACACCTCCCCACCCCTACACACACACACACACACACACACACACACACACACACACACGTACACACATACACGTGTGCGCACGTGCGCGCGCACACACACGTGCGGGTCCCTTAGCAGGGTCCATGGGGTTAGAGACCCCACAGCAGAGGTGAATCCACCCTTCTCCCCTCCAACCTGCCCCCAGGGTCCCAGCTCTACCTTGTCTCTTTCAGAATGTCCTCAAAGGGCTAGCTGACCGCAAGCAGAATGACCAGAGGAAAGTGTCTCAGGGCAGGCTGACTCCTCGCTCTCCCACAGTTGAGAAGTCCAAAGAAATTGCAATAGAACAAAAGGAAAACTTTGATCCCCTCCATCGCCCAGAGGCCATACCCAAGGGCCCAGCTTCTGGCACAGGCAGTGGTGGGAAAATGGCCCTGAACAGCCCCCAGCCTGGCCCTGTTGAGAGCGAGCTAGGGAAGCCGCTTCTGAAGACAGCCAAGGAGGGCAACCCTCTGCCCAGAAGCCCAACCCAGGGCTCTGGAGGGGCGGCTCCCCAGTCCCCCCAGGGGAAAAGTACAGTCGGAGAGCCCACAGGGTCCAAGGTTGGCTCCAAAGCTGAGCTGTGGCCCCCTGTGTCCCGGCCGCCCCTGCTGCGGGATGTCTCCTGGGACAGCAGTCCCGAAGAACCCGGCCCCCGGCTTCAGAAAGTGCTTGCCAAGGTGCCGCTGGCAGAGGAAGAGAAGCGTCTTTCAGGCAAAGCTGGCAGCAAGCTGGCCAAGGCTCCTGGACTTAAAGACTTTCAGATACAAGTGCAGCCAGTGCGGATGCAGAAACTGACCAAACTCCGTGAGGTGGGTTCCTGGGGTCCTGCTGGGCAGGGTGTGCGTCCAGGTCCCCAACCTGGGCTGAGGGCCTCTGGGCCGGGCTGACCTGGGCCTGGGGTGGGGCAGCTGTGGCCCAGACGTGGGCCTTGTGGAACCCTGAACCTCCCCACCCCAAAAACCAGCCCACTGGGCAGCATGTCCTTCATAAATATCACCTTTCGTGCCTCTACCCTGCTCACTCGGGTGAGGTCAGCTGGTGTAGAGCTGCCACATTCCAAGGGGAAGGTGGGTATATGGAAGGACACATGGGCCCTGAGTCCTGGGCTGTGTTTTCCTCTCTAACTGGAGCTGGTAGCTCACGAACAAGAAGCCTTTGATGGAGCACCTTGTCATGCCTAGGATGGGGCAAGAATGGAATGGCTTTTCCCTCTGTCTTGCCCCCCAAGCTTTCCTTCCTGATACCTGTTAACAAAGGGCCTCAAATCCATCCAAACATGGCCGTGAGGGGCTGCTCCCCCTGTGGTGAATTTCTTCTAACACCCCTGATGTCCCTAACTGTCATTGGCCATCAAACCAGGCACAGCTGTCTCTCATGGGGCTACTGCCCTATTCATGGAATGACTGGGGGTCATCCAGAGATGCAGGGGGAGAGAGCCCAGGGTGTGAGGAAGAGAAGAGTTTAACAGGACGAAGAAATCCTTACCCAAGCTCCACTTCCCCAGAGGGCCAACCCAGGCCACAGGCCAAGGCAGCCGGGACTCCACGGGGTGGGGCCTGGCGCCCGCACAGCTGGAGTTGGACGAGGCCCTCCTGGCTCCCCTACAGAGGGGCCGTGGGACAGGGAAGGAAATGAGGCACTTGACAGCAGTCAAGAGCAAGTGCGGTGCTGGGGGTCTGCACTAGCAGGAACGTGTTCCAACCGTGGCCACTGTCCTGCACAGAAGCCTTCTGCGTTGGAGGCTCCAGGGGAGCTGGGGCCTGGCTGCTGAGGTTAAAAACATTATACACGGAAAAGCCCACCCAGCCAGGAAGACCTCACTAACTAGCGGGTCAGCACAGGCCTGCAAGGGCCGCCCCTGGTGGGCCGCAGCCCCAGACCCCTGGGGAAGGTGACGCCAAGGAGGCCAGACAGGCATTTGCCTTCACGTGCCTCTGGGCAGCAGAGGCCAGGCCCAGGCGACAGGCCACCCCCAGACCCCTGCCAGTTCCCCTCTGCAGCAAAGAAAACCACAGAGAACCTGGAGGCCCCATTCCACTAACCACTGCCCTGCGTCTGACCACACCTCCAGCCCAAGCCAGGGTGCTGAGAGCCGCTTGGTTGTGGGCCTCTGGTTAAGGAAACAGGTCAAGGGCCCTGGCGCATGACTTCCATCTGGGCCAGAGCTCCCTCTGCTGGCCCTTTCCTCTCCTTCACCCGGGAGGAAAACCATCCAAGTGGCCTTTGCTACCGACACTGAAAATCCCCTTAGAAGCACAGGTCACAGGCCCAAGGAGCTCTGTGTGGCATTTCCACTTGGGAGCGCCGGTCTTGGACTTGGAACAGGTGTAAGCCTACCTGTGCCACATACCTGCCGTCAGCATCCCCATCTCTCCTTGGCTCTGCTGGCCGAAGCCCCAGGCAGCAGTGGCTATTGGCCTGCAGCCTTGGGACGGCAATCTGCAGGCCTCATTCGTCTGGAGAGTTTAACAACTCAAGAGGTGCTATCACAGGCCACTGAGGAACTGGGGGCAGGGGAGGCCACAAGTCCTGAGAGTGGGCACTCACTGCCCAGAATAACAAGGCCGGAAGCTCCAGGCAGCTCAGAGCACAGCCATGAGATCACAAACATTGTTTCCATCTTTGGCGGCTCCATACGCACCCAGGGGACCCTCCTATCCCCAGAGACCTGGGCTCTGCTTCTGTTTGTCCTCCAGCCTTCAGCCACCATGTGGCTGGCAGCTCCCTCGCCCTGAGGCTCACAGGCTTATTTAAAAAGCCAGCCATGCGAAGGACCATTCCTGACCCAAGGAATGGGGCACTGATGGTGGGGTTTCTAGCACCTTTACAGGCTAGGAGAGGAGCGGTCTTCCTGGTGCCCCTCAGATGTCGTGACTGTCCCCGCCCCGAGTGCTGCCCCGTGAGACTGAGCGGTCACAGAGCCATAGAACCGAGGGAAGAGTCCAGCCTGAGGTCACCATCTGAAACGTTGTCTTTCTTTTCCTAAAAAGGAGCACATCCTGCTAAGAAATCAGAACTTAGTGGGGCTCAAGCTTCCAGACCTTAGTGAAGCGGCTGAGCAGGAAAAAGGTAGGTGGGATCGGGGAGATGCTCTCCTCAGGCTGGGGATAGATTCATTTTCTCCAGATCAAAGAAGGTGAACGTGTAAACACTGCACATCCTGTCAGGGCCTTTGTCCATCCCAGTGGCGAGTGTGGGCCAGACGCAGAACAGGCCCTCAGTAAATATTTGCAAATGGTTGAATAAGCGAATCAGATGGCGTTTCCTGCCCACTCAGAAAACCTCTAAACTTGTCTTCTTCCAACCAGCCCCCCTTCTGGACCCCTCCAGCCCTCCCTGAGCCTTGTTAGCACCTATTGGGTCTGGAAGGGTGACCCAGGCCTGAACTTCTGATGCTTCCTTTTCCTTTTCCTCTCACACCCAGGAAGCCACCCAGATAGAACAGTTCCTCTTTTTGAGACATCAGAGTCATCTCTTGCTTTCTAATCTGCTGTCACTACAAAGTCCAGACCCCAGCCCTTCCCTCCTGGTGGCTGCAAGGCCCCACCCACCCACTTGCCAGACTCGCCTTCAGAAAGTAAAACTTGGGGTCTCCTGCCTCACCTCCACCCCAGCTCCCATCTCCTGACTCACTTCTCCTGATGGCTCATGCTACTCGTGGTCATTCTCAGCATAGAAACCTTCTGCTTAAGGATTGTTCTGTGGCTGTGTCCAGGGTGCCACCAACCATGTTGGAAGCCCCTAGTCTGAAATATAGTAACTAACACCTACCTATTCAACATTGACAAGAAGATTCCCAGAAGTAAAACATCCAACAATTATTTTTTTTTTTGGCAATCCAAATTTATTGAACTACTGATGCTAAGTTATGCAAAATTGCACCACTTTAATTAAGGCTTTTAGTTTACGTTTGGCCACCTCAAAAGGAGTTGTAACATTAGGTTGGTCAATTTAAATACTGTGGCTCCCTGTTGGATAGACACACAGTGTTTACACCCAAATGTTAGTGCATACAAAGCAACAAGGCATCGTTGAATAAAACAGCAATAGTTACTGCAACTTAGGCCTTGTGACCAATTACACATGATTAAAATTTCTTCCCACATTCACATCCACAGTACTCATCCACCATTTAACATCTCAACCAAAACGTTACACATGTGAAACAATCACTAACAGGCAAAAATACTAAACCTGTATATTTGGTATTGCAAATACACTTATGCATGAGCAAGCAGGGGATTCACAGTGAGAATCTACAGCTGCAGAAGCCTGAAAATGATTTACAAAAATTGTTAAATCATTAAAAGATTGTTTGAAAATATACACTTCTTGTTGTAGACCCCCCACTGTACACACAACTATAAACATTGTTCCCTATGTAAACAAAAAAGGAAACATAATAAAAGATTTGAAAAGTCTGGACATTTCCTTCCCAACAGATATTAAAGGCAACGTCTTTAAGACATTATACTGAAAGGACTATCATATCTTTTTTTTTTTTTTTTTTTTTTGCGGTACGTGGGCCTCTCACTGTTGTGGCCTCTCCAGTTGTGGAGCACAGGCTCTGGACGTGCAGGCTCAGCGGCCATGGCTCACGGGCCCAGCCGCTCCGCAGCATGTGGGATCTTCCCGGACCGGGGCGCGAACCCATGTCCCCTGCATCAGTAGGCGGACTCTCAACCACTGCGCCACCAGGGAAGCCCAGGACTATCATATCTTAAAGACAAGATCACTGTCTCCACAGATTTTTAAAAATTAAAAAACTATATCGCTGTGTTAAAGCGCTTATTTGTACAATATAATGGTAATGACCTTGAATTTATGTTTTAAAAATTCAATAAGCTACAAGTATCAAAGAAGTGAAGTTATCTGGAGTACTCTATATAGGAGCTCTTTGGACTCTCTTCTATTATGCTAAAATAATAGTGGTGCTTTTAGGATTTACATTATTGTACTCTCCAATATAAAGTATGGGGCGTGTTTAAGTATACAGTACACCATTTTCATACATGTACAACATTGGTGGATGAAAAATGTCTCTTAACAGTAATACTGGATTGTAGCCTCTGGTTTTACCAGCTGCATACTCTAGGACTATTATATAAGTAAAAATCTCTCTTGTGATCCTGGAAAGTGATTAGAATGTGCAAACTGATGTAGTAGCTTTCATCCACCCCTTAAAGGGTACCACCACAGAAAGTCTGTTTAAGATGTTGGTAGGTTTAACAAAGTTGGAATGCTGGCACTGTTGAATTGGGCAATAGTTCTTCAGACCTGGCTCAGAGCTACAATGCATTTAGTATAATAAAGCAGCTGACATGACGACTTTTTGTGGGCCTTCCCAGGCACTGGAGTTTTTCTGTTAATTTGCCACACTAGGTCATAAAAGATCTTATTAACATTTATTTTTGATTTTACAGAGGATTCTAAGAACGCACTGTTGTTCCATTGTCTTGCTAAATTTTGACCTTGTTCCTTTCCTACAACTCTTTCATCTTCCAAGTCACACTTATTACCAACCAGAATCATTGGAGCATCATCAGCGTCTTTAACTTGAAGAATCTGTTCTCTCAGATCTTGTAAATCATTAAATATGGACTGTGCTCTGATGGAATAAACTAACGCAAAGCCTTGTCCATTTTTCACGTACAAATCCCTCATTGCTGTAAATTGTTCCGTTCCTGCAGTATCCAAGATTTCAAACATACACTGTTGTGCATTACTTCAACTTGCTTTCTATAAGAATCTTCTATCGTAGGATCATATTTTTCAACAAAAATTCCTTGAACAAATTGTACAGTCAGAGCAGATTTTCCAGCTCCTCCTGAGCCAAGAACGACTAGCTTATACTCACGCATGGTGCAAGCTTGTAAAATCTAGTACTTCTCGCACTGTCACCGGGTCCCCGCAGCCGGCGTCGCCTCGCGCTCCCTTCCGGGTCGCTGCTACCAGCGCTGCCGCTCCGGCTGGCTTACACGCCTGACTCTCCAACAATTTTTTAAAGTACTAATTAAAAAAAATTATTCATCTTTAGATGAAATCTTTGGGAAAATATGATATACTTCTCTACTTTTAATTTCGAACTTGTTTATTAAAGCAGATTTAAAACCCTAGGAAAAAATTTATCTTAAAATTTCACCCGCAACCCCATAAATTCTGAAAAAGCAAGTTTTTACTCTTTCCAGTATTTACCCTTATTTATAATTTTTTCACAATTGATTTGGTGGTGTAGGTGTAACTCCCTGTTTCTACCTTTTTTTTTTTTAGGATTTAATTTTATTTATTTTTGGCTACGTTGGGTTTTCGTTTGCTGTGCGTGGGCTTTTTCTAGTTGTGGTGAGCGGGGGCTACTCTTTGTTGCGGTGCATGGGCTTCTCACTGCGGTGGCTGCGGAGCACAGGCTCTGGGCGCGTGGGCTTCAGTAGTTGTGGCTCTCAGGCTCAGTAGTTGCGGCGCACAGGCTTAGTTGCTCTGCGATGTGTGGGGTCTTCCCAGTCCAAGAATCGAACCTGTGTCCCTTCCATTGGCAGGCGAATTCTTATCCACTGTGCCACCAGGGAAGTCTCCTGTTTCTACTTTTAAAATACTTATTTCACGACTAATTCCATTATAGTTTGACTTGTCCTCATATTTATCATTTAATGGGTGCATAGTTTCCTTTTGTATTGATGTATCTATTGTTGGATATTTCAGATGTTTACAGTTCTTTTAACTATGATTAACAACACTACTATAAACAACTTTGTACTTGTAGGTTTTTTTCTTTCTTCCTCTAAGTTACTCTCTTGGGATAAATTCTCAGGCTTGAGAGTCACGGGGTCAAAGTGTAGGAATATTTGTAGGAATATTTGCATTTACCATATTGCCTCCAATGGGTGATGCTCCCTGTAGACTGAGTGAGGGGTCTTCTCACTAAACACTACCTGCACTAGACTTTGCTTTGCTTTGCTTTTGCTCCTTATTGGCCAGAATGTAATGAGAACAAGATGATCCAAAATAACAATTACTACTATTAGTAGTAGTAGTGCGAAATACCGTTCCATTATTACTTCAATTAATTTGCTTAAACTTAAAATTTTAAAACATTTTTTTCTTAATGGGTGAATTAACTATTTATTTCTTTACTCATGTGTTCATTGGGTCTTGGATTTTTTGTTGGTCATACATGTAGACCTTATAGATAGTAACCGTTCTTTGGCTGTATTTTTTGTCAATACTTTTTCATTTTTCTTTTTTATTTGCCTTTGAACAAATTTTGTATTATTTTAGAGAGATCATAAAGTTTTTATACAGTAATTTTAGCCTATCTTTTCCTTTGAAAATCTTCTATTATTTAAATCATTATAAAAATATTACTTCTCCTTAATTGGGATAGCAAATCTATTTTCTGGTAGTTTATCTACAGTTTGATTTATTTATATTTATTTTGCTAATACCTCTGAAATTTGTTTTAAGATATAGGTATTTGAAGACTTAAGATTCTGTTACCTCAATAATATTTTAATAGTGTTTATATTTCTTATTACATTGTGGCTTAGATAATCATACACTGCATCTTTTTTTAATGTATAGCAAAGACTGGTTCTGGGCCCTTGATTCTGTTTTATTCTGATCAGTATTGTACCATTTTAATTACTGCTGCCTTATAATATGTTCTAGTGTATAGTGGGTTACTTCTCCCCCATTGCTCTTCTTTTTCAGAGTATTCATTATATTCTAGATACAAAGATTCAGTGCAAATTAATAGAGCAACTGGACAAGAATTCAGGAGATTGGAGTTCATGGCCAGACACCACTTAACGGTGTCCGGTGTCTTTAAATATGTTCCTCAGCCTCTGTGGGCCTCTGTTCCCTATTGGACTAGGACACTTCAGAAAGCTCTTAACTGTAACCTAAGATTTATGGATTCCAGGTCTTTTCCAGTTTTGCCTCTCACCTACCTATTCTTTAGGTGAAATTTATGTCATCTTATACAACATTTTAATTGTGATTGCTCTAAGGCTACACACTGGATTCAGAGCTGTCCTAGTTTTGTTTGTTTTACAGTTCATAGATTTTTCAGTTATTTAGTTTGCAAACATTTAGTTCTCATTCAGGCCCGTGGTTTGTCCCTCTATTAATTTAAGTATTCCTTTCTTTTTCCTGTACTGGATTTAAGGATCTTTGTAGAGGTCTTCCATATCTCTTACTGAGACAAATTCTACATGATTTATATTTTTGCTTATTTATGAAGAAGACTTTTTTCATTAGATTTTCCTAACTGATAATTAGTGTCATAGATGAATGCTGCTTGGTATTATACATGTTTCTTGTATAATAAATATTACTGTTAACAAATGGTAGTGATTACAATAGTGGTTAAGTAGCATGATTATTATAACTAGGGTGATTACTATGTACCAGGACCCATGCTAAGCATTTGACAATATTTCGCTTAATGCTTACAACAACCCTGAGGGGTGGGTCTTATTATACCCATTTTGCAGATGAGGAAATTGATTCAGGGAGGTGGTAATTAACTGCTAAAGCCAGGATTGGAACCCAGATGTGTCTAAATCCAAAGGCTCTTGACCACTTTGCAAAATACCTCATTTTTTCACATTCACAATCTGTTATTTTATTTTATCAAATTCACTATTTGTCTTAGTTGTGTGCTTGTGCATGTGTATGTGTCTTTCTCTTGTATATCTGTATATGGTTTATTATTTTGGCAACATTCTCTAATACGACAATGGTGATAAGGAGAACTCTTGCCTTTTTTCTGTTTTTAATTGAATTTTTTGTGTGTTTTTCTTTCAAGGACCATGTTGTACCTAATTATTAAATAGATGCACTATTTTAACTTTTTATTATTATTTCATATTTATATTATCACTAAATAGAAGAACATATAATATGTAGAAAGAGAAAATATATAAAATATAAAAATATATTATTTCATGTATTATTTTATATTTTTATTTTTCATTATTTTAAGGAAATATATTCTTCTCTTCCGAGTTTTAAGATTCATGTTGAATTTTGTCAATTTGCATATCTATTTAAAGAATCATATAAATTATATCATTTAATATATTAATTAATAATTTTCCATATATAGTAATAAACCCTTATGGTCCTGCAATAAAATGCATGTGGTCATGATGTACTTTCTTTTATATTTACTACCAAATTTTCTATGTAAGTAACTCTTTTAAAGTATTCTGCAACCTTCCTGCTTTAATTAAGATAAAATCTAAGTTGCTTTGACATGAGGCCCCAAAGTTTGCTAACCTATAGGAGAGAGAAGATTGTTTCATGCTTAAGTAACAATTCTAAGGTGAGCTGTCGGGTTACAGGTGGCTCTGCTCCATGTGATCATTCGGAGACCCTGGTTTCTTCTCTGTTGTCATTTTGCTATCCCCTGAGGTATTACACTTGTCTACATGGTTGAAGCTGGATCGTGGGTAAATCTGTGTTCCAGTTTGTAGGAAGGTGAAACAATGGAAGTTCAGAGCAGGCTTTTTTTTTTTTTTTTAAGTAAACTGGGAGTTGCATATCTCTTTTTAGCTCCCAGTTCATTGGTGATGATGTGGCATGGCAATACCTAGCAGCAAGGGATACTGGGGAATGTTGTCACTAGCTGGGCTGCTGGCCATATGTCCATATTAAACTCCTTTCACATGGAAGCTGAGGAGGGCAGATTTTGGTGGATGACCAGTTGTCTCTGTCACATTGTCTTTCTTACATAACAATATTAGAAAGTTTCTCATTTAGTGCATATGGAGCTTTGAGTTTTTTAATAAAATTTAATACTGCTTTGTAGCATTCTGTGGTATGAGGAACTATATAAATTGTTTGACCTTTCTCTTATTGATTACTATTTAGGTTGTTTGTATTCTTTCTCTACTATAAACGATGTTATAATGAACATTCTCCATGATATATCTTTATAGAAATGCATGAGTTTTTCCATGGGATAGTATCTTAGAAGTAGAATTGCTTGATCAAAAGGTATTTATATTTAAATATATATGCATACTGCCAAGTTAACTTACAAAAAATTATAACAATGTAGACATCCACTACTACAGCAACACCTCACTATCTAATACCAACAGGGAACAAGATGGATCTTAGAAATAAAATTACCAGGTAAATGAGTTTGATTCCTATAAACACTAAACTGTAAAAAATTAACCATGGAATGTGTTCAGTAAAGGTAGCCTCCCTCCCACTTTTCTCTCATTTCTAGAATCTGAGTGGTAAAAACTCAGGCTTCCCCACTTACCAGCTGCATAGCCTCAGGCAAGTTTCTTATGCTCTAGATGCCTTGTTTGCTCATCTATAAAATGGGGGTAAGAATAGTACCTACCTCACTGAGCTGATGTAATGTTTTTATGCGATACTGGTCTTTATTCCAGCAGGAACCTGTCATACATTTTAATTCCTGTCATCAAGGTTGTAGAATTCTTTCTTGCCAGCTAAGTGGGACATTGTACTCTGTGCTCCACAGTATATAGGGCAGTCTGGAGATGTGGCGGGCAACCACATGTGCTTGATCAGCAGGGTTGTGACTTCCTTTTCCTACATTCTGAAAGCTCCATCAAAGAGCCTCGTCCCCGCCTGTACCTGGGACCAAAGGTATTGTAAACCCCCCCGGGAGCTAGAGAGTCTGGCCCCCTTAACAGGTTCTAAATACAACAGTGCATATGAGCTCATTGGGAAAAACTCAAATCTCCTGATGATTGTTGGCTGTTCCTTTGGGAGATGGGGAAAATCTAGAACATTCTGGAGTCTTAAGAACTTTGGCTCTCCTTCGGTTTCTGAGGACTTGGAGACTCTCTTCCCTGTTGCATCTGGTCTTTCCAACAAGCCAACCAGTTCTCTTCACAGGGACCCTTTGAAGGATGTTTGGGTCTTGATCATCTGCAGGTCATTTCAAGCCAAAGACATGAGGCTGACTGTGGACCAGTTCCTGGGCTGCATGTTGGGGGTGCAGAGGTGAAGGAGACTCAGGCCCTGCCGTCATTACCAGTCCCTTGGCTCCCTCAACAACCTCCTATCCCATCCCTCTGCTTGCACTCCTGACCTCCTCACCCAGTTCAATCCACCATCCGCAGGCAGCGAGAGGAATCTCTGAAATGCAAATCTGGTTCAGCCTCTTCAGAGGCTTCATTCTCCTCTCAAAATGAGCACTAGAATCCTTAGTAGAGCTTAAGAGGCCCTGTGCGATTAACCCTGCTCACCTCCCCAGCATCTTCTAGGACCACTCTCCTCCTCCCTCTCAACGTCTTGGTCTTCCTTCAGCAACTCGTTCCTCCTCCTTCTTAGGCTTGGCTCATGCTGTTCCCTCTACCTAAAATGTTCTTCCTCTCTTCCTCTTTGCCTAATGAACTCCCATTCAGTCACTAGATATCTTCTCAAATGTCACCTTCCTAGGGAAGACTTTTCCAGCACGCTCCAGATGCTTCTCCCTTATAAAATCTATCACAGCATGAAAAGTAACATTTGGGTATTTCTCTAATTAATCTGTCCTGCCAGGTAACAAGCTCCCAGAGGACAGTGACACATCTGTTTTGCTCAGCATTATATGCCTAGATCCATGCTCATTGCCTGGAGCGTAGTAAGCACTAAATAAATATTTAATAAATTAATGAGCTCACCCTCACCTTGTAGGAGAGGAAATACAAGGGTAGACAATGTCATTACAATACATTGTGTCAAGACTTGTAGACCATAAAGTACCTAGGAACACAGAGGAATACGCAGCCAGCTCAGTAGGGGTGAATGAGTCAGGGCAGGATCCTTGGAGAAGCAGCTTTGAGCTGAGGAAGAGAAGGGCATCCCAGGCAGAGGGAATAGCAGGAGCAAAGGCACTCAGGCATCTTCTAGCACTTGGCATGTTCCAGGAACATAAGGAATCCCAGGTGAACCAAGTGTGAGCCATGTGTCCCAAAGAGATGGGCAGCAAGGGTGGAGTGGAGGTGGGAATCAGAGAAGGTAAAGTCTTTGAGGTCTAATTAATGAGTTTGAACTTCCTTTAGCACCCTTGCAAAGCCAGAGAAGCCTGTAGGTAAGGAAGCATGAGGATCAAAGCTGAGTCTGAGAATAATTCTTCTGGACAGTTTATGAAAGCTGAGGCTAGAGGTGGGGAGACTAGGTAAGAGGGTATGGAAGCAGCCTGGTGAGAGGTGATGGGACTCTAGACTGAGATGGACAGGAGGGAACTTGGGGAGGATAGGTTTGAGAGCCATCTGGAGGTCAGCTTGGCAGGACTTGATGAGGGGATGGGGTGGAGAGGGAGGCCAGAAAGACCAACAGGTGTGCATCTGCACGGCCAAGGGGGCGATGGTGCTATTAATCAGGGTGGGGAGCACAGAAGAAGGAGCTCCCTTAAGGAGAAAGACAATGCGTTTGGGTTTGGACATCTGAATGCCTGTGGGAAGAAGCCTGGATGTCACAGTCTGACAGAACTGGCTTTGCATCCTGGCACTACCAGTATCTAGCTGGGATCCTGGGGAATCTACTTAACTTTGCTGAGCTTCGGTTTCCTAGTTCGCAGCATCCCCAGAAACTGAGCTTAGCAATATTTGCTCTGCAAGGCTATTCTAAGGAGTAAATGAGAAAGTGCATCTAATGCAAGCTTATGTTTGATCAATGGTGGCTGTTGAAGTGGTTTTTGTTATCCTGATCCAGAGGGTAATGTCTAGGACGTGGCTGGATATCTGGACCTGGACGTTGGGAGAGGTGTGGGCTGAGGCAGTCCTTCCAGACACCCCAGTCTGGGGCTCAGGGCCCTCAGGTCTCAGGCAAGGAGAAGGCCTCCCTGAGAAAATAGATCAGAAGAGAGTTGATCCCCAGGTCAAATATCTTTGACCTTTTGGGGGATCGTCCTGGACCTCAGCACATCTTTAACCAGAAGCCCCCAAAGTTACTTTTCCAAGTCCTGGAGATTGCCAGAAACAAAAGCTTTCATTGGAATGAGGTGGTATAGGCAGATATTTTTTAAATAATTTTACTGTTTTTATTAAAAATAGCTCGTCGATTATCAAAAAATTCAACTAACAGTGAAAAATACAAAGAAGAAAGTAAAAATCGCTTACATCAAACATCCCCTTTCCCACAAATACAGAAGGAGTGAGGGAGATTATAGATTGCTCCATATACTTTTTTTTAATAAAAAGTATGAAAATTTAATTGAACTTGAATTAAAGTGAAGTGAAACTGTAGGGCTTGCTGAATTTTGGTAATTGCTTCCTCCAAAAAAAAAAAAGAGGTTAGTTTTAAAAAGTTTTAAAATAGATATTATGAAATGCATTAAGGGTTTGGAGTCATTGAGGTTCATTTTTATATTACATATTTCAAGTTTGGATTATTGCAGGGAAAGATGAGAACGGCAGTATTTCTTCCCACTTTCATATTTCTTCCTAACCTTTCCATCTCCACCTATACAAATGATAAGTTATTCTTTTTATACTCTCAAGGTTGTAACATTTACATTCCATTCTATAACCATAATTTCCATAGTTGTTTAGCTTTAAGCTTATATGTAAGCGAATTTAATGTTCACCACCAGTCCCTTTACTGTGGCTCACAATTCCCAAGCTTATGATTTTGATTTATGTCTTGTTTAGCTGGATTTCATCATCCAATAGTTTTCCTAGAAGGGCTTAGAGGTGCATTTTCCTTGAATTCTAGCATGTTTGAAAATGTTCTTATTCTTGAAGGACAGCTTAGATGGTTATAAATTCTGGATCGCTCTTTTCCCCAGAGCTTTGTAGATGTTACGCTGTATTCAGTGTTGTAGAGAAGTCTGAGACCAGCTTATTTCCAGCACCTCTCAACCCTTACCTTTCCCTGTAGGTTACTTACTCTTTCTATGAGGGTAGTTGGAGAAGCATTTTTATGTTCATATATAGCTATGGATCTATATAAGATATATACACATGCATAGAAAAGAGTAAGGTTTTATATATATGTGTATATATATATATATTTTTTTTCTTGGTGTGCTTTTTCAGTCTGCAAGTTCAGCTTTTCTCTCAGTGGAGGAAATTTTTTCTTCTCTTATGTCTTTGAATGTGTTCTTTGTTCCTTTTGTTTTTTCACTACTCAGAGCCACCGTAATCTGTAAATTTCTCCTCAGTGTCTCCACTGTAGGTCCATTACTCTACCTCTCAATACTTTAATCTTTCTTTCCTTCTTTACTTCCTTGTGCTCATCTCAATCTCCCCCACTAATTCAGCTTGAGGCTCTATCTGTTTTACTCCTGCATACTTCCAACATATTGGTTAGTTCTACAATTTTAGAATTTTTTGCTTCATTTTGTTATTTTGGTCTTCAGTTTATTTCCTTAAATTGTAATCTTCTTCCATTTTGTGCGATCCTCTCATCTCACCTCTGATTCCTATTTTCATTTTTTCAGGTTCTAATTTCTCCTTGAGTCAAGACATTTGTGGTGTACATTTTGCACAAAAAATGCATTTCATGTGTTTCTTGCATCTATGTTTCTATTCTGACATCTGTCTCCAGCATGTTTCTATTCTGACATCTGTCTCCAGCATGTTTCTTTTCTTCTTTCCTTTATACCTTCCTCTCCTCTTTCCTTCCTCTTTTGACTATACTATTTTTGTGTAGTTGCCATGCCATTTGTTTTCATTTAATTTTTTTTTTGATATGGACATTTCTACCTGGATTTTCTCTTGACCTAGATATATTGTGTAGGTCAATTTTCACCGACTTTTTCCTACCTTTTCTGAGATCTCTGTCCTCCTGGCAGCTCTTAGTTGAGGACTGGGTATTTTGTGTCTGCGTTGTCACTGCTTGGGTGGTGGGGAAAAGAGGAAGTTCAGCTGGTGCTGTGGATAGTGGTGTTGTGGGTTGGTTTCTGCTCTTTTTCTATAACTTTGTTAATAGTCTAACACTTGAATTTATTCCACTGAAGTGGGGGCATATCTTATTCCCTTGGGTGGGCAGTAGTGGGGCATGGATTATTTCACCAGTTCAGGGTAGAATTATAGGGACAATCTGCCCAGGTGTTTATTTTCCACACTTAACCCAACTATTCCCAGCAGCCACTCTCACTCCCCTGCCAGATAAAGGAAGGAAAAGATAGACAAAATCCAAAGAGTCTGGCCACTCTGCTATTTCTCAGAAGTGCAGGATGGGGGTAGGGGTTGTGACAGCTTCAGTTGGGGCTTTCTATGTGTCTCCTGTCACTCACTCTATCAGAAGGGATTGTTTTATTTGTTTTCTCTTACTTTCCTTTCTGGTAAGTCCCTCTGTGTTGTTTGAGATCATCAGCTCTGGTAGAATACTATGCTGTCATTCTGCTTCTCCTCTCCCCTCCTCCTCAGTACGAAAAGCAAATAGCAGCACAGGCAGTTTTTTGTCTTGTTGGAGTGTTCTTATGGTGGGATGGATATCCTTCTACTCTAGAGAAACTTTCTGAATCGCCTCTGCAGCTGCCTGCCCACCCCTCGGTCCACTTCTCTTCCGGCTCTGTAGTCACAAAAGTGACTACAAAAGTTTGTCACAACGTTTCCTCTCACATCTTCCTCTCAGTACTGATTCTTTGAGGGAGGAAGAAAGGGTTATCAAGGGTGGGAGCTCTACATTTATTTCTAGTAAGTTCTGTTTTTCTCTGGCCATTATTTTTAAAGATTATTGCCTTTTCCTGTACTTGAGAGTTGCTGGTCTATTTTTAGTTGACTTTAAATTTTTTGTTGTTGTTATTGTTGTTAATTTGGTTGAGATCAGGAGGGTGGCAGGTTCTGGGATCACTCTATTTATTTACTTATTTATTTATAATTTTTATTTACTTATTTATTTTTGGCTGCGTTGGGTCTTCGTTGCTGCGAGCGAGCTCTCTCTAGTTGTGGCGAGCAGGGGCTACTCTTCGTTGTGGTGCACGGGCTTCTCATTGCAGTGGCTTCTCTTGTTGCAGAGCATGGGCTGTGGGCTTCAGTAGTTGTGGCATGAGGGCTCAGTAGTTGTGGTTCACTGGCTCCAGAGCGCAGGCTCAGTAGTTGTGGCACATGGGCTTAGTTGCTCCACGGCATGTGGAATCTTCCTGGACCAGGGATCGAACCAATGTCCCCTGCATTGGCAGGCAGATTCTTAACCACTGCACCACCAGGGAAATCCTGGGATCACTCTTAAGACAACCATTTTAGCAGGGCTAGAAACCCATCCCTTTTTGGGGAGTGGGGTTCTACCTAGCGGACTTTTCTAGGCAAAATCCCCTCGTATGACTTCCCTGTGATTATTAGACCTCATACAGTTATGTCAATCATAGATTTTTCAGGAGCCCACTGCTTCATTATCTCTCTGCTGGGTGCAGTGGGGAATACATAAAGGTAGAGTGTGACCAGAGGCACCACAAGGTTTGCCATCTGTCACATGGAAACGTCAGACAGCAGTAAGTGTCAGGACAGAACCCAAGAGGTGACAGGTAACTAAGAGAACTAGCTACCTGATATGAGTCGAATCTCGTATCCAAAGAAGGATCGCTGACTGCCCTGACTCTGACAGATGGTCCTCCGGACTTTGCTGGATTCCTTGAGTACCAGGAAACTCATGAACACTGTTCAGTTATCGGGAAGCTCAAAGTATTTAAACATTGTTTACCTGGAGCCAAACTATACCTCCTCTTCTCTCTGCATGGTCTCCCTTGGGGAGGCTTCTAATTCACATGACTCCCAATCTTAGCTCCATTTAGATGGCTACCACAACCTTGCCCATAGTCCTGATCTCTGGCCTGGACTACAGTTCTGGAAATCTGTTGGGTCAAACCCATGAAAGACGGCAAAACATGGATAACTAAAAGTCCTGCGTGCAAATGGAAAATAACCATTGTATGGGACGAAGATACCTGATTTGGTTCAAGTAAAAGAGATTCAAGGCTTTTAATCCTAAATGTGCTGTGAGCCCATAGTGTAGGGCACAGCGAGTCAGTGCTAAATGAATAACTAATGTCAATGCCAAGACCGCTTGCCACGGTGCTCCTGAGCTAAGAGCTTGTTAGAGCACATCTGGGCTTCTGGGACAGCAACAACCAGAATGTGTGCAGTCAGGGGGTGGCATCTAGAGGCCGCAGTGAACAGTTGGGAAAATCGGGCTACAACCCGGAGAAGGGAAGCTTTGGAGAGGTACAAGAGCTGTCTTCAAGCAGGAGAAAAATTAGTGGGAAAGAGAGTACTTGGTTTGTTCTTTCTGCCTTCAGAGCACAAACCCACGACAGGTTTAGGAGATTAAAAAAAAAAAAAAAGGCTATTTATTGGTTCTGTTGATGAGGAGGCATCTGAGATCTGTAAAAGATCTAATGACCTTAGCTTTACTCTGGAAAAACCCTGTTTCTACTCCTATCTATGGGGATATGGAAGCAGATGCTGATTTCTAAGTAGGACACAGATGATAGAACTTTTGAATTCATCTGAGAGAGAATAGTTGGGCAGCAGGCCTCTTGAGAAGCCTGCCAAAGAGAGGGGACTTTTCCAAACTTTATAGCCAAAGAGCCAACAATTTTCCAGTTGCCAGAAACCAACCTCAGACCCCAGACACAAGAGCCTGCTTGGTACTATGGAGAGCAATGGGAACAACATAGGACTTAGAGCAGATAGAATTATTTGAAGCCTATGCCATTTACCAGTTCTGTAACCTTAAGCAAGTTATTAATCTTGCTGAGTCTTAGTTTACCCACCTGAAAAATGGGATGATTAAGGTCTAGCTCATTGGGTCATTGTGAGGATAAAATAACAATTATAAAGCCCCTGGCATATAACCAGGTTCCAATAAATGTTAAAGCTATTCCTTACCCCCTGAAGCAAATTGCCAAGAGTATTACATTTTATAAATTAAACACTTTTTTTTTCAGGGCCCCCTTCTGAACTCTCCCCAGCTATTGAGGAAGAAGAGTCAAAGAGTGGCCTGGATGTCATGCCCAATATTTCTGATGTGCTGCTTCGCAAACTGCGGGTCCACAAGTCTCTCCCTGGAAGGTAAAATTGGGGCATGGGTTGCACAAGACCCCACATTGGGTGGCCCCTGTATTCAATTGTAGATAGGACACAGGAGCACCAGACTTGACTTTTGACCCCAGAAGGGTCAAAGTCCAATAGTTCAGACAGGACTAATGCACCCAAAACAAAAAGAATAATAAAGGGCCAGGTGAGGTGGTTCGAACTCAAAGAGGAGCAGGTGGGGTTCATAGGTGAACAATGCCATCAAGAAAGTGAAAAGACAGCCCCCAGAATGGGAGGAAATATTTGCAAAGCACATATATGATAAGGGACTTGTTTCTATAATATATCTTTGAAGAACTCTTATAACTCGATTAAAAAAACAACTAATTTAAAAATTTTTTAATTGAAGTGAGGTTGATGTACAGTATTATATGTTACAGATATACAACAGAGTGTTCACAATTTTTAAAGATTATATTCCATTTATAGTTATCATAAAATATTGGCTATATTCCCTGTGTTGTACAATATATCCTTATAGATTATTTTATACATAATAGTTTGTACCTCTTAATCCCCTACTCCTATCTTGCCCCTCCCCACCTGCCCCCCAACTGGTAACCACTAGTTTCTTCTCTATATCTGTGAGTCGGCTTCTTCTTTTGTTATATTCACTAGTTTGTTGTATTTTTTTAGATTCCACATAAGTGGTATCATACAGTATTTTTCTTTCTCTGTCTGACTTATTTCACTTAGCATAATACCCTCCACGTCCATCCATGTTGCTGCAAATGGCAAGATTTCAATTCTTTTTTATGGCTGAGTAGTGTTGACAACTAATTTTTTTAAGTGGGCAGAAGATTTAAATAGACATTTCTTCAAAGAATATATATGGGGGTCAATGAGCACATGAAAGGATGCTCAGCATCAGTAGTAATTAGGGAAATGCAAATTCAAGTGGTTTATCATGAATAATAAATGATAAATTCATTAAATGAATGATTTATCATTTTTCATAAATGATTAAAATGAGATATAATTTTATATCCCTAGAATGGTTTTAATAAAAAAGATGGGAAATAACAAATGTTGGTGAGGATATGGAGGAATTGAAATTCTCAGTAAAATGGTGCAGCCACTTTGGAATAACAGTTCATCAAAAAGTTAAACAGGGCTTCCCTGGTGGCGCAGTGGTTGGGAGTCCGCCTGCCGATGCAGGGGGCGCGGGTTCGTGCCCCGGCCCAGGAAGATCCCACATGCCGCGGAGCGGCTAGGCCTGTGAGCCGTGGCTGCTGGGCCTGCGCATCCGGAGCGTGGTGGGAAAGGCCACGGCAGTGAGAGGTCCACGTACCGCAAAAAAAAAAAAAAAAAAAAAGTTAAACATACAGTTATTGTATGGCCCAGCAATTCCACTCCTAGGTATATAACAAAGAGAAATGAAAAGTATATGTCCACACAAAAACTTGTATGTGAATGTTCAATAACAAGCATTTTTCATAAAAGCTAAAAATGGAGACAAGCCAAATGTCCATCAGCTAATAAATAAATAAAATCAGATATATCCATAAAATGGAATACTATTCAGCCATAAAAATGAAATACTTATATATGCTACCAGATGGATGAACCTCAAAAACATTTTGCTAAGTGAAAGAAATCAGTCATGTGTTGTATGATTCCATTTATATGAAATACCCACAATAGGGAAATCCACAGAGACAAAGTAGATTAGTCATTGTATAGGGCTGGGGATTGGGGGAGTGACCACTAATTGGTATAGGGTCCCTTTTTGGGAGGATTAAAAAGTTCTAAGATTGACTGTAATGATGGTTGTACAATTTTATGAATATACTAAAAACTACTGAATTGCAAATGTAAGAGCATGAGAAAAAGGAAAGAACAGTAAATGCAAAGGCCCTGGGGCCACAACAACGTAAGTGTGTTTGAAGAGCAGAATGGCGAATGTGGCTGAAGAGTGGGAAGAATCCGGTAGGGGCCAGTTCGCAGAGGCCTTTGATTTTATTCTAAGGCCTATTAAGGCAGTTTGAATTCTGAGGCACATCCAGAGTGGTCTCCTTGTACGTCACCTGCTAGGCCTCCACCTTTTTGGAGGGTAATGGCTCTGCCCCTCCCTGCCTGTGCCAGTTCATGAGGCATAGCTCTCTGCTTCAGGAGCTGACCTTGTCATGTGGCTTCTTTACCTAAACCACACCTCCCTGGGTCCTCAGGGCCTTGTACATTTTTCAAAAATGCGTTCTATAGCAAAAAAGCAGAACGTGAGTAATCAAGGTAGAAAAGTAAGTTTGGTTAATAATCGATGAAAACGTAATTTTCACATAATATCCAAACAAAGCCAGGAATCAAATGCAAGCTTAGTGAGTTTGATAACCCACTTAAGCAAGATGTGCATGTCCTATATGACAGCTGAGATTGTGTTGGCTGGCCCCCAGAGGAAAGGGCCTGACGGGTGGGCCTGTGGCCAGAACTGCAAGCCTCAAACAGCTTTGCACTTGTTTATCTCGTGCTCTGTACTCTGCTGACTTGATGGCCATGGGGTCTTGTTGCCTTATCCTGACAGGAAGGTTCTCATAGTCCCTTGTCAGGGGTGAGAACCAACCCCTTGCAGAGATTGCTGACCCCTACCTTTGCTCTCGGGGTCCCTCCACACCCGTCAAAGGGAGGAAGCTGTGTTTCCTGAGAACCTTATCGATGGCATGCTGGTTGCCAAGTCCTGTGACGCCAGTAGGACTCCTCCCCGTTCTCCCACCCCAGCACAGGAAAGGGCCCGGTGCGTTATTTACGTCGTCCGGGTTTCAGAGCAGGGCTTGCTTTAGTCACCAGCCAGAGCAGCAGCCGAGCAAGGGTGCAGAGCGGAGGATGCTCGCTGTGGGAACCACACCCTCTGCACCAGCTGGGGCTCTCTTGGCCGAACTCTGATTCCAGCCATCAGAAGAGGCTCTTGCTGTGGAGAAGAGCTCTGGCCACTCTTCCCTACCGTCTATCCTCTGGCTCACATGCACCCTTGTCACACCCCTCAGAGGCAGGAGGAGGGTCAGGCTTTGCAGACTTGGGCAGCCCCAGAAAAATTATAATGGCTGTTCAGATGTATACAACTTATGAAATATATAGCTTGTATAGTCTTTCATTAAGTCCTTACAGCATGCCTGTGAGTTAGTCATAATAATAAACATCTCCTGAGTGCCTGCTGAGTGTGGATGTCATATGAATATACACATATGTACATATATATACACATACATACACGTGTGGATGTCATATATAGGTGAACATAGACACATATATATACACATTTATACATACGTATATATATTCCTTATAAGACTCCTGCAAGGTAGATATTATTCCCAATTGACAGATGAGATTAAATAACTTAGATTAAATAACTCATCCAAAGTCACACTTAGTAGAGGCACTGGTGGAGCACTGACCCCAGGATCTAATAGTTTCCGCCATACTTCCTCTGCAGGAGTCACTATCTTGGCGAATATCTCACGGGTTACAGAACTCACACAAAGGGTACCCTGCATCTTTTCCATCTCGCCAGCCCTGCTTACTCTAATTCCTGGAAACACCTGGTCTGCGTGCTGTTCAAAGGCACCTTTTGGTTTATTTCAAAGGTTGGATAAAGTTCATTTGCATGTCTTTTCTTTTTCACAGTGCCCCTCCACTCACTGAAAAGGAAGTTGAGGTAAGTAACTCCAGCGTTTTATGAAATTGAGTACTTGGGCTTGAGTGGGTTCATTCAGAACATTTCCTTCTCCAGCCTCTGCTCCTGACATTTTTATACAAACATGAGAATGAGTGGCCATGGGGGGAATATGGGCATCGTGATCAGCACTGTTGAGCTACCAAGCCCCCGACCACCACTCCAGTTAATGGAAGATTTTGACGAATTTCGTCAGGGGTGAGACAGTAGCTGGAAGTTCCACATTTCTTCAACGGTTGTTTGTTTTCTTTAAAAGTATGACTTAGATACACAGAGCAGCTGGGAGGCTGCAGAACTGAATCAAATTTATTTCAAAATTATTAAAAGATGGTCAGATTTCATGTTTCAGACTTTGATCTGGAGGAAGAAGGTGCTTTCCTTCTGAGGGTTTCAGATGTAAGGAAGCCAGCTCAGCCAAGGTGGTGGCTATGCTGTCAGCTCTCCCACCTTCCCTGATTCTCCCATGATTCTCCTCGGGGCCTCCTTGTCTCTGTAGAGAAGCTGTCCCAATGGGGCTGGTGAGTGAGCTGAGAGGAATTTGCATTTCGTTCTGTTGAAGGGGTACATGGTCAAAGAGAATGCATCGGAGGTGAGACAGTGAGGACCTCCGGCACCAGCAGTAGTTTGTTTCCATGACAATTACATTGGAATTGATAGAAGGAAGGGAGCAAGAACATGGATGATTCCAGAATACTTCACTCCGGGTTGGGAGGATGGAAGACTTTACAGTTTACCCTTGATAACAAGAAAACGAACATACACTTACTGAGACCCGGTGGACCACATAAGCACAGGGAGATGGACTGTGTAAAATATCTGGCACAGATAGTAACAATTACCTGGCACACAGATGTAGAACTCACAGTCTTTGGCACACACATATCCATCCTTTCAGCTGACCCCCCCATCAGCTCTGAGAAACAGGTAGAGCAGGTAGCAGAACAAAGGAGGAAACTGAGGGATTAAATAAGTTATCTGAGATCCCAGACCCAGTGCTTAGCAGAATCAGCATTTGGAGTCAAGTGTTCTGACTGACTTCAGGGCTCTTTATATCACTGCCATTAAGGGGATAACCCAGTTATAGAGAACTAAATATTGAGCATTATTGATAAACTTGACTGAGGCTTGGGCAAGACAGAGAATCCCCACCCACTGACGCTGGTGGTGATGGCCGCGGGCACTTTGGTTAAGGGTGCGCTCCTGTCCTCAGGTGTGTGCTGACACAATCTGTGCTCAGCATGGTGAGAGGAGCACAGGCTTTGGAATAAAATCGTCTGAGGCTGAATTCTGGCTCTGCTACTCCCTTGTGACACCTTGAACAAGTTAATGACCTCTCTGCTCTCGGTCTCTTTACCCATAAAGTGGACATAACAGTTCCTATGGCAGAGGATTGTTGAGGGATTAAACAAGCTAAGGTGCGTAAAACTCCTGCCAGTGCTGGCGTATAGCAGATACTCAACAGGGAGTAGCTTTCAATGTGGCCCTCATCATCATCATCATCGAGCAGTTCAGGGTCTTCAGTTCTCCGTCTGGAGATGTCTGCCCGCCGTGGGCCATGTTACATGAACTTCAGATGCTCAGGCAGAGTCAACTCACCCTAAGGGTGTAAATCTTCTACCACTTGACACAGGCAAGGTAAATGAGGGCTGTAAAAATGAAGGCCACTGCTTCCTTCCTGTGTAGAGTCCATCTGTCTATTTCTCCTCCCCAGTAGTTTCCTATTAGACCAGGAATTCCATGTCTGATCAACACCACCTTTCAAAGTTCATTCATGCAGGCTGCATTTTTGGCATGGAATATTTGTTCCAGAAAGCTTCTCCTAACAGGATCATACTTGGCTTTGTTTAATCTCCTGGCAGCTTGTAAAAGCTGCTTTCAGCGTAGGATTTGGAATATTCAGATAAGATGCTGGTTGAGGTTTGCTCTGAGTCAACAGGCCTACATCTCAAGTGGGGTTTCTTTAAATACAGTGGTTTCATGTGAAATCTCCGAAACCTGCATGCCATAAATCCTGGCACGAGTCCAAACTGCTTTCGCAATCAGCTGTGTTGGCCTGAGTTTATCTAAACCCATATACAGGATGTTATTTTCTTGACATTCAGAAAAAGCAAAGTGTTATTCTCTTATTCTCTTTCAGTAAAATGTGTTTGGTCTTCTGGTCCTGGGAAGGCCCTAGCCTGGACCTCAGGTTACTATTTCGCCATCTTTTGTGCAGTTTACTTCATTAAGGGAGAGTTTCACTTGTTCTTGGCTGCTTTGGGGGCTGGTTCCAGGAGCTGATTTAAAATCCTTGAGCAAAAACTCCACCAGCAGCCTTGCTCCCAGCACTAACTCCTCCTAGCACCTCTCCAACACTCTTGTTCCCAACAGAACGTGTTTGTACAACTGTCCTTGGCCTTTAGAAATGACAGCTACACCCTAGAATCTAGAATTAACCAGGCGGAAAGGGAACGCAACCTGACAGAGGAGAACACAGAGAAGGAACTGGAACACTTCAAAGCTTCCATTACGGTAATTGTGGAGCCTGATTGGGGAATCCTTGCAGGAGACACTTTCCCCAAGGGCTGTGCCGGGTCTCCTGCTTTTCTCAGTCACCAAGTAGAGTCTCCTGAAGTGAGAAATGGGGCCAAGGCCCTGAGCCAGGCCGTCTTCCTCAGAGCTGGGCGGAGCTGAGGCCGAGATCCCAAAGGCTTGGTTACCTCAGGGCTGTGGTTAAGGCCTCTGAGCCCTTGGCAGCCTCTCAGGAGGGGGCTGGATGACCTGGGATAGCAAAGGGAGCACCCTGGGGACCAGAGACCTGGAAGTGATTCCCTTCCTTCAGGCCAGCCAGCTACAGAGTGTCCACATTGGGCTTCTCCAATCCCAGAAGTAGCCATCGCCTGGGCCCTGCCGAGGCCCCTCCTCTCGGCCAGGATGGGGCCAGGGCTCGTCTTGTGACAGCCCTGGTCAAGTCTTGGTCTGTGAGGACCCCATGTGATGTTCCTTCTCCCTCCTCAGTCCTCAGCTTCACTCTGGCACCACTGTGAGCACCGGGAGACCTACCAGAAGCTGCTGGAGGACATCGCTGTCCTGCACCGCCTGGCTGCCCGCCTCTCCAGCCGAGCCGAGATGGTGGGGGCCGTCCGCCAGGTGAGCTCTGCTCTGTCTGCAGTAACTGGAGCAGGGATGTAAGCAGTGGCAACTACAGATACTGCTTATGGATGGCTTCCTCTGTGCCAGACATCCTACGTCCATAATCGTAGTCGTCTCAGTGTATTTTTGATGGACCACTATATTCTTGAAGTGCTCCCCAGTAAAAGCTTTCTGTGGATACCTACCTTTGAGAACTGCTGCATACTACCTTCCTTTCTTGGAGACTTCTAATGTATGTTGGCATAAGCAAGGCTTTGAGAAGTCCTGTAATGAAAAATTCTGTTTAACATTACCGACGTATTTCTCAAATGTATTTGAGTAAAGAATTGCTTCCCCCTTCTTGTTCCCACAAAATACCTATTCAACTCCCAGGGAACTAGTATTTGGCAAAATGTGCTTTAGGAAAAACTGCTTTGTTTCATTAATCCTCCCAGCAACTCTGTAAAGTAAGTAATCTTATCCCCTGATGAAGACGTGAAGTCTCAGAAAGGTAATAGCACTAGCGTGGGGCAAAGCTGGGGTGCAGGCCCAAGTCTGGCCCCCTCGCAGCCACTTTGAAGTCATGAGGCACTCAGGGTGCCACCCTGATCCAGCATGGTGTTGTGGGGTCAGACCGCCTGAGTTCTCATCCTGGCTCCACAAGGATTCACTGTGTGGCCTTGGGCCTCTGTGCTCCAGCTTCTCCAACCGTAAAATGCGGATGCTGACAGTACCTGCCATACAGGGCACTGTGCCACTTGTAAAGCACCTGGGTGTCGTTATCACTGTTGCTGTCACTGTGGACCCATGTCCTGCTGCGTGGTTTGCATGACAGGGGTGTTCCTGGGGCCCAGCCCTGGGCAGTTCTCATAGAATGAAGGAAGGACAAGCCACGGGGCTGTCCCACCCGTGTGCTTCCGGCGAAAGGGCACCCAACTCAGCAGCAGCACCCAGGAAGCCACTCCAGCTGGGAGCAGCAACAAAGGGAGGGCTTTAGGGAAGTGGCTGGTCTCAGCTCAGGGCTGTGGGGACTTTGTCCAGGGGACAGTCACTGAGCGTGTCCCTCTGTGGACAGGCAGGCCGCGGGCAAGGATCTCTGAGGGATGCACGGGGTGTCAGTAGAGAAAACTCTTCCCCATTTTGCACAGCCCTCGTGAAAGTGTTTCTCAACCCACGCACGGCTCACTCCAGCCTTCACCCTTCTCCAAGTGGCTTCCGTGTCTCTGTCCTCACTGTCTTCTCTGGTTCCACTGGACTGGTTCAGGCACTCATCCTCTCTTCTCTTGTTGCTCTTGCTGCCACCAGTCTCACACCCTTCAGTCCAGTCTCCACCGGCGACCTGATTATGACACTCCCTTACTTTAAGACATTCGATGGCTCCCCTCTTCCTTCAGAATAAGTCCAAATTCCTTAGTCTAGCATTCAAGGTCCTTCACAACCCAGCCCTAACTCACCTTTTCTTCTTGCGAACAAACCCAGCCATTTGCTGATTCCTACATGAGTAGGATGACCTGTGCTTTCCTGGCTTTCCAGACAATTCTGGTATATGTTTATTGTCCCAGCATAATTCGTGATGGCATCCCCTTTCACTCTGCAAAGGATCCTGTCTGAGGGGAAATCCTCACCTCGATAGAAGCCTTGTGATGTCCTGCCTCTGGACCTTGGCTCTTGGAGTTCCCTGGCTAATGCTCTTTGTCTCTCCTGCCCATAGCTATGTGCCCAGACGCTACAGCACTTCACTCCGTCTCAAGAAGCCTCCCCTGACCCATTCTCTGCAAGCAGAGATGACTCTGCTCCCTCTCATCTCCTGAGGCTTTGTGGCTGGGCTCGTCCTTGTTATCCCTGAGTGCAGGTGCCTGAGCCCCTGTCTCAACTCACATCCCCGACAGCAAACTCTTAGAGGGCAGAGTCACGTCTGATTGGTCCTTGTATCCTTTCAAGTCCCCCAGCCCAGAGCTTGGCTCAGAGCAAACAGTGCTGATGAGCTTTTCATCCAAATGCCCAGTGTGTTCACACTCTTCTTCCCTGCAGGAAAAGCGCATGTCGAAAGCAACAGAAGTGATGATGCAGTATGTGGAGAACCTGAAGAGGACATATGAGAAGGACCATGCAGAGCTCATGGAGTTTAAAAAACTTGCAAATCAGAATTCAAGCCGCAGCTGTGGTCCCTCTGGTAAGAAACTGGGTTCCTGCCCACCCCTGACCTTGGCCCTGTAATATTGGGTCCCTGATGGATCCAGGCTAACATCATACCTATGGGACAGCCCCAGGACCTGTGTTAGGGTGAGCAAAGCTTGCTGCCTGGCCCAATGCTGCCCACAGGGCCTCACAGTCACTGTTCCTGTGAGCTTGGGGGCCTGGAACCAGAGAGCATGAATGGCCCCCAAGCAACTCCTAATAAAAGTAACCAGAGAAACTGATCACTAATGCAAAGCCCATAGGCTGCAAGAATTCAACCTCCTTTGTGAGAGTGGCACACCCCAAACCTTACTTTGGGGTCCCCACTTTGGGCAGCACATGCTAAGGAAATTGCACTTTATTCTGGAAAGCATTAGCGATCCAACCAAAGATTTTAATCAGGGAAATGACATGATCATATAGTTTAGAAGATTCCCTCTGGCAGTGATGTGGCAATTACATTACTGGGGTAAAGCCAGAGACAGGGAAACCCACAAAGCGACTATTATAGTAATGCAGGTGAGAGACGGAGTCTGGGCAGAGGGGTGGAGTGAGAACCTGGGTAAAGGAAATACTGCTGAGATAACTTTTAGACTCGTGGGCAAGACAAATGCTTTAAAGAAATACTCTTTTTAAAAGAAGTTCTATACAGATTGCTATAGAAGCACAGAGGAAGGGCCATCTGGTTCCACTTGATATTGAGTTGCTGTGGTTTTGTTTTGTTTTGTTTTGTTTTTTATTGAAGTATAGTTGATTTACAATGTTGTGTTAATTACTGCTGTACAGCAAAGTGACTCAGTTATACATATATATACATTCCTTTTCATATTCTTTTCTGTTATGGTCTATCACAGACTTTTTTTTTTCAGGAGAATATCATTGTTATTTATTTATTTATAATTTTTTTAACATCTTTATTGGAGTATAATTGCTTTACAATGGTGTGTTAGTTTCTGCTTTATAACAAAGTGAATCAGCTATACATATACATATATCCCCATATCTCTTCCCTCTTGCGTCTCCTTCCCACCTTCCCTATCCCACCCCTCTAGGTGGTCACAAAGCACCAAGCTGATCTCCCTGTGCTATGCAGCTGCTTCCCACTAGCTACCGGTTTTACATTTGGTAGTGTATATATGTCCATGCCACTCTCTCACTTCTTCCCAGCTTACGCTTCCCCCTACCCGTGTCCTCAAGTCCATTCTCTACGTCTGCGTCTTTATTCCTGTCCTGCCCCTAGGTTCTTCCTGACCTGTTTTTGTTGTTTTTTTTTTAGATTCCATATATATGTGTTAGCATACGGTATTTGTTTTTCTCTTTCTGACTTAGCTCACTCGGTATGACAGACTCTAGGTCCATCCACCTCACTACAAATAACTCAATTTCGTTCCTTTTTATGGCCGAGTAATATTCCATTGTATATATGTGCCACATCTTCTTCATCTATTCATCTGTCGATGGACATTTAGGTTGCTTCCATGTCCTGGCTATTGTAAATAGTGCTGCAGTGAACATTGTATCACAGACTATTGAATATAGTTCCCTGTGCTATACAGTAGGAGAGTTGCAGTGTTTTAAAGTAAAAGTAGGAGTTCTCCAGGCTAAAGGGGGAAATACACCCCAAGTGGAGGAAATAGCATGTACAAAGGCGTGGAGGTTGGGCTGAGAAGACTATGAAACAAACAGTCTGCTGTGGTTTGGGGTGTTGGAGCGTGACAATGACATGTTGAAGGTAAGACTTGTTAGACCAGGGCCACATGCCAAGCCCTGTGAACAATCTGGGTCTTTGTCCTCCAGGCAGTGAGGAGACCCCGGTGGGTTTACACCAGCTGACATAGTCAGATTTTATTTTTAGAAGATTGCTGACTTCAGAGTGGACGATGCATTAGGAGAGTGTGGACATTGAGGGATGGAGAGACGCGTTAGGAGGCTCTGCTGCAGTCCAGGAGGAGGAGGACGGTGCTGTGGACCAGTATCTCTCCTTGGGAGCTTGCCAGGGTTTGGGCTCTGGCTGATGAGGTGTGGTGTTAGCAGGAGAAGACAGACCTTTTAGCAACAGGAATCCCTGTTGGAATGCAAACATCCGTGTTACCAAGAGCAGAAGGAGGGAAAGTACACAAAGTATAACAGATGGAGAAACCTTTATAAACAGGAGGTTTCACAAGTTTCCTGGGGAATATCAGTGACGCTTCCCAGGGTCCAAAGGCAGCGTACACATGCTCCAGACCGTCTGCTTTGGTCTTGGCAGCAAGGCTCCTGACCCACATGCATCTGGGCCTCTAAGAAATCTCTCTCTGTCAGTGTTGGAAGTTGGAGAAGCTACCACCAAAGAAATCCTAACACGTGCACTCTTACAGTATTGTCCTGCAAGGTGCAGGGTCTCCTGTGAACCACCTTACCCATGGTTTATGGAAAGAGCACAGTTGCCCGTGAGTCTCATCCATTCATTCTACAGGTGTTTATTGAGCATCTCCGGTGTGCCCACGTGATACTGGAATACAGAGGTGAAGTGTACCCAGCCCCCGACCCAGAGGAGTTCCCAGCCTGTGGTGAGGGCAAGGCAGTGTAAGCAGTGCTGTGATAGATGTAAGCAGATTTTATGGGCGTACATGGCAGAGTCCCACGTTCAGTCTGGGGGCCTGAGAAAGTGCTTACAATCAGATGGGAGCCGGTAGTGGAGTGTTGAACGGTGAATGGGTAGTTTTCACACATCTGTTCCCACTCCACTGTTTTTCCAAGCTACACCTCAGCTTGGGCTGGTGCAGAGGGGCCAGATGTGCCCATCAGATACTCTGTGACCATTCCCTGATGGTGGTTGTTCTTTAAGCTTTTATATGACTTCTTTGTCATATATGCAGTCTTTGTCTGTGCCTGAAGACTACAGTGAAAAAAAAAATCTCTGATTTCAAGAAAGATGATACACATTCAGAAGAAAAAAAAATCTATTTTTTTTTTCTGAATATGAAACATGCTGATTGCCTGCATTTTGGATTATTTCCTTAAGGTAGATTTCCAGAAGTGTAAATACTAGCTCAGGGGAAAGGAATATGTAGAAGGCTCTTTTTTTTTCTATATAAATAAGATCTTTATTAAACAAACTGAAACAGAGAATTGAATAGTCACTGGGGAGCTTTAGGGGAAAAGTCAGTTTTACCAAATATCCAGAGAGGGAAAAAAACACAAACTTCAGTTGACAGGAGTTGTGACCAGAATCATCAATAAAGTAGTGTCATTGCAATGCCTAGCTTTTAGAAGAAATTAATCAAGAGTCAATATAAATATCTCATAGATTCTCTCTAGTCATAGTACTCCAGGTTTACCTTTAAAAAATGGGAAACAAGTGAGGTTTGTTCTCAAGGCATCTTTTCCCACTTAGAGACCCTCATGCTGTCCCTTGACTGAAATATATCCCTGAAATCTTACCTTTGTCCGTTCTACTGTAAAAAATGCCCCAGTTTTGTGTTCAATTCCTTGTATATTTGCTCTCTATATTTAATGGTGACAAACTAATATATGCTCAGTTTTCTGTAATTAATAAAGAACAATCATTCCCTCTATCAGGTGGATTTGCATTTTAACGGGGAATTCTGATGACAGACAGATTCAGAGTTTATGTCACTAATCTTTTTTTTTCTTTATACAGCAGGTTCTTATTAGTTATCTATTTTATACATATTAGTGTATATATGTCATATAAGGCTCTTAAAGCAAATTATTTCCAAATAACCCATTGATATTTCCATTTAATGGGTAACGGTGATGCTCAATTCATTGTGCCGTGGACATTCTTGGCTTTTCTTTTTGAAAATATTTTTGACTTTGATGGGCCAATGTCGTATCTCTTCCCATAGTTTTAATTTGTATTTCTTGACCTTTTCAAATGTTTCTTGGGCATTTGTATTTCTACTTGCGTAAATTCTCTAATTCTTTGCCCACTTGTGACATTGGTATTTTATTAACTGTATGAACTCTTCATACACAAAGAATATTTTCTGGTTCTGCTGTTTTGGCTGACAGGAAAACTTGAAAATCCTTTGACTACAAATACTTAGAAATTTCTGCTGGATAAAGTGAAGCAAACATTAGTCTAAAAGAATAGCTGACTCCACAAGAAAAGAAATTGAAATACTCAGATACAAGAAAAGAAAAGAGAACTGAAACCAAGCTGACCCTGCAGCTTTCCTTGAGGATAAGAGTCAGCCTCAGCTATCTGGGCTCTGGGCTTTTGCACTCACATGCAATCTGAGATGAGGCCTCGGACACCCAAGGCAGAGAGTTGACTCTGAGCCTCCCATAGAAAGTTAAGACTTTCCAAGGACTGCGTCTGTGGAATACTCACCAACTCACAATGGAACAAATTAAGGAAGTTTGTCTGTTTCACCCTGGGCTCTAGTAAGAAAAAAACACTTTCTCCTTCCTCATAGGAAAAGTGCATGCCCACAAAGTACATGCCATAACAAAAGTGATGATGCAATATGCAGAGACTCTGAAAAGAACATCACAATGGTGCTGCTAGGAACACCGCGGAAACAAACATAAGTTGCTCTGGAGAGACACACCCTGCGCCCAGGAGACACAGGATCCTCTAAGTAAAGCTTCACAGAAGATGAGTTTACAATATAGAATTATGAAATAGGAAAACAATCTACCACAAGCAAGAATCATCAGACACCCAAACCACAGGGTTATATGCTAAAGATAGCAGATAATAAAACAATCTGATACATTTTTTAAAGATATGGGTAAAATTATTAAAGGCATAAAAGAACAAATCAGAAATATGAGAATAGAAGAGTACAACCATCAAAAAAAAGAATAAAATAGAATCCTAGAAATGAGGAATAGAGGCGTGGAAATGAAAAACTCAGTTGTTTAGGAGTGGTAGTTATTAGAATTGAAGCTATTCCTCAATATTCAGATCTCCTCCTCCTGAATGTGCCCATTCAGATGGGCACACTTCTTCTCCATCCCCTTGAAGTTAGGTGAGGCCATGTGATTTGGCATTAAATGTCAGTGGAGGGACATGTGTCGCATTTGAGCTGAGGTCCGTAAGAACTAGTGTGCCATTTGCCTTATGTTTCTTTCTCCAGACATGACAGCCATCACTGCTCCAAAATAGTAGAAGCTCCATCAGCCTGAGTCTTGAGTGAGGGGATGCAGAGCAGAGCCTGCTGCCAACTCATAAGCAAATGGACACGTAGCAAAAGCAAGAAATAAATCTTAGTTGTTATAACCCACTAAGGCTTTGGGGTTGTTTATTATTGTAGCATAGCCTAGCTTATCCTGATTGGTACAACATTTACATCAGATTAGGAACAGTTGAGGAAAAAATTTGTCAACTAGAAGACAGATTTGAAGAAGTCACCCAAAATTCAGTTCAGAGGGATAAATTAATTTAAATATGAAAGAAATGTGGTACGGGATATAGAATGAGAAACTTCGAAATACTTTTATTAGGAGATCCATAATGAGAGAATAAGGGAGAGAAAATATTCAAAGGAATTTCCCAGGATCTGAGAATTTTCCAGAACTAAAGAAAGACATGAATCCTTGCATTTAGGAAGTACAGAGACTCCCAAGCAAAAGAAATAAAAACACATCAGAGAGAAACTTTAGAACCCCAAGGACAAAGTGCAGTTCTTAAAAATAACCAGAGAGAAGACGGATTATTCACAAAGGAATGGCAATTTCCAAGACCAATAATAGGACCAGGAGACAATGAAGTATTGTCCAAAGAGCTGAGAGAAAATAACTGTCAACCTGGAGATAATACTACCAACTAAATTATCATACAAGCTTGAGGGCTTTGTAAAAACATTTTATGGCAACAACTGAGAAAGTTTACCTCTCACAGATCCTTGCTAAAAGAACAACTAAAGGATGTGCTTAGGGAAAAATAAAATTGAGATCAAAAGAAAGTCAGAAGCAAGAAGGGATGGTGATCAAAGACATTTGTAAACATGTGGGTAAATCTAAATAAGCATTCACTGTGTAAAACAACAATCATCATAATTTGGGATTTCAAAAACAAAGTAAAATAAAAATACTGAAAAACAGGGACTTCCCTTGTGGCACAGTGGTTAAGAATCCGCCTGCCAATGCAGGGGACATGGGTATGAGCCCTGGTCGGGGAAGATCCCACATGCTGCGGAGTAACTAAGCCTGTGCGCCACAACTACTGAGCCTGTGCTCTAGAGCCCGTGAGCCACAACTACTGAGCCCATGTGCCACAACTACTGAGTCCGTATGCCACAGCTACTGAAGCCCGTGCACCTAGAGCCCATGCTCCGCGACAAGAGAAGCCACCGCAATGAGAAGCCCACTCACCGCAATGAAGAATGGCCCCCCACTCGCCGCTACTAGAGAAAGCCCACGCGCAGCAACGAAGACCCAAGGCAGCCAAAAACAAAATTTAATTAATTAATTAATTTTAAAAATACTGAAAAACAATATAATTTAAGTTCAAAGGAGTGATCTTTTTTTAAGGTTGATTCAGGAAAAGGATAGAGATCTTGATTCATTTAAAATCTAATGTCATGTAACATGTTAAAAGTTTAAGGGGGCACACTAAAGATTACAACTAAAATATATAAATTCCAAACCAATTTGGGGGGGAGGGAAGGTTAGAAAAAATGCAATTAATGAAGGAAACATAAACTACAAAATGAGATGGTAGAAATATATCAATCACAAGAAATATAAACAACTTAGACTTGTTGGTTAATAGAAAACCTCAGATTAGATTAAGAAAAAGTGTTAGTTATGTGCTTTTCAAGAGAAACACCTAAAGTACATGAATATGAGGAATAGACAGCTATACAGACTAGATGGTACTGGTCAAACTGAATCAAACTGAATTGAGCTGTCAAAAACCTTTCTCTACACATACTGGTGTTTTCTAGTGGTAGTATTATCCAGGTGTGGTGCTAAATATTTTACATGAATTTTACATATTTTACATATCACTTAATATATGTACTAAGGAGAAGAAAACCCAGGGGTGCTAGTTTCTTTTGTTCTGAATTATTTTGTAGATGACATATTGAAATTACTGTTGTCAACACGTTTCCATTTTTTATTGACACCACACCTTCCTTGCTCATAATTTCCGTGAATGTACCTTACTTGAATGAGCAAGAAATGACCCAATAAGCCCTGGTATTGCTACGAGGAATCTTCACATACTCTCCACGGCATAACCCAG
Source organism: Delphinus delphis (assembly GCF_949987515.2). Classification (NCBI taxonomy): domain Eukaryota; kingdom Metazoa; phylum Chordata; class Mammalia; order Artiodactyla; family Delphinidae; genus Delphinus; species Delphinus delphis. The sequence goes on along the minus strand of NC_082690.1, from coordinate 65,789,104 downwards.
AGACCGTGTGGTGGTGTGAGGTGGAGACCAGAGGTGCAAGACTAGGGATTCTCATAGTGCCCAGAGGAGTTAGGATGAAGGCTGTGTCCCAAAAAAAACCCACTCTGCAGATGATTGTTTCAAAAGGTCAAGTGTCAAATTCAGTGACCTCTGCACCTAGGCCCTTGGGACATCCCTTGAGGGTCAGTTCTGGCCCATAGATACCTTGGCTTAGTTTCTGCTATCTGCTTCCTGCTGGAGCCTACTCTGAGAACTAACCTGGGTTCTTCTCTGTTCCCTCCTGCTGCAGAAGATGGGGTCCCTCGCACAGCACGGTCCATGTCCCTCTCGCTGGGAAAGGTATGCATGTTCAAGGAATACTGGGGAAAGAAAGACAGAAGTTTCCACAGTCAGCCAGGAAATCAGTCATTCTTGGATCCACAGGTGCAAAAGAACCTCTGGACAGAGTCTCTCATTCAGCTTCCGAACCTTGCTAGCTCATCCTCCAACCTTCCCTTGCTCGTGGCTTCCAGTACTGCACCATCTCTAATGAACATGAAATGATGCACAAACTTTGGTATTGCCATAGATCATTTTCATACACTATCCAGGGTTTCATACACTGTCCAATGACTGGGCATCATTTCTGTTCCATCTCTTCAGGATCTGAGAAATTAAAATCAGAACATGTTGAGAAATCACTCATCACTAATAAAAAAAATTTGTTAATTTTGGCCACTCTCTCTACACCAACCCCCAGCACCATCACTACCCTAAAACCAGGATATCCATTGAACACAGCATTTGGAATTAGTAGGCATTTCCCAGGCCTTTCTGAATTTTGGGTGCTGCCCCCTCCATGACAGTGGGCCTGATCCCTTCTCTTCCCACAGAACATGCCCCGCCGGAGGGTCAGCGTTGCCGTGGTGCCCAAGTTTAATATCCTGAACCTGCCTGGCCCGTCACCCAGCTCATCTCCCATCCCCTCCTTACCAGCCCTGGTGAGTATGATAATGCTTGCCTCCTGGGCCTCAGGCTCACAACTGTGGGGGTGACCTGGATGGGGTAGGGTCAACAAGGAGAGGAAATTCCAAGCACAGATTCTGGGCTATGGGTTCAGAAGCCTCAGTACAGACCAGGCCCCAGGTCTTATACTGCCCTGAGAAGACTCAGTGTCCTTGAGCAAGGTGCTGGCAGCTCAGAGAGTGTTCCTTGCAAAGCGTATGTCTTTTCATGCTTAAACCAGAACCCTCCACTCTGCAGTGGGTTTAAGCAGCTGAAGATTGCATTATGGAGTACTTGGTAAGCTGAGCTTTGAACCCTAGGCCCTCTGATTCCAGAGCCTGAGTTCTTAAACCCAATGTTACCCTGCTTTGATTCATTGCAGCATTGTTTACAACATTGAAAAATTGGAAATAAGCAGAATTCCCATTAATAGGAGATTGGTTTAATAAATTAGGAAAAGCTCAATAAGGGGTTTCTATGCAGCTGCTAAATATATGATTCAAATATAAAACTTTATTTATCGACATGAAAAAAGTCCATAATTTATTATTAACAAAAAGCAAAACCCCAGTATATACTGCGTAACTGTGTTTTGCAGTTTAAGAAAGAGTGTTTTTCTGTGTGTAAACAGAAAATTCTGAAAGAATGTAAGTAAAACTACTAATAATGGTTATCTCTGGGCAATGGTAAAATCACAGGTGATTTTAATTTTCTTGATGCCGCTATATTTCTAGAGTAAGAATGTATTACTTATAATCAGAAAAAAAAAATCTGCTTCCATTTTTTTTAAAACAAAGACTATTCCTATAAACAAAATATTTTCTAGATTCCAGAACTTTGTAAATCTGGTTAAACCTACCTAAAACTCTTAGGAGAGCTAGTTAGTGGTTTTAACAGGGACTATTTCCCATTCTATACTAAATGTATAATGTGGCTTCCAAATATATATATTCCTTTAGACTAGGGGTTAGCAATCAGGGCTATCCATTAAAATCACATAGGGTACTTCTAAAACATTCAATGCCTAGGCCCCAACCCAAGATTGTGGATTGGATCAGTACTTTAAGAAAATATCCCCCAGGCGATTCTAACATGCAGGCAGAGTTGAAAGCCATTGTTTAAACCGAATCCATTGCAGCAAAACGATGTGGTATTCCTGGGGAATTTATTATAAAGAAATTTCTGATGCCTTGAGCTTTTAGTAACGGCAGGGATCTCCTGAGAGTTGTGCTTGGAACTGTATCTCGAGGGCAGTGATGGGCTTGTGTGAATCCATCCCAGGGGCCTTGGGACCTGCATTTGGTAGTAGCCTCCCTGGTATTTAGTCCAAGTCAGTAAACAGGGAATAGAGAGAAACTGATGGCTCCCCTCCAGAATGGAGCCTCAATATGTAAACTCTTTCCCTTATTCAAGAAAACTTGGAAGAGGAGAAGGAAAATGTGCACATTGCCTGTGCCCCAGAGGGAAAGAACACCCAGGAAAGGAGGGCAGAGAAGGCCTGAGGAAGGGCCAGTGCCTGAGCTCAGATGCAGATTAGAAAGCTTGGGGAGCGGGAAGAGGAAAGAAGAGCAGCAGCAACCCTTCCCAGCATCATTGGAAACGTGTTGGCCCGGGCTTCTTCCTTCCTAGCTGATCCTCAATTCTCTGTCTCCTGTTTTCCATTCAGTCAGAATCACCCAATGGGAAAGGCAACCCACCTGTCCCCTCAGCACTGCCTGCACTTTTGGAAAAGTAAGTATGTCCCTTTTCCTCTTAACTTTGGGGATCTCTGAGGAAATTTCCCCAACTCACCTTTCCTCCCAACCTCACTCCCCAAATGCGATGGAAAGCAAATTAAGTTCTAGGGGAAATGAATGGGACTCTGAGACCCACGAAGATTTCAGACCCAGTTTGCAAAATTCCTGGACCAGGAAGATGCTGCAGCTGAGTCCAAGTGTGCCTCCGTCCCAGAAGAGCCCAGAGGGGACAGAAGCCTTCTTTAGTCAATGGGATCCTTTGGGCTACAGATACAAGAAAGCCCCAACTCAAAGGGGTTTAAATAGTAGGTCCACAGATGAGGCTTTTCCAGATGTGGTACAGCAAGGCCCCAGCTCAACCTCTACAATTTCCTTTTCTCTGCCCACTTTGTATGTTGACTTCATCAGCAGGTTTGTGGCAAATGGCTACTACTTCCAGGTATTTCATCCAGACATGACAACATCTACAGGAAGAAAGGGACCATCTCTTTCCATGTTTCTTTCTTAGGAATGAACTCAGAAATCTTTTTTCAGTCTTCCTTCTTATCTTGTTAGCAAATTTGGAACACGCTCCCTTTCTAAACCAATCACAGGCTTTAGGAATGAGATTGTCATCATGGGCTTAAACTATGCCCTAGAGATGGGAAGAGCGTGTCAGCTTCCCATTGACCAAAATGGCTCCATGAAGAAGAGTAAATTCATGAGCAAAATCACGTTGCTTTTAGGAAGTAGGAGGGAGAGTGAGTATTGAATTTGCAACAAACAGTGTCTGCTACGCCTACCTTTTCTAGGCACCTATGCAATTTGCAGGTCCTTTTATCCTCAACCAAAGCAAGGCAGGCTATTTCTACATACTCAGAGGAGTTTATAACTTGCTTTTCCAGTTCTTTCATTTGCTTGCTGGAAAACATCTGGATCACAGCTGCCACCTCTCAGAACTTTCCCCACGTGTCTTTCCTCATTTGGTAAAACATACACCTCTATTCTTCCTTCTTCCTTGCCTTGAGACAGCTTTAGTCCTTCATTTTTCATTGATGTTAGAATAGTTTGGCTTGGCCTGGCAAGGAATGTCTGTGTTGGGCCCCTTTTTTAGTACAGACAAACTCCCAGCTCCCCACCCCCAGACTCAGCCTGTTTTCCTCACCTCTCAGAATATGCAAGCACCAACCTGTCGTTCAGTGACTCTCCCCCCATTAATCTTGACGTTTGCGAGACAATTCCTCACTTTGCCACCTCACCCCAGGGAAAGCTAACAAGTTCTTCATGTTGTGTAGGGTGCTTTTGTCTGTTTCTCTGTTTCTTTGTTTTCTTGATCACTACAGGGACATTGTAAAGGGGTGACAAACTAACAACCACGTGGAAGTAACCGAGGCTACAGAATTTTACCAAGTCCCTAAAGTCATAGTGTCTAGTCCATGGTCTCTGAATTTCTCCAGAAATGGTCATCTGATACCCTGAGTGAGAAGCGCACTGAAATTCTCCCTTCCAGTCCTGCCTTTGGACACACCAACCCCTTTTTCCCAGCAAGGCTCCATTCCTAACTGTTGACCTGCAGAGCAGGTTAAGGCAGAAAATCCATGTCCCCTCTCTCCCCAGCAGACTCTCATGATGGGGCAGGACCTGGACTCTGTAGAATGAATGCTCAGGCCTGCTGAGAGCTTCCATCTGAGGCAGTGGAGGTCATCAAGAACCTGAACTCTCCTTGGTAGGAGCAGGCGAGGTGCAAAATGGGGGACAGCAGGCAGCAGCCCTGAATCAGGAGTGGCAACGAATGAGGATCAAAGGTGGCAGCACCATTCCAGGGGGTTAGAACCAGGAGAGATAGGGACAGAGTGAGGATTCAGGCAAGTCAAGCAAGAAGCTGTCTGCTGCTCATTCTTATGGGCTATTTAGAGAGACCACCATGATACATTACCCATGCTGTAGTTGACTTGCCTGTTGGGAATATACCCAGCCTATGAAGATGGCTGCAAAAAGGGGAGGGGATGTTCAAAGGAGGAGGGATTCAGACTAACAACAGCTTCCCCCTCTGGATTTCTAAAAGATGCTAAGTAATTTTCATCTAAATTTACGGAACTGAAAATATCGATTGCCAAGAGGCTGACAATGAGACAATCTGTGAGTGAAAATGAATTCGTATCTTCCATTCTAACAGAAATACAGTTGATTCTAGCCACCTTTTCCATACTGTTAAAGAGAAATAATGCATTATGCATTATTAAATAATGCATTATTAAATAATGCATTAACATGCATTGCTTTCTAGATTGCTGTTTTTAAATGATCTCACATTTCCCTAAGCATACAGTGACTAAGCAGGTAGGGAATTGGCTAAGCTCATGAAAGATGATGAGAAGATCATTATGCCTGTGGATACTTCACAAGCAAATACCTAACTGCAGACTGCACTCGCAATATGACTTGAGAGAATTCTGAACCTTGTTCTTGCAGGTCACTTCATAGTAACCTGTTCTTCACCTCAGCAAGGGTCTAGGAACCTGTAGATTTAGAGAAAAATAGAGAGAGTAATATTTAAAATTAGTATTAAAGGTTAAAATAGAACAAGGCTCAAGAACAGTTTCATAAGTAGAAAAAGCTATTTATTCATAGTCTTTCATTTTTCATTCCTTCAACAATTAATAACCAAGAGCCAGGCACCTAGAATGCACCCAAGGAGCTCGCAGTATAATGGGAAAGACAGATGGGAAACAGCCTATTGTAATACAATGTGATGGGTGATATCAGAAGGAAGTACAGGTTACCAAGGGAGTAAGACACAAGAAAATGATCACGCAACCCAGTTTTGGTATGGGGGGTCGGGGGACGGAGGCTTAGAAAATGTTTCCTCTAGGAATTTACTTTAAAAGTTAAACATGAAGGTCATATAGTTAACCAGGTGAATAGGAGGTTAACAACATTCCATGCTCTAAGGCAAGAAAGTATGGAGTAGTCAAGGAACACTACTGATGATTTATCACATGCTTACAATACTTATTATTTATTACATGCTTTTTGCCAAATGCTGTTCTAATTGCTTTACATTAATGATCTCATTTAATCCTTACAATAATACCATGAGGCAGGTATACTATTAATTTCTTTATTTTATAGATGAGGAAACTGAAACTCAGTGAAATCATCACTTGCCTGAAGTTACACAGCTAGTAGATAGCAGAATTCATGTGCTTAACCACTTAATAGACCCTCAACTGGAAGAACAGAAAGAAGTTCAGTGTGACTGGTGAGAAGAGAGTGGATTTAAGAGCAATTTTTGAAAAAGCTCCTGTGAGCTATTGTGAAAGAAGCTGGTGACTACCTGGGTGTGGAGTGGAGGGCAGAGTGGGTGGGAGCAGAGGGTGTACACAGAGCCATTCACTGAGGGATCAGCGCCATCGTACATGCGGATGGTGCACAGGGCTGCTTTCATAAGGGGGGCCATTAAACTGCTGTATCACAGAGCAAATTTTCACTATAATTTGTAAAATAACCATTTGCTACACTTTGGGAGCCCTCAGGATAAATTGCTTAAAGGTTTTATATGACATTAAATATATACAGTAAAGAACTCCCCTTTGCTGATAGTATTCTGGAATGGATTAGCCCTCAATCAACTAGTAGTGGACCCCAGAAACCTGGGATTGAGTAACAGAGATTAAGGAAGCTACTGTAGCCCAGGTCCCCCGGGCTGGGCTTGTCTGAGGGAGCCTCGGCAGTGGGGGTGGCTTAGAGACCTAGATGAGCCCGAGAAGGTAAGATCTGTCCATTGGAAAGGATTGGAGTCACTTTCAAATATTGTTAACCATGTGGAAAAAATAGACTCTACTATATCTGCAGGTCACACAACACATTTCGATAAAACAGCCCCTCATGTTACTGAGAGCTGAGCACAATGACAAATGTTTTTGACCCAGTGGACATGAGAGAACAATGAGCCTTATTCTAATTAATCATCCCCAAAAGAAAGCATGCAAGATTATGGCCTAGGAATAGATGCCAAGATCCATGAGTGTCTGGCCCAGAAGTCCTTAGGTGGGCACAAGCTGTGCTCAGCTCCACGTTTATAGGCATGCATAGGGATTCCTTCAGCTCAACCCAAGCACTGAGTTCTCAGGAAATAGTCATTTACATAGAGGACCTGCCCATTTTGTAAGATTAACGGGCAGGGATGAGATGAGCCACGGTGAAGTCAATACAACTCAGCAAACAATTAAAGGCACTTACTATGTACCAAGCACCATTCAAACTGACTGTCTCCCTGCAATCACAGTCATATGGAGGGATGGACATGTGTATAAAACATAAAAGTGCCCTAGCTCCAAGTTATGCTATAAAAGAGGTGCAATGAGGGTATAAAGGGAGGGAGAGATCAACTTTAACCAGAGGGTGTGAGACAGAGGAAAACATTAGCAACAGTTCCACAAAGGAAAAGGTATTTGAACAATCTTTAAAATGCATAGGGAGAAAATTCCAGATAGTTGGAGAAGATAGTTAAGGAACTATAAGCTCAGTCTAAGGGTCAGGAAATAACAGTAAACATTTTACACCCTACCATATTTCATAAAATAATTGCTTTCCCTACCCTTGGCTGTAGCTGTGTTTTTCTGCTCTTGTTCCAGTCATTAGGACAAATAGGAAACGGCACATTAGGCAAAGATCGCATGGAAGGGAGTGGATAATGTAATTTTAAAAAGGAGAAATGTTATGAATAGCTGATATTTTTAGAGCATTATCTTTCTTGTTCACAATGGGTTTTGGTTTCCAGCCTGATGAAATGTAAATTTTACAAGGTCTGAGGGAAACCAAGACATGGGAGACTGATGCCGAGAATGAGGAGACTCATAAAGCCTGTCTAAGAGGTCGGGGAGGGTGGCAGCTGTGATCTGTCAGAGTCCTGGCTGAAAAGCTCTGCTCGCTGTTCTGCCTCGTTCGAGGGCTCCTCCATGACAAGACTCCCATTGGGATTCCAGACACCTAGGTAAGCTGCAGGATTTATAGAGAAGGCATGGCCACCAGTATACTTCCTTTAAACTCATGATTTCATACCTCAAATGGGCTCCCAGCACCGTCAGCCATCCTACTGTGATCTTCTAGCACGTGTGTCCCCCCACCTCCACCCCATGATTCTTACACCTTCTCTTCCCTCTTCAAGCCTTCCTAGACCTCCCTACCTCTCACTTGTAGCAGATGACCTTGTCTTCCATTTTATAGAGAAAATTTAAGCTATCAGATAGGAGGATCCCTCTCATCTTCCTTTGCCAAACTCCCAGCTCACCATCTTCATTTCCTTCCTCCCTTTGTTATGACCAAGGAGAAGTTTCTCCACCTTTCTAAGGTCTGTCCCTACTTTCTTTTTTCAAAGAATTTATTCCTTTGGTCCTCCCCTTTCTCTCATCTCCTCTACTGGATCATTTCTATCCACATTCAAATGTGCTTTCATCCCTTGACCCACTTTTTCAGCTACTTGTTCCCCTGACAGTCTTCTATTCCCTGTCCTTGTCAAATTCCTGTCCACGTCTCCCCCTTTCTCACCTCCCATTCTTCCCTCAGTCCGTTCCAATCTGTCTTTGCTCCTACTGTGTAACCAAAGCTCCTCTTGCCCTCCATGTTATCCAATCCAATAGTTGCCTTTTCTGTACTTATCTGACTCGGGCTCTCAAAAGTGTGTGCGTGACACACTTAATGCTCCCTCCTTGACACACTCTCCTTTTGTTATCAAATGGGGGTCCCACTGCGCGCTGCTTACAAAATCACTACTCACAAATAGTAGAAAGGAACGGTGCCTTTAATCAGAATGCTGGCAATCTGGGGAGATGGTGGACTCAGTGTCCCCAAAAACCACCTCCAAAGATTCTGCTCAGCCATGAAACTTTTAAAGGGAAGGAGGGAAGTAATCTCAGTTAGTCATTGGAATGGGGGTCAGAGTGGTCACCATCCCCCCACTGCATGTAGGCTCGTTCACTCTAGATGTTATCTTGTTCACACAGTTTGGTCACACGGTTTGTTTGGGAGATTACTGAAGGGGAAGCTAGGGAAGAGATCTGGTCATCTGTTAATTACTTATTCTTCATTTCTACCTCTTTGATCTACGGAAAGAACCAACAAGTTAGGCAAGGTATCATGTAATTAAAAGATTTGAAAGGTGTGCGTGAGCTGGAGATGAGTAGAGCATGGGGGTGCCTGACTTAAAAGGGGTAAGAGACCTGTACTCAGAAAACTATAAGTTACTGATGAAAGAAATCAAAGACGACACAAACAGATGGAGAGATATACCATGTTCTTGGATCGGAAGAATCAATATTGTGAAAATGACTATACTACCCAAAGCAATCTACAGATTCAATGCAATCCCTATCAAATTACCAAGGATATTTTTCACAGAATTAAAACAAAAAATTTTACCTTTTGTATGGAAACACAAAAGACCCCGAATAGTGAAAACAATCTTGAGAAAGAAAAACGAAGCTGGAGGAATCAGGCTCCTGGACTTCAGACTATACTACAAAGCTACAGTAATCAAGACAGTATGCTACTGGCACAAAAACAAATATAGATCAATGGAACAGGATAGAAAGTCCAGAGATAAACCCATGCACCTATGGTCACCTAATCAATGACAAAGGAGGCAAGAATAAACAATGGAGAAAAGACAGTCCCTTCAATAAGTGGCACTGGGAAAACTGGACAGCTACATGTAAAAGAATGAAATTAGAACACTCCCTAACAGCATACACAAAAATAAACTCAAAATGGATTAAAGACCTAAATGTAAGGCTGGACACTATAAAACTCTTAGAGGAAAACATAGGCAAAACACTCTTTGACATAAATCGCAGCAAGATCTTTTTTGACCCACCTCCTAGAGTAAGGGAAATAATCAAAAATAAACAAATGAGACCTAATGAAACTTAAAAGCTTTTGCACAGCAAAGGAAACTACAAACAAGACGAAAAGACAATCCTCAGAATGGGAGAAAATATTTGCAAAGGAAGCAACTGGCAAGGGGTTAATCTCCAAAATATACCAGCAGCTCATGCAGCTCAATATCAAAAAACAAACAACCCAACCAAAAAATGGGCAGAAGACCTAAATAGACATTTCTACAAAGAAGACACACAGATGGCCAAGAGGCACATGAAAAGATGCTCAACATCACTAATTATTAGGGAAATGCAAATCAAAACTACAATGAGGTATCACCTCAGACCAGACAGGATGGCCATCATCAAAAAGTCTACAAACAATAAATGCTGGAGAGGATGTGAAGAAAAGGGAACCCTCCTACATTCTAGGTGAGAATGTAAATTGATACAGCCACTATGGAGAACAGTCTGGAGGTTCCTTAAAAAACTAAAACTAGAACTACCATATGACCCAGCAATCCCACTCCTGGGCATATACGCAGAGAAAAGCATAATTCCAAAAGATACATGCACCCCAGTGTTCATTGCAGCACTATTTGCAATACACAGGACATGGAAGCAACCTAAATGTCCATCAACAGAGGAATGGATAAAGAAGATGTGGTACATATATACGATGGAACATTCCTCAGCCATAAGAAGGAATAAAACTGTGTCATTTTCAGAGACATGGATGGACCTAGAGACTGTCATACAGAGTGAAGTAAGTCCGAAAGAGAAAAACAAATATCATATATTAATGCACATATGTGGAATCTAGAAAAATGGTACAGATGAACCTATTTGAGAGAACAAACATATGGACACCAAGGGGGGAAGGGGTGGTGGTGGGATGAACTGGGAGATTGAGATTGACATATATACACTACTATGTATAAAATAGATAACTAATGAGAACCTACTGTATAGCACAAGGAACTCTACTCAGTGCTCTGCGGTGACCTAAATGGGAAGGAAATCCAAAAAGGAGGGGATATTTGTATACGTATAGCTGATTCACTTTGCTCTACAGCGGAAACGAACACAACATTGTAAAAAATGTTATTCCAAAAAAAAAAAAATCGTCACAGGAAAAAAAAAGTTAATTACAATATAGCTTTGCTAAAGTGACAAGAAAATGGGCTTCCTGCTGAGGGCAGTTTCCTGCAAAGAGCTGCTTACACTCTCTCAGCTCCCAGGACTCCATGCTTTCCGGGTTCTCCTCTTACCTCTGTGGCTGCTACTTCTCAGCTCCTCCACAGGCTCCTCCTCCACCTGAACTAAGGACAGAGATGCCTGTGGCTTGGTCCTGGGTCCTCTTCTCAATTTTCCTCATACTATGTCCCCAGACAGTCTTATCCATTCCCCTGGCTTTAAATACCATCTATATTCTGAATATCTCCAGCCTAGAGCTCTTCTCTCACTCACTTTGGTATATCCAACTACCAACTTGACATCTCCACCTGGATACCTCACAGGCATCAAAAATCTTGTCCAGAAGTTAATTCTTACCTCATTGCTCCTCTTCAGTTCCTCAAACATCTCCACATCTTTTGTATCCCGAGGTGTTCACACATCCTGGATCCTCTACCTGGGAGGATCTTCCCTCTGCTATAGATGTGGCTGACTTCTCATCTTTCAGGTCTGTGCTTCAGTTACTCCATCTCTGAGAGGCCTTTTCTGGCCACTCAATCTAAGCAGATTCTCTCCTCATTATTTTCTGTCATTGCACAGAGTTTGTTTCTCTCATAAAAGTTATCACAATTTGTAATTAATTTCATATTTTTTCTTTCCTTTTTTGGGCATTCTCTCCTGCTGTGCTCCGTGTTGGCAAAGGCCTTTTCTTTTGTTTTCTAATGTATCCCCAGCACATTACAAGGTGCCTGTGACTTAGCACTGGGTAGATATTTACATGAATGAAGCAGAAGATGGACTACAGGGATGGGATGACTCTGAACGTTTGGTCCACCTCCATCTTCCTCCTCTTAGTGCCCTGGAGCTCCCAATATCTGTCTGTCCACTCAGAGCCTCTCCTGGAATAAGAATAAAAGTGGATTAGAGAGCAGGAGGAAAAAGGCAAGCTGGTGCAGTACTTGATGTCTGGGGGCCCCAGGAGGATTCATGGACTAAGGCCTTTATAAAATCTTAAGGTAGAAAGATTGAAATAAATTCAATCCAGAATGAGTTTCCTCACTTCCGGCCAGGAACAGAACAAAGACATGGTTTGGTTTTCAGAAGTCCCATCTGTCCCTGAAAGGACGCCCTGTACTTCCTTCTTCTTGCTAGTGGGAAGACGAACGGGGACCTGGATTGTGAGGCCTCTGCTTCCGTCCCGACTCCAAGCTGCCTGGAGGGGTTTAGCCAGGAGACCAAGGCCAGGATGGAGGAAGAAGCATACAAGAAGGGGTGAGTCAGCCTTCAGCAGCCCTGAGGTCACCTGGCATTGCTCAAAAGATACCTTCCCACGGGCCTTTCCTGTCTCTTAGAGGATTTAGGGAAGCAACCCGTGGCCCTGGGACCTCCTTGCCTGAGTAAGGAACTACATAGGAAAGAGCAGTACTGTTCCACAGGAAAGACAGGAGGAAACGAGGCAAGAGTGTGTGGTAGATAATAACTAGGCTGCCCTCTTTTTTAGGCAGAAAGCCACCAGAATGATCTGGAAATCAGGGGCCCTGGGTGGGTTCCTCTTGGTGGTGCCTGAGGCTTCCTGACACATGCCCAGAGCAGTCACGCCACTGCCAGCAGTGCCCAGGAGCAGCTGCAGCCCCACTTCCTGGAACTGCCCCAGCCATCCCTTCTTCCTGTCAAAGGAGTCCCCTTTCAGCTGCCCCCTTCTCTAATTGAGCTTCAATAGCACTTTTGGCTCGTTGTTAGTCACTGATGAGGCAGAATACTGAGCAAGGCCCCAGCTAAGCCAGGTAGAGAAGTACCTCTGTCCAGGTACCACATCCTGAGCTTCTTTCCCAGTAGCTCCTGAGGGAGATACAGCTTCCCTCTGACGTGGGACCTGTGGGCTTCGGTGTGGTGGCCACCTGCACCGTGGTGGGGTTGCCCCAACCCAACTGTGCTAGCCTTAAACACTCAGCTGTAGGACAAGCAAAAATTATGTTCAAGGTAATATTAAACCTGGGAGAAGGAAGTCAGAGGGTTTCTCTTGGAAAGCCTGTCTTTTCACCCACACCTGTCCTCTGTACTTAGAATGCAGGGGAGTGAATGCTTCCATCAGCTTTGTGAACATTTACTGTGAACCTGTGTGCCTTTCACTTTCACAAAGCTTCCCAACAAGCCTGTGTGACAGGTGTCACCTTCCCCAGGTCAAACCATACACCTGGCACTTCCTCAAAATGTTCCAACATCCGTGCAATGAGTGCCAGCCTCTCCTTTTTACAGGGGAGGAGCTGAGGCTCCAAGGCCACACAGTCCTTAGCCCTCCCAAATCGTTTGTAGAAGAATCCAGCCAGGAGACTCTGCACCCATATTTTTTCCCTGTCTCTTTTGTCACACTTTCACATAAACAGGAAGAATGGCCGAGGGGTGAGGGGAAATCATCCTGACAGGAGCCACCATAGGATGCGGTGGAGCTTCCCAGCTTTTTCCTCTTGTTTGGAACCACAGGAAGTGAGTGTGTAATCATCAGAGATGCTCAGTGCCTCCTCTAGCAACTCAGGAAAGGATGCTCCGCCCCTGGCCTTTCCAGACTCAATTGTTCGTTGTTGCCTCCCAGATACCAGGAAGGTCTAAAGAAGACCAAGGAGCTTCAAGACCTGAAGGAGGAAGAAGAACAGAAGACCGAGAGCCCTGAGGAAGCTGAAGAGGCAGAAGAAACTGAGGAAGAGGAAAAGGAGCAGAGAAGCAGGTTGGAGCCCTCGCCATTGCTGAAATGGGTCCCAATTCATTTCATTGCACAACATCCCTGGAGGTGCCAGTCCAGGGCAGTTGTGGGTCTAGGGCCCGAGTGAGCAGCCAACAGAAACCAAGAGGGCACTCATGTTGGAGGAGGAGGCAAAGGAAATCCCAAAGAGCTCAAATAGTTAATAAGAGGATGTTTGCAAGAGCTGAGGGGTCAGGGGTTGTCAGGGGCTGGACCGGCAGCAACCAGCAGTTCTCAGGAGCTGAGAAAATGCGAGGGACCACGGTTAGCTCATTGCCCAACCATTCCCATGAAAGAGCCAAGTTCAAGGAAGTTGGCCTGAAGCCCTAGAGGGGAGCTGGGACAGAGAGAACACAGGGAGGTAGGGGATGAACTCGACTTTGTGGCAAAGGAAGTGTCCAACAGGTTCTTTCCATGGTGATCAAACAAGTTTGGTCGTCTGGACATTGTTTTCACTTTGGTTTGGAAATACTTGGATTTTTCCTTTTAATATACTTTATATTTCAAGTGCATTTTCCACTAAATCATGAAAGATATATGTAACAGTAGATAAAGGTAATGTAGATCCTGCATCTTAATCAATTAACCTAATCAGCTGCTACCTTTGGGACAGGGTATGTGTCTGTGCCTCATTGCTGGCAGACTCTGGAAATCACATGCACCCAATGAATAAGGTAATAAAATGCGGATTAGAAGTGAGATGGACATGCTTCAAAACACATAGGAATGACCAGTAGAGCCTAGTTGGTGGAAGATTCAACCAGAGTGAGAGGTGTCAGCCTGCATGAGTCAACCCCAGTGTTCAAGGGGAGAGCTGGAGAAAGGGCTTCACTATTGGAAACAAACCTGTGCAAGGGCACACCACCTCCCCTAAGGAGAGAAGCCCAGTTTTCACAATGAAAGCACAGTCCCTACTCCAAGTGGCTTGTTCCTATCCTTCTTGGTCTTCTGTCCCTCCTGGGTGTCCTCTGCTCTTGTTTTCCAGGCAACCAGACTGTCTTCTCTCCTTTAATGCAGTCAAGCCCAGGCCTGGGCTTCAGCCCTTTCTTTGGCTCCCTTCAAAACAGAAACACAGGCTGGGACTTCTAACCCTTCCAAACACTGGGAAAGAACAAAAAAGAACTAAACAGAGAGAGTACATGGAATATAAACAGTCTGGTTTACAAAGCACAGGGCTGGAATCCTTATCTAGCTAATTTGATCTTGGGAGATTGTCCCTCCCATTTCATGAAATCCCAGAGGAAGTAAGCCTGTGCCCGGCTTCCCCTCTATCCAGCTCCTGGTCAGCAGCACATGGCAATGGCCGCCCTTTGCATCCAACATCCAAGAGTATCCTCTTGGTCCTGCTGAGGATACTGAAAGGCCTCGTTCTCTTTCCCAACTTCTGCTCCCTCTCAGATTCACTTCTTGGTCTTATGAACATGCCTGTACCTCAGGTGGTGGATACCAGGCATCAGCACAGCCCTGAGATGGGTCCTCAGCCTTCAGCACATTGTGTAGCTTCACCTGTTCAGGCCCAGCAGTGTGGCATCATCTTCTCTATAACGACAGACACTGCTATCATAGAAACTGTCCACCCACAGTTATAGGGTCCCTTCCTCACCTGTCACCAAAGCCAGACTAGCCCCGAGAGCTGTTGTGTTCAGCGCCAGGCAATCCATTCATTCGCAAATCCCTTACATACACAGTTGCCTATAGGCACCTGTACTCAAGCATGATTCCCCCCACGAAATTTTGGCATCTCATTAACAAGCAAGGTCTAAGGTTATTAAAAGTTCCATGTCCTACTTAGTGCATTTTAAAAACACTGAGCTAACCCCAGCAGCTGGCCCCTTATTTAAGAGATTCAGCATCAAACACTAGAGTCTTTTTATCTGAATCTCTCCTCTATTATAATAATATGTAATAATATAATCTGTTGTCAATATTACTTTCTGGAGGATCAGCTTAAGTGAACTTTGGGTGAATCCACCCAATATCTTAACCATATTAAAACACAGAACACAGTCTTCTGACATTTAGGTAATGCATGGAACAAGTGAGACTCATAAGATGCAACAGGGAACTGTTGTCTTTTCTCCCACTGTCTGTTCACACTGGCCTTTTGGGGTTAAGATGATATTAGGCAGACTCCTTTACTCTTCCAATAACTCTCAGAAAATAGAAGTCCTCTGGTCAAGTTTAAGTCCCAAGAATAACCTCATTTCAGTAATGAAAATGGCCAGTTCCCTGAAATAGTCAAAAGCCTGAACTTCTCCCCATACCCCCTGGCCTCCAGCTCCACTCTGCTTCAGGAAGGAAGCCTATAGTGGAGACAGAGCTGACTTCTTGCTCTCTGCCACTCCCGCCCTCCACCCCAGCTGTGCTAATGCAGCGCCTGACCTCTCCAGAGCTAACGTTGGGAAAGGGGGTGGAGATCAAGGGTAGGAAAGGTATTACCTGACTGGTCTTCTTGTGAGCGGGTTCCAGGCCTTAGCAGGCATTTAAGGTTGACCTTCTGATTTTGTTCAGTGTGGTGTTTTATGGGACCTTCAGAGAAAAGCACCCCTCCTACCCCCCAGCTCACACATGTTCACACCATTTCTGAGGATCTCTCAACTGCAGGTCCCCTTATGAGGTCGAATGCAGCTCTTCTGGCCAGCTACTTAAAATCCCTCTCTCAGTCCTTGGGCAGCTGGAAGTATACCCTCCACGCTCAGCTTCTAGGTAGCATTTCCGGGCAGGGTCTATGACATCCCATGCCAGCCTTCCTTCTCCTGACTACATCCAGTTACTGTGAAATATGCACCTTTGACCCACTAGTGGTGGGAGGATGGTTTTCCGTATCGTGGCCCCCTGCTCTGATGCCACCAAGCAGTTCAGCAAGATTCTCACTCTTCACATCTCTCAGGTGGGAGTCACGCATAGTCTACTCACTGTGCCCCCAAATTACAACATATCGAGCTCGCCAAGCAGCATCTCCGAAGCCCCTCTCTCCAGGCCCAGGTGAGAGGGCAGCAACCTCACCCTTCCCAATGGAGGAGTAGGTAGACCTCAGAACAACCAAAAATGGATTTCCAAAGGAATTCTATTTCTAATCTAATTCCATTTCTAACAACTTTTGTAGGCTGGAAATGGGTAACCAGCTAAGGGTCACGAAGCCAGATCTTGCCCTCCTCCTTTGCCAGCCCACTTAAGGATGGGGTGAGAGTGGGATTCTCCCTGCTCCAGCAGATTGTTTTGGAACACAGAAATACAGCCCAAAAGAGAGACTGTGTCTTAGCATCCAGTTGTATCTGAATAGAAATTAAAGAAACTAAATGGGGCTGAAAGAAACTAAGCTTCCACTTCCAAATTCTCTCTCCCCAACAGTCGTGAAAGTGGCCAATGATTTTCACCTCAGCTCATGTACTCACTGTTTTGCTTTGCTTAATTGTTCCTGAAACAATCATCAGTGGGTCCAACATGGAAGAGAAACCAACCAGTGCTTTAGCATCCAAGGCAGGCACTCTGAGCATCTGATCCCTTTCTATGGAAGAGTATGTGTTGAGTCTCTGTACCACTGTCAGGCACCTAGCTCTCTGCTATTAGAATAGCAGAGAGAGAGAATAGCTAATCTGCTATTAGCTCTCTGAATTAGAGCTCTCTGCTTCTCAGCAAATGGTCTGCATATTTCAGTGTCTGTGTGAGCCTCAGGATCTTCAGAAAGACCTCATGTCCCTTTTCTCACCTCTTTCATTTGGTGATCCTCAGTATTCTCACTGTTATTTTTTAAACTAGATCCGGGATTAGAAACAGGAAGAAATTCTAGCTTAATGAATGTGTCCAAGGCTTCTCCAGAGAGCTCTAAGAATGGACTCTTCAAAGCAGACCATCTGACCAAATGTCTTTTCAAGGGGCCACAAAAAAGAGTGGAAAAATTGAAAGGCAGTGGGGAAAAGAGGAAGAGGGAAAAGTGGAGTGAAGCAGGCAAAAAACAGAGGGGGAGGGTTGAAAGGAAAGGAGGGAAGAGAGAAAAGAGAGAGATGAGAGGGAAGAGAAAAGTGTGGAGAGAGCAGAGAAAGTGGAGGAGGGGTTATTTGGGAATGAAGATTAATAGGGCTGAGAAAACGTCTTGAATAAGTCACCCAGAGGTTGCTGGAGGCCCCGGGACAGTTTGAAGTGAACTCTTGAGGTTGATCTGGTTCCTTGAATTACTTGTCCAGTAATTTATTACTCAACGTTGAGAGTCTTCTAGGAGTTTATCACAGTCCTTCCACTCTAGATACAGTCAGATGTGGAACTGAGGACAACAAATTAGGCATCTGAACATGGAGGCGGGGGACAGGTTAGAACTCGGAACTGATCACTGGTACCACTAAGTGCAGAAAAGCTGTTGGTCCTGTCTGGTTGCATGGGAGAATGGGTCAGCCAACCTGGTATCTTGGGGCTTGGGGGAGTTCAGATATCAGTGACCATCTCATGAGTAGATGAGGGCATGTGCGAATGGATGAATGGTCACACAAATAAGTAGCGTGTTCTAGCCTAGACTCTCCCAATATAAAGGCTATAGACTGGTGGCATCAAAATCACCTGGGGAAAATTTTTTAACTATAGATTCTTAGACCATACCTTTGGAGATTCTTATTCAGTAGACCTGGGGTTTTTGATTAATTGCTGCCAAACAACACTATGCACAGCTGAGTTTGAGGACCACGGCCCAAGACAACATGGAGAGTATTCCAGATGGAAGTTCTGGGCATCATATATGTGCCCAATATACTAAACCCTCCACCTATGTTTTTCATTTGACAGCAAACTTGAAGAATTGGTTCATTTCCTACAAGTCATGTATCCCAAACTCTGTCGGCACTGGCAAGTCGTCTGGATGATGGCCGCAGCAATGCTGGTCTTGACTGTTGTGCTGGGGCTCTATGGTTCCTATAACTCTTGTGTGGAGCAGGCCGACGGGCCCCTTGGGAAATCCACTTGCTCGGCAGCCCAAAGGGACTCATGGTGGAGCTCAGGACTCCAGCATGAGCAGCCTACAGAGCAGTAGGAAACCCGACACCTGGCCAGTGCCCTGCTCCAGCACACAGCCTGCTGCCCTTTCCCCAAGCATGATGTGTCAGGCCTGGGCACGGGCACACCACTGCTGCCGGCAGGGGAACAAGCAGGGGTTCTTTCACACTCGGCACCCCTATGGGAGCTATTCACACACAGTAACTGATGTTCTTGGAGGATCAACAAAAAGCATCAGTGGACAAAGAAGTGGCCTTCACCAGGGAACTCCGACGGAAGGGACAGTTGCCTGCGCCAGCTCAGATGGCTGGGGAGAAACAAAACACCTTCTTTATAGGCTACAGTGCGAAGCCCCCTCCCCCTCCCCATTTTCCTCTCTGCCATTGATCGGAAATCAGGAAGGATTGTGTCTAAAGGCTAACTCTGCCCCCAAGGATCAGACCTGGAATTTGGAGCCTCACATGAATATCTTCCCATTTCCCATCTCATTCTTACTGACTCTCCTTCAGCCTTCCCTTCTCCCCTTTGCAATCAGAGTTTCTCTTTACAGAAGTCAGAAAGGTTTATCAGAAAAACGTTTAGGCTGCTTTTTAGCTCAGTGCTTGAAATGAAGTGGGAAGATGTAAATGAACATATATTCCTCTGTACACATACATAGAGCGCACACACACACAGCACACGCATGCATGAAGCCACCTACCCTCCAAACGTGTGCTCTGGGTATGTGTTAAGGTTAAAGCCAACCCACAGATTTTCACTAGGTGTGGGGCAGCCACCAGGCACCTGTTCAGTGAGCTTTCTACGTGGGCTTAAGATGTTTGAGAAACACTGAAAACTCATGGCTTCCATGGCGAACTTGCTGGTCTCCATTTCCAGGGCTAATTCTGAGCTGCTGTAGAGCACAGTCTATCCCCTCTTTGTTCTCTCTGGTTGAGAGCAGTTAACCCGCCTCTCAGGGGGAAAGAGGAGACAATGCACTTTCAGCTTCGCTGTGCCCACATGCGAGTGTGCATCTCCACTGCAGTGTTCCAGTTTCAATGGCGTTTCCAACCAAAGTGTAGGTCTCAGAGCATTCCCATTGTTTAGCAGAAAACTGAGAGTGCGTCCCACCTCCAGCTGGACTTCTCACTCCACCTTGACAGCTGCCACCTGCCTTCTTGCCTCATCAGTTCTGGGGGGCACTGGTTTCTGTGTGGGTTTTATGGTGGTGGCTTTGCTGTTGTTTTTGTTTTGCTGTTGACATTTGTTTTTGTTTCTGACACTCGTATAGAACTTACTGTGAGCCAAACACTGTATTAGGTATTATATAGGGATTCATTCAATGAGTCCTCAAGAAAAAGAAAAAAACTGTGACTCTTCCCATTTTCAGATAAGGAAACTGAAGCACAAAACAAGCAAAGTAACTTGCCAAGGATACCCAGTTAGTAAATCATGGGGCTGGAAGTCACACCCAGCCAGGCTGGCCCCAGGGGCTGTGCTCTCAACCCCTGCACTAAATTGATTCTTCCAAAGGCCTCCTAACTGGACATCCTACATTCCAGTCCCACTCCCCTGAGTGGCCCTTCAGCCACTCCAAGCCATTTCTGGTTCCCAGACTAAATTGTTTTCTCTCACTAGTTTTTCTTCTGCCGCTCTCCTCTTTTCTTCTGGTCACTCCTCAGGACCAAGTGCAAAAATCATCCCCTCCATTACACCTTTAATGGCCTCCCTCCAACTCCCCACCATGCCCCACATAATAGGTCACACCCTTCTCTGTGCTTTCTGGCACTTTTTAAACATTTTCATTACTACTACTAATGACCATTACTATAGTGTATCAGAATAACTTATTTATGTGTCTGCCTTTCCTAGCATTTTTCCTCAAAGACAAGAACCATGTCTTACCCATTCTCTGGGTAAGTGCCTAGCATGGTGGCCGATGCTTGGGAGGGTATCATTAAATGTTGGTCAAAAGAACAAGTGAGCATTCAAGGGGGTGGAGAGCAGTCTGGGAACAGCCGACGTTTTGCATACTTCCCAACACCAGCATCATCACCACCAACAACTCAACGAAAAAAATAACACCTTTATTAGCCTCGACTTATTCCAGTATTTTTCAGTCTCCTCTGTGACCTGATTAGCAACAACATTTCCAAGCTCAAGGGCTAGGCTTGATGCAACCACTCCTTTCAGAAAGACCCACCTAGGTTAGGCCCCACTGTGAAAGCAGCCTGTTGTTCTAAGGGAGGCATCCTTTCCAGTGGCTAGAAAACCACTGTGAGAGAAGCCCAAGCCAGGGTTGACCAAGGATGTGCCATTAAGGTAAAGAGGTGCAGATCATGGCAGACGGACTTTGGCCGCATGGATGGATGGTTTGCCCTGCCTCTTCCAGGGCGACTGGATACACTGGAGGACGTTGAGGCCCTCAAAGCCAAAGACAGGATACAAATGGCGCTCCAGAGAGGCTGGCTGTGGGGCAGGACTCTAGGCTGGCAACATCCAGTCTCAGCCTCCCGTGAAGAAGGACGAGGCGGAGCTGGCCCATCACCCACTTGGTCACAGGGTTCCCACCTTTGCTTCCTGTTGAGACAAAGGCCAGGAGAGAAGCTGCAGTGAGCTCTTGACCCTCCAGCTGCTCCACAGAAAGGCCTGCAAGAATGCTTCCAGGCCAGGCCCTCAGCCAAACGACTCTGTGAGTAAAGGGAGGTTGAGGACGAGAAGGAACAAAAGAGTACCCACGTTTCCAAGGGCATTCCTGAAACAGGACTCCCGGTAAATTCTTCAAGAAAAGCAAAGATGACCTGAGGCAATTGGAACTGTTGCCAAAGCAGCAGTGAAATGGACAGAAACAGGCCCTGTATTTCCAACAGTGATATTGATCTGAAATAAAAGTTCCCTTCAAAATGCCTCTGAGGTCTGACATTTCTGCTTGGCCCTAGGACTCTCTGTATTGCTCCCTGTGTACAGCCTGGCCGCATAAGTGGAGAGGGAGATGCTGGATTTGTGTATCACTGGTTGTCAGCTCCTAACGTTGTTAAACCTCACACAGGTGTGCTAGCCTTGAAATATAGAGTGTCACATACCTGAGTTTGAAAATAAAAGCACATTTCCAAACCTTTGGCAGCAGCTGAATGCCTCCTCATTTTGTGGAGCTGGGCCACAACCTTGCCCAACCCTGAATTAGAATCTACTTTTGGATAACAGTGCCTCCCAGAAGTCCCCAGCCCTCGGGTCACTATGGGCTCCCTCCCAGGGGCTGGATCAGTTCCTCTCCTTCTCATCCTCATTCCTGATCCTAGTTTCCTGTATCTTCCTGGCCTACGTTTCTTTGTTTGTTTGTTTCTTGTTTTTTTGTTTTAATTCATACATTTTGCTGTGATAGAGACTGTTAAGTTTTCACCAGTCTGATTTCCACATCTAGATTTTATTTTTTTTTAAGATTTTTTCAATGTGGACCATTTTTAAAGTCTTTTGTTGAATTTGTTACAATATTGTTTCTGTTTCATGATTTGGTTTTTTGGCTACAAGGCACGTGGGATCCTAGCTCCCCGACCAGGGATCGAACCTGCACCCCCTGCATTGGAAGGTGAAGTCTTAACCGCTGGGCCACCAGGGAAGTCCCTAGTTATATTTTTTAGTCTTTTCTTGCAGCTAGGGGCAAGGGAATGCAGACCTTCCAGATCCAATTTCCTACATAGACTCTCCTGCCCAGTACTTTATATCCTCTATATTCCCCCTTCTGCCTGCCAAATTCAGAGCATGCATTTGAGGACCTGAGGCCCGAGAAGTTGGTGGGACCACCAGGTGGAAGCCAAGTCTTTGAATGGGCGCTCACAGAATTCAACTGTGACATGAGCAAGAAATAAAATTTTAGTATATTAAGCCACTGAAATTCAGGAATGTTTGTTATAGCCATTAGCCTACCCCAACTAATGCATACAGAACCAGAAACAGGGTACTTAAACAACAAATTTTCAAAATATGAGACCCTGGCTTATCAGTCAAGTGGCAGGAAACCAGAACACGGATATCAGGGACTAGAAATATGGTGACCTATGTTGTGAAGAAAACAAAAATATTTGGTAAAATCGTACCCAGGGTAACTTGAAAGACAGTCCATGGGCAGCCTATAGCTCTAGGAGAAGTGACTGGAAAGAATCAGAGCGTTGGAGTGTGTGAACCTTTATTGGCTGCCTTTTGAGAGGTATTGCAAGACAAAGAAGTACTTGGGAAAGAAATGGCTATTGGGAAACAGAAAGGAAAGAGGATATAGAGTTCTTAGATTGAGGCTTAGAAAACCTGACTCCTTCTAAACCCCAACCAGACTGAAAAGAGCTTGAGTGAAAAAGAAGCAATAAGACTTTTCAGCTGAATTAAGATCAGAGCAGCCCTATGGTAAAGGCCAGATTAAGAATATGGCCCTTTCATCTGTGGTTTCTAATGAACGCAGGGTAGCCACCACTAAATTAGAGAGGGGGCAGCATAGGGCTGAGGAAAAGAAATACATCTTGAGAATTGTGACTGGGAAAGGATTTGGGGTGTGATTATTGTACATGGAATCAAATGGAAGCAAATAGATCAGAAACCTAAGTTTGTGAGGGAATTGTATTTATTGTACAGAGATACAAGCCAGGACTAAAAACTCCTTTGATTGTTAAGTTAGAAAACAACTTTTGGGATCCTAAGCTTATATCAGCAAAAAGCAGATTGTACAAGCTGTGCTACCCCCAAGGAGCCCGTACTCCCTAATTCCCACCACAAATGTGGCCAAGGAAGATTCTATCCAATGAAGGTGGACATGGGACGTGAGAGTTTCTCCTAGAAAGCAGAATCATGATCTAATCAAAGGTAGGTAACTGTGGTTGGCAACATTTCTAAAATGCCTCCCCTCAAGATGTACCCCCTACCCCAAACCCTGGAACTTTTAAACGTGAGACATCACTCCTGTCATGTTACATGGTGTGGTTGACTTTCAGTAGGGAGACCCTTTCTGGTTCTTTTTGTCCCTTCCTGTCTTCCTTCCTTCTTCCTTTTTGTAATACTTTATCAAATGCTTGAAGGCTAACTGTCTTTCAGGTGTGACGCTAGCTTTAAGGATAATGACGAAGAGAGCACAATTGCTGCCTTCCTGTCTCTCTGGCTCCATGGTGATAGAGGAGTCATGTATATTTCTGAGGTCCCCATAGCCTAGGTCTTGTGCTCACCCAAGTAGTGAGGTCTAAGCTACAGCTATTTAAGGGATATTCCCCTGGTCCCTTAGAAGCTCTCTATGTTTGTGCAGAGCAGATTCTCCTCTCATTATTGCTGTCTTCCACACCAATATCTAACTTTATGACCAATAACTTTTGTATGGGAAAGAACTAGTTATCCATACACTATTCCTATAAATGACATTCCTTTTGGAGAAAACTAATAACCCTTTGCCCAAGGCATTACTCTCAAGCCAGAATTCCATAATTGCCATGGAAGATAAACCACTGAAACTCTAGCAGGGGAAACAGAGAGTGCAGACGGCTTGTGCACAGTGCAGATAAATCTCACATTCATCAAACAAAAAAGAGGAAGTCTAAACTGAATTTTCACCTACCAGAATATGAGAAGTTATCAAAGAGAGAGTTATTATATAAAGGACCCCTGTGGTGACCACTATTGTAAAGTATTAAATGACTGATTTTGTAAATTGGCCCCCTAGTCATGTTTTGCATGAATTTTAAAGTGTCTGGTTTCTTTGAAGCAGGAATCACCTGTAGTGGGCTAGAAATTTCAAACATATAAAGAAATCCTGAAGGGAAGCATGAGGACTCTGTCCTTGGTATTTAAATAATCATTCATTTTCATGAGCCTCAGCCTCATTCCCCCACAGATCACAAGGATATGCAGTCGGAAATAAAAAAAAAAAAAACCACTGATAGTGGGAGGAAAGGCAGCACAATCCATGCTCAGTTTCCTTTAGAGACAGAGGCATTCCTAAGAGTATATAAATGAGCGGGCTCCACGGTCAACAACGAACCTGTAAGAACCGAGCTGGTGGGGGAGGGAGGTGGTGGCAGGGAATATGGGAATTGGGGAAACCTTCAGCAGTTCACCCTGTGCTATCTGCCTTCCTCGTTTGTGTGTTTTCTGAGTCAGCATTAGCTAAATTTTCCAGAAAGCCATCCACAAAGTACAGCCTGGGCATTCAAGGGACGTCACTCATTTCCCCTAGTGACCTTGACAAGTCAGAAGCTTGAAAGCAGGGAAATCCGGATGTCTCAGTTATGAAGTGGAGCCGTGTGGGCCCCCACTTACTTCCAGAAGTCTCCATCCAGACTGGTGATCGTCTGCCTCTGATACTGCTGGTGCCCATCTGAGGTGCTCCTCTGGCTCTGAAGGGGCTGGCGCAATGGCCAAGTACTTCAGCCTGGTGTTGCTTCTTGCCTCCATCTGGACCACGAGGCTCCTGGTCCAAGGCTCTCTCCGCACAGAAGGTAGGTTTCTTACCAGATTGCCAACCTGAGGCAAGGCAAGATCTTGCAGATTGTCCTAAGACTACTAAGTTCTTGACTGAATTTCTGGGGTGGGATGGCGCTCAGTGTCGACAGAAGATCTCATTGGTAGTATTGCTCTGCCAGAAATGTTTTCACCGTGTTGTCAACTTCACCAAAGTGATTCTCATTTACCTTTATGTTATCTTGACTTTTATTTTTGGTTATGGGATATTTTTAATGAGAATATTTTGAAACAAAGCATTGAGGAGAAATCACTTGTTTTAAAAAGTGTTTCATGGAAGAAGCAAAGCGTGATTGTGAAAAATTTTAAGCAATCACCTAGCCTGGGGAAAATGGTTAACTTTCACAGAATATTGGCCTGTTTTATATTTTTGGAAGTGTCAGTATCATTATTTTTAATTTTACTATACTATCATGGAATGCTTATGTTTTTAATATGCAGTAAATAGCAAATTAACTGAAAAAAATCTGTGAAAATGTAGGTTTGAAAATTAGTCATCAGCTCCCTACCAAAGGAATGACTTGAAATGATTCCTGGGCTTTGGAGCTGCCTAAATGGTAACCTCATTCTGCACTGTAGGCAAAACAAAATTGTAACCACAAATCACTCATTGCAGCTCTGGGCAAATGAAAATATGAGCACTTTAAAAGGAAAATTATGTGTTCCTCTGTTGAAAGATGCCCTGAGGTGTAAAATATGTCCGGAACAGGCATCCAGAGTTGATTCCGATATTGTCATACTCCATTTTATGAGGGAGGTTAGAGTTAATATGGTTGATTTTTTTTTCAAATACCAGAACTGTTACTTTCAAATAAGTTTGGCCCTCTTTGACATCTCCCTGGGGAGACTATTCACTTTTCCCCAAAAATACTGCCATTAATCCTCAAACTATTATGGAAATTGTTCTTTGACATTGACTCAGCACAGTCTTTGGACCATCCTCAATAATGGCAAAATTTTCCTAAGGGAATTGAAATTTTGGAAACAACTGAAAGTTATACAGAGCCATGATTAGGGAAAAGGTGGTTGATGAAGGTGGATGGATGAGGATGGGCGCTAGTATTTTTGAGGGCCTATTTTTATGTACTATATATAGTATATAAAATATATATAAGAAATATATACATATATTTCTTAAGAAGACACTTTATAGATGAAGGAACAGGCTCAGTGAGGCCAAGCAACTTGCCTAATGTCATGAGGGCAGTAAATAATATAGCTTGGGTTTGAATTCAGCTCTGATTCCTAGGTATATACTGTTTCTACTATGCTTGTTGTTTCCTAAGAATGCTTGAGGAAGGGGTTACTCAAATATCACTTGGATTCCAGCTCCCTGTTTTTGCCCTTAAATAGGAAAGCATAAAATCTATGAATATTTGTTGACTGTCTACTGTGGACCCAGCCTCCACTAGGTACAAGTTATATAATTTTAAAATTCTGACAAAAATTCTGTAAAGAATATATAATTATCCCCCTTTTACAGCTGAGAATGCTAACTTGCCCAAGGTCCCACAGCCAATTAACAATAGAAGACATATTCAAAGCTAGGTCTATTGCCAAGAATAGGTCTATCATTACTCATAACAATAATATTTAGAGTAAAAATGATGTATGATGAGAGTATCAAGACCACATTACAGTGTAATTAATATACCTTCTCTACAGGTATTCCCAAAGAAGCAGCCGTAAACAAGCTTATGAGTGAAATGGGCCAAATTCCAGGACAAATGGTGTATTCCGAGAGTTCAGCTCTAGTGGTGTGTGTGTGTATATGTGTGTTTGTGTGTGTGTTCATCTTCCCCCCCCACATTGCACAGTGGGAAGCAGAACAGCGTCCTAGTTAAGAACTGAGGTTTTAGTATCAATCATAATCGGGTTTGTGCCCCCAAACTGCCACCTAGTTGCTGTATATCCTTGGGCTCAGGAAAGTTACTTAATCTCCCTGAACCTCAATTTTCTGTCAAAAGAGACAGGGTTTGGCACAGAGTGGCATCTACAGGTGATACAAGTTAGAATTAACATTGACATTAGTATTAATATCAGTGTTGGTGTAGGTATTAGTGTTAGTGCACACAGTCATAAGAGGCTGTTCTGTCACAAACGCTCATATTGGGTGTTGGCTCTCTGGTCTCTCTTTTGGTGAGAGCAGGGTCTGGAAGCAAACAAGGCTATCCACAAATACCATACATTTCCCTCCCCCCAGCCCCCTGCTCCACAGCAAGGTCACATGGGGGACTTAGAAATGCTCCTTCCATGTTTGCAAGAAGAAACTTCCTTTAATTTTAGATACCACCTTAGGCAGTGGTCAAAGCATTTGACAGTGCACAGATCTGTGTTCAAGCAATTACGTGGGAGATTGAAATGCCCTTTTATGGACTTTTGTGGATGAAGCCCAATTGGAACAAAGTACCAAAATGCAACGCAACTTTGCAATTTCATACAGGTCTATAAATCCCAGAACCCAGAGAGAAGGGATCAAAAGAATTCTCAGATTTGTTAGATTTTGAGTAAGATATTATTTACATCTTAACTCTTTAACTGCCTCAGCTTCCCTAGGGAGATCAGTCATTAGCAGACTAAAACCAAAGTGCTTTGAAGGTAACATAATGATACTATGTTATGATTTATTGAGTGCCTACAAGTGGCAGGCACTATGCTAAGCATTTTTATTTGAATTAACTCATTTAACTTTCACCACCCTATGCAATAGATACTGTTATTCTTTCAACTTTCTAAATATGGAAACTGAGGCTCCAAGAGATGAAGTAACCAGCCTAAATTCACAAAGCCAGCAAGCGACACAGGCTAGACTCAAATCCAGGTCTGACTTTAAAAGTCTACTTCCTTTATTTAGTTTCCCTGCCATGCAAGTTTTACTATCTGACTCCTCTAGGAACTTCTGAGTAAGCCTGCCCCCCAATGGTCAGAGAAGGTTCACTTTCTATTATACCAAGTGCAACATTTTTCAGCCCATCTCAGAAATAGTGCTGTCCCCAACAGACATTGGAGTATTGTTCACTATTCTGTTAACCAGAGCCCTGGATTCTATCTTTCTCAAAGTCTCAGACCCTTCATTTTATAGACTCCATAAAGGTTTGCAGAAGCTGCATCCCCTAGACTGCAGCCCAGGAACTGGTAGCCAAAGCCTCCACGTAATGAACGAGGAACCTGAGTGCAGTGAGGGACGATGGACTCGGACCTGGTGAGAGGTACAGCATGGATCCGGGCAAGCACCTTCCTAACCCAGCAGGATGTCCTTGTGGAAAATGTCTGGTCTGTGTCCTATTATTTCTAAACCTCAATCCCAGCTGCTGCGTTGAGGCAATGATGCTCTACTAGGAAGGAGAGCCTGAGGGCTAGGGGCAAGGACAGCAGTACATTGAGGGCCTATGTGATTCCTTTGCAGAGCTTTCCATCTCAGGACCATGCAGAATCATGGGGGTCACTCTTGTGAACAAAAGGACACACCCGCAGCTGAATTTCACAGAAGCCCAGGAGGCCTGTAGGCTCGTAGGACTAACTCTGGCCAGCAAAGAGCAGGTTGAAGCAGCATGGAAATCTGGCTTTGAGACCTGCAGGTGAGAAACGGCTGGATTCACAAACACTGTGGGAGCTCTTTTGGCTCTGTGCTCTTGTTCAGCAACAGAGATCAATGCATCCACTCAGGTCATGTGTATTCTGTTACAGCTATGGATGGGTTAAAAATCAGTTCGTGGTCATCCCTCGGATTATCCAGAACCCCAAGTGTGGGAAGAACGGAGTGGGCGTCCTGATTTGGAGAAGTTCACTCAACCAGCGGCACAGGGCCTATTGTCACAACTCATCTGGTGAGTCAGATCTGCAGCCTCTCCACGTGGCATGTTTTGTCTGGATTTCAATAGCTCTATAACCATTCTGAGAAGAGTAACCCTGAGCAGTAGCAGAAGCAATCATGGTGATGGCCACTGAATCCTCCCAAGACTGCCTCTTTGACCAGGGTAGAGGTGTCCCTCTCAGAGCAAAAAGTTAGAGAAAATATGACAGATTGGCAACATAGAGAGAGGGCATCCCTGTAGGCTCCATTACCCACCCCGCCTTCATCCTACAAGTTAAACAGGACGAAGGGAGGGAAACATCCACTATGGACAAAGCAAGGTACTAAGTTATCTCGCTGAACCTTGACAATCTCCATAGGAGGTGTGCTTTATCATCCCTACTTTGCAGAGGACATAAGTACGTTCGTCTAAGGTCTCCTTACTATGAAGATTCACACATAGATCTAACTCTTTCCTTTATCCCACATTCCTTTACAGGAGTGGAAATTCAGATGCTATATTAGATGTTTTTAAGAACAAGACCCAATTTTCATTTTATGAAGGAAGGAATTAAAGATAGAAAATAGAACTGATTTGCTCACAGTCATCCCTTTAACCTTCTTGGGAGACCTTGGAGGCCTTAGCCCAAGTGCTTTACCTAAGTAACTTCTCAGAAAGTTTTTCTTTGACTAAACACTTGTTCTCACTTTATCATAAGAACCTCTGTCTGATTTATTACTCTTCACACACACTCATAAATCTGACCTTCTAAAGGTCAGATGGGTCAGTGGTCATTCTCTAAGATCCGAGAGATAAAACTGCACCCGCAGTGTTCTGTTGCCCAAAGGCAGCATGAGGTCCAAGAGGTTCTGTGAACCAGGGAGCCTTGGCCCAGGAAGGGCCGTGAAAGAGACTTCGTCCACTTCGCTCACTTCATGGATGAAACGACTGTAGCTCAGAATGGAGGTTTGCCTTATTCAAAGTCTTACAGTCAGCTAGAGGCCGAGTGAAGACTGGAACATAAGCTTCTTCCCATATTTTTTTCACCATCCTCCTCCCCTTGCCTCTGCCGCCTATCACTTTTGACTGCGGAATTGGTGGTTGGCATGCTTGCTCATCTGACGGCTAGTCCATGCCGGTCAAATGGCCTGGCCTTTTAACTTCCTGGCCTTCCTGCCAGCTGTCAGTGCAATGATAGGACACCCAGCCCTATGGACTAAATGAAAAGGAGTCAGGGGAGATGACTTGGATTTCATGCTTCCTCGTGGTTTCATTTCACTTGTATTTCCATTCCCTGCGCTTCCTATATACTTAAAGTTAGGTGTAGATTCATGTTCGCTAGGTTTGGCAAAAATACTGGATAGATGATATTGTGTACTTTAGATCATATCCCAACAAAGGGCCCTTCATGTAAGTATGTCCCCCTATTACATGCTAACTTTGATCATTTGAATAAGACGGTGACTGCCAGACCTCTCTAATGAACTCAGATGTGTTTCCCCCTTTGCAATGAGGAGGTAACCTATAGTGTGACATATTGGCACCATGTAAATAGTCTGACCCCCCAATCGTCTTTTACCTGATAGTTCAAGCAGACATTGATGATCCTAGCTGGAATCAATTATTATATGCAGGACTGCAAAATGGTAATTTTCTACATCTATTCTTCCTTCTACATTTGTTAGCTGGCATTCTTTGATAAAGAAGAATCTCTCTCTCTCTCTGTCTCTCTGTCTCTCTCTCTCTCTCACACACACATACACACACACACACACACGCACACACACACACACACATGTCCTCCCTCCCCTTTATACTACCATGGACATGTAGCATTTTACTTACTCTGTGTTCAATATGTTATAATCAATTTTACAATTATTATTCTTTTTGATGCTCAAATTGTCCGAAATTTGGCGAGTGGGAGCCCCTTCTAGTTGACTTTTGTTTTCATCCCATTAGTATTTGAGCAAGTCATTGCTTTCTGGCATGATAACATGTCCCAGGCTCACTTTGTACTTTCTTTATCCCACACATGGAATCAGCCATTTATTTCTCCAAGGGGCCTTGGTTCTTTTTAGTAGAGAATGTTGATTCGAAACCAAGATCTGCATGCAAGTTGTTCTCATTACTACTCTCATTTTCAATGCTTCTCAGTCCTTTTTAGTGGGCAGCTAGGAAAAAATATACATATATATATTGCACTTGCATTGATATTTCCAACCCAACAGTTCAAGTTTTTTCTTTGTTTACTTTGTTCTATACTTGCATGTTTTTTCTCTTATATGGAAAATTCTTGTTCCCAATAAATCATGTATTTTCTTATCCTACAATAATTTCAAAATTATAAAAACAGCATTATTAGGAATAATAAACCTACTGAATGGAATTTGCAATTCCTTTGCATTTCTTTTAGTCCTCAGAAGACATCCCTCTAAGGATGTACTGTCAGAGAATTGTGTACAAAAGTGACTTGAGAAAATTTGCTACCCTGTGTGGTTATGTTATCATTTTGAAATAAATCAGGTTCACCTGCTTCTGTTTGCCATCTTTGTGAGGAACAGAGTTACCCTAGCCCTCATCGTCACGCTAACCTAGACTTACCCTATGCTTCTTTGTTTTTGTAACTTTCTTTTTTATTGCTATCTTGTGAGCTCTGAGGATCCCAGTAACCCTAAACCTGACCCCAAACCTTATCCTAATTGTCTTTCTTACTGCTATCTTTGTGAGCTTTGGGAATCAGACCAAAGTGTTTCTAATGCTCGGCGTGCACCACCTGTTTCATGTTGTTCCCTCTGCCACAATGCCCGTCCTCTTCATCACCTGGCTAACTTGTATTCTTTATTCAAGTCTCAAGTACCGTCTTCTTCAGGCAGCCTTTCTATACCACTGACTCCTATCTTTCCTCTTGGACACCAACCACACTGTGTTTAATATCTATCAAAGCATTCGGCACATTCTAGAGAAATTATATTTGTAGTTTGGAGGGAAGGAGAGCCAGGTCCTAACGCTTCCAGGTGAGACACATTGTGCCCCCGACCTGTAAGGGACCACGGGATCAGATTGCCGTTGCTCCCTCACACGGCGGCCTTCCTGGCTACACTTAATGAACAGAGAGGCAAAGGAAACTAATTCTTACAGATATTACAGATTATGCCATAGATTCTGCTAGGCCCTACACATGTACTGTCTCATTAATCCTCAGTGAAATGATACAAGTGTACCACTTCCACTTTCCAAGAGAAGTAGCTGATGCTTAGAGGGTGATTTGCTGTGGCAACAGTCAGTAAGGGACAGAGCCAGGATTTACACCTTGGGCCTTGCCACTTCCACGTCACCTGGTGATGACCACACGTCAGTAATATACCAGGCCCAGGGTGGGTCCTTCACATGAGTATTTTTTTAAAGTTCCCCAGATGATTCTAACCTGCAGCCAGAGTTGAGAACCACTTTTCTCTAGAAGATCTCTAAGATATAAGTTTTAGAATTCCAGACAGTTCCGCGTTCTCCCATTTCTGTGCAATTGCAATAGTCTCCTTCTTGGCTCCTGGTTGCCCTTTCTCCCATCTCTATTTCATCCTCCACACACCTCCTCTGATGATTACGTCCCTCCTCTTCTGCACAGCCTTGGGTGGCTTCCTATCAGAGAATCTGATGTGAACTATGAAGACTTGTGCACATAAAACTGGGCACATATGAGAACTTCTGTATATCAGTTGGAAGGTCTGCTGCCCCCAGTTGAAAATTCCTTCTCCTACAGAATAAATTCCAAATTCTTTACCGTGGCAGTTATGACTCTTGATATACTGGCTCCGACCTATCTTCCCAGTCTCATCTCCTACTTGCAGTTTTTCCTGCTCCCCATCATGCATACACCCTACACACCAGCCACATTGTGCTCCTTGTCATTTTCTGACATACCTACACTTTCAAACTTCTGGATTCTTGGGTCACGCTGTTCTTATTGACTGGGATATCCTATTCCCTCTTCCATACTAGACGACCTGGAGCTCTATTCCAGCCATACCAGCCTTCTAGTCATCAAACATGCTGAGATTATTCAAATTCAGGCTCTTGAACTTCCTGTTCTCTTTACTTGGAATGCTTTTGCCCTAGATCTTCAATGACTTGCTACTTTTCATCATTCAGGTTTCAGCTTAAGTATCACCTCCCCAAAGAGACTTACTCTTATCACCTTATCCAAAGTATCTGTCCCCATTCCTGCCCCTTCCAGTTTGATCCTTATCCTGTTTAATTATCTTCTCAACATTTATCATCCTCTGAAATTTCTGGCTTTTTTTTTTTTATTATTATCTCTATCCTTCTTTCCAATAACACATAAGCCCTTACGAGCAAGGACTTGGTCTTATTTGCACCACATCCCTAGCATCTAGCACAGCACCTGGCACAGAGTTGGACCTCAATAACTATTTGTTGAATGAGCGCATTAACCCTCCACATCCTGCTTATGCCATCTCCTTTGTGAATTCCCAGTTATTGCCCCCTAGCCTCATCAAAATACTTCTGTCCTCTTGGAAACAGGAATCATCCCTTATTTGTCTCTGTATTCTCAGTTCCCAGCACAGTATATCGTGTTCAGTATACTTTTCCCCTGATATTAAAAAAAAATGTTCATTTTTTTGAAGGAAGTATACAGCACCTGCTTAAGAACGGGAAACGTAGCTAAAACTCCAGTGCGGCATTGGTGGTATAGTGGTGAGCATAGCTGCCTTCCAAAGTCTAGGGCAGAGGTCAAGGGTGATGCCTATTTGAATAGAGGTCTTTTCAAAATGAAATGAATAGTATAAAATATTGACTGAATGCATGTGGGGTCAAAATGTTTTATCATGTTTACCATGGCCTTGGTTGGTAACTTTTACTTAATTTTCAAAAATAATAGAATAACTTCTTCTTCATGGCTAACATTCCAGCTGATGCTACCCACTATCACAAATAACTAGAGATTTAAAAGAGATGCAAATGCATATTGTAATATATTGCATGGCTCTGCCATTTACTGGCTATGTGATTTTAGGCAAGTTATTCAATTTCTCTGAATTTCAGTTTCTTCCTGTATAAATGAGGGTTTTATAAAATTGTTTAAGGAAGTGCCACGGTTGACTCAGAGCAAGATGTTCAACAAATATTAGTTTCCTCTCTACCACATTCAACAGATTGGAGAGCAAACCTACATCCCTCCCATCTCCCACCTCCTTAAAAAAAATTTTTTTTTTAATGAGCACAGAGGAATCTGGTTTTAGTAGATCTCTGTCCTCAAGTGGTGTCATGTGTGTATATTTGGTCTCCCCATCGACTCCTTTCTTCATTTCACTTTTCCTTCCTTCCTTTAGACATCAAGTATTGAGCATGTACTATGTGCCCGCCACATTGCACATACCATGATGACCAAGACAGACAGGAATCCTGCTTCCAGGGAGCTCACAGGCCAGTGGGGAGCAGTGTAGTGAGAATCATGATAAGGGAGGTACAAGGAGGTACAAGAATGTATGTCTAGGGATCCAATCTGGTCTTCAAGTCTGCCTAAGAAAGAGATATTCAGTCTGAGACCTGAGGGACAAGGAGGAGTTAATAAAGAGGGGCAAAGAGTCTTACAAGTGAAGAAAGCATTCAGGTCAAAGTTTTGGATGTTAGAGAAAGCATATCAAAGAACTGAAGGAATTCTAGCATGGCGGGGGAACGAGAGAAAGACCGATCAGGTGAGGCTGGCCGTGTCAGCAGGGGCCAGATCATGGAAGGCCTTATAGGCTGTGCAGTACAGGCAGTCAGGGAAGGATTCTAAAGGAGGAAGTGATATGATTATCTTTACATTTTTGTAAGACCATTCCAGCTGCAGTATAAAGAGATCAGAGGAGAGTAAGACTAGAGACAGGCAGACCCATTAGGAGGCTATTGCAATACTTCTTTCTTATTTCACTTTTCCCTCCCCGGACAGATACCTGGGTTAACTCATGCTTTCCAGAAATTATCACCACCGATGATCCCATATTCAACACGGAAACTGCAACATACACAACAGAAATGATTGTCAGTGAGAGTACACACTCAGCGTTGTCTACTGATGGACCTGAGTCTATTACACCCACTGTGGCTCCTGCTCTGGCTTCCACTTCTATTCCACGGAAAAGAAAATTAATTTGTATAACGGAAGCTTTTATGGAAACGAGCACCATATCTACAGAAACTGAATCGTATATTGAAAATAAAGCGGCATTCAAGAATGAACCTGTTGGGTTTGGAGGTAAAAACTTTCTGTCTGCATTATGTGTATGTGTTTGAATGTGTGTGTGTGTGTGTGTGTGTGTGTGTGTGTGTGTGTGTGTGTGTGTGTGTGTGTGTGTGTAGCAGACAATACATAGAAACTAGCCTGTATCCAGATTGGGCACTCAGGACCTGACAAATACAAATAAAAGCTTAATGCAAATTCAAATTTCATAAAGTCCTAGAACTTGAGGTCTCTAAAGAACCTTAATGATTAAACTAAAAATCATGAGTCTAAAATAGCTTCACTTTTAAAACGCAAAGACTTTTCAGAATAAATTACTATCTATTCATATGCAGAAGTTTTTAAAGTACATATACACACCTTAAATGCCTATGATTAGCAAGTTAGTTTTCCTATTTAAAGGGTCTTACACTTGATTTGCTCCAAACTTGTCACCTCAAGGCCACAGAGAGGAAATGGACTCTGTCATATTGCAACTTATAGAGTAGGGAGAGCATGAGGCAAGGCCAAGGATTCTATAGGCAGGAAGCAAAGAAGCTCATGTGGGCCCAACGCCGTAAGTGGCCCCTGTGTGGTCACAGAGAAGGCTCTTCTGCTCTGTGGTCTCCATCACGTGTAAGGATGAGTCATTAGAAGAGCGGTGCACAGTAATGTCTACATGGAGGAACAAGGCGCGGTCTCTGTCTCCCCCAGGTGTTCCCACGACCCTGCTGGTGCTTGCACTCCTCTTCTTTGCTGCTGCAGCTGGCCTCGCGGTTTGCTACATCAAAAGGTGGGATTGTTGGCACATGGTTAGTCTCGTCATCTTTGTCACATCCATATCTTGTGTTTATCCAGGGTTTTTATCGACATTTCCTTCATCCAGATGGAGATGGTAATCCTCTTATACTGTAAATGTTTTCCCTCACCTCACCTGTCCTCCCTACTGCCCAACCTTTCCTTTATTTCATCACTTGTATGTTATCCGGCCTTTAGATATAGGTCAATGGCTGTCCCTTTGAATATCAAGAAATAAAAAGAAAAGATTGACATCTAGGGAAAAATGGGTATGCTTTATTTGATTTTCAATTCTTTGTTTTTGATGAGAGGGTGTTAAGGCCAGCCTAAAGTTTTGCCTGCAAACTTACCGTCCTATCTAAATGAATCCATCCAGGTGGGGATGGGTTAAAGTATTTGAGGGTGCATGTGTTAGCATCTCTCTGAAATAAAAGTACCCAGTGTACTATGCCAATATGGGCCATCACAAAACATTATCTGTTGTTCTATGTGTTACGTAGAAGGCTCTCACTTTAATTTTGTGTTTATGCCTACAGGTATGTGAAGGCCTTCCCTTTTACAAACAAGAACCAGCAGAAGGAAATGATAGAAACTAAAGTAGTGAAGGAGGAGAAGGCCGATGATAGCAACCCTAATGAGGAATCAAAGAAAATGGATAAAAAACCCGAGGAGCCCAAGAGTCAACCCAAAACCACAGTGCGATGCCTGGAAGCTGAAGTTTAGATGGAAGCTGAAAGAAATAAGAGGACACACCTGAGGTTGTTTTCCTTCCTGATACACATCCTGGTCCCAGATGGGGAGCCTATAAAAGGTCCAAAGAACCAAACAAGCAAGTCTACCCTTGGTCCCTAACTAGAGTCAGCTCAGGGCTACCTTTGGACTCTGGAGTTCACCAAAGGGAATTCCCTTTTCCTTATTGCAATCCTTTCTGGATCCTACCCTCCTACCTCCAAAGCTTCCCACAACCTTTCTAGCCTGGTTATGTGCTAATAATATCCCAGTGGGAGAAAGGAGCTTGTGCAAAGCACCTGGACCTCAAACAGCTAATCAGAACCTGTTTGTCAAGAGGCCTTTAGGCTACCTGAGAATAGGTGAGCTGAGAGCCAAGAAACCATTGAGATCAAGGCTTTGTCTATTGATTGACTCTACAGCCCAGATCCTTTCTTCAGCTCTGGAAAGGAAACACTTATACCATCTGGCATGTCCTTCTGAGCCAGGCAAGAGAAAAAGAAGGAAGGAAAAGTTTAGCAACTGAAGGACATGGAGATTCCCGTGACTTGAGACCTAATCTCTGTAAAACCAAAATAAATAGAGAAAAAGGATAAGGCTGAGGATATTAACAGCATTTGTCAGTAGGGACTGTAAATACAGACAGGGTCAAAGTGTTCATCTCTGAATAATTCTAGTTGGAATCACTTTTTAGAACTTATACACACTTACTTTTCTCTCTCTCTCCTGCTGCTGCTATTTTCTCTAGAAGAACATACTTTCTAGGGAAAAGAAAGTATATTCTTTTCTCACCCCCCAAAAAAAAATCTCTTAAAAATTTCTATTTTTATCAAATTATAGAAATTATTACTGAATAAAATTACTGTGTTAAAAAGCAGTAAAATTTAATAAACATTTGCTGAATGCCTACTATATGTCAGGTACTGTGCAAGTTATTACATTCTATAATTGAAGATTATTAATAAAAAATTGCATATAGTAGAATGTATGAAGCTAATTTTTTTCAGTGTTGATATCCCCAGCTTTCCACTTCCAAAACCAATTTTTTTTTTGCTGAGACTAATCTACTCATTATTTTCTCGTGACTATGGCAACAATTATAGCCTTAATTTATTATTAACATACCTAAAAAGTACATCATTACCTCTATACACCAAAGTACATTTTTTAGATGTCATTACCAAATGTATCACTAGCTCTCCTTTTTCCAGCAAAAGGAGTCTGAGAGGTGCAGAAATATTTGTGCTGAAAAAATAAAAGCATTTAGAAAATTCCTTTGCTCTCTTATTTACATAGATGCATTATACCTTTCATGCAAAATTGAAGTGATCTGTTGTTCGCAAAAGTAAGAGAGACAATATTGGTAGCTGAAATACATTTGTAAAGCCAAGAGTATATATATCACTATGTGAGGCTCTTCTTGCTTCAGATGGTCTTATTTTAAGTAGGTCAAGTATACACACATAAATTAGTCCTTTACTTTGGATTCAGGTTCTACATTCCAATCTGTTCCAGAGTTCACAGGAAGCTGGAGATTCAGATAGCTCCTTTGTCCTGTTTCTCTAACTTTCTCTCCCCCTCTCTCTAGTCTTTCTCTCTGAGATTGCTAATATCTTCTTCCCCTCACCAGTAACCCCACAATTCCATGATCCTTTCAACTCAGAGGCCATAACCTGTTGGCATAGTCTTTTATGGTTGTCCCACAAATATTAAAATTTGGCTTAATTGCCAAGAATTAAACATCAAGAGAATTCATATATTTGTATTTCCGTTCCCTTGAAAACTGGCAAGATCTGGAACTAAAGAACCCATATTCCCTCATAGCCATAATTACTAATACTGAGCAGTGGCTGCCCCCTTTAAATGGGAGATGCTTTCTCCACCTCACCACAGTCCTCACCACTCTCTATAGCAACCTCACACCAAAGTAAAGGTGCCATTTCCTATGGATTTTATAGTACTATTGCCTTTTTTTTTCCACACCCAGCCCATTCCACTCATTTACAACCTACCTGGCCCTGAGGTCTATGAGTTTAAAACTCTGATTTGTCAGTCCTTAAGCTTTATCAGCCTCAACCAGTTCTCAGGGAGTGAAGAAGAAAGGGTAAGAGCTTAAATAGTGGTCTTCTGTGTTTGCTAACTGGAAAACAATCAGAACTTCCACACTAGGTCTCCCACCCGTCAGCATCTACCATATACTAGGATACTATCATCTTCTGTTAATTTAAACAAGAATATGCCCTACTCAGGAGGAGAAAGGAGGAAAGAGAAGAACCCTACCTAGCCACATGTAATCGCTAGATAGACCAAATGTCAATTGCAAAAATACTGACGAAAATGTAAAACTTCCATCATTATGGGAAAAAGGAAGGAAGGAAGGAAGGGGGGGAGGGAGGGAGGAAACTGTCACTTATTGAGCACCTACTAAGTGACAGTCATTTTCACATGTTGTTCTGTTTAACTGCCACATCTTCCTTGAGAAGGATTATTACTGTCATTTTTTATTAATTAGAAAGTTGGCTTTTTAGAGGAGTTAAGTCACTTTTCTGAGGTCACATGTCTAGTTAAGTGATAAAGGTAGGATTCAATCCCAGGTCAGAATGACCACAGAGCCCACACTCCTTTCCCTACAATACCAGGCTTTCCTTGCAGATGACAATGTAGGGATGTAAACCATTCCAATATGCAAGGTTGAAATCAGTCACTTGCCAAAAACCACAGAGGCAAAATAAGAAAGACAACTCAGGACTCTTGTCCCAACTTCAGGGAATTTTTCTTCAAAGCCATTGCAATAACAAGGGAAAAAGAGAACCACTAAAAAACTTTGAGAACTGCTCCCTCCCTGAGGCAGACACCAACCTCAGCAAAGACTTACCTGATCCAGCTCATATGATCAGAAAATGTAAGGCTCAGAAGGACCCAAGATAAGCTCCTCTAAACTCTCTTTTCTTAGCTATAAAAAAATGGAGCCCAGTGTCACAGACAGCTAGAAGTAGAGCCTGTTCTAGAAGTTTCCTTCTTCCTAGTCAGATTCTCTTTACTCTCCATTGAACAAAGAGAAATTGGAAGAATATGAGGGGCCATCCCAGGTCAGACCTAGAATGCAGCCTACCAAAGCCAGTCTTCAATCGAGGCAGGTAGACAGCCATGTGATTATATTTGCAGGTGGTGCAAAGGATTTCCCTGCCCAGAAATGACTCTTCTCTATGCCTGTGTCTCTGGCTCAAACATTACAGATCCACTCCTTTGGACAAAGGCACTCTGTGTTGGGAAGGAGTCCCTTGTAAAATTGCATGCTTTTTATAAAGTCCAGGCCAACTGTCAGATATTAGCATGCCAATGCGGGTCCAGTAAAGACAAGCTGATTTCCAAGGGCAGAAAGCAGGATTAAAGCAGATGGCTTGAGACCCAGCACATGCTTGCATACAGTGGGAGTTTCTAAATGTCCATTGGCTTGAACAGAATTGAATCATATTGACTTTCAAGCCAAAGAATTTTACATTTTATTGCCCTTCTCTAGACCTTTACCTAGTGCCCAAAGCAAAATCAGTTGCTCTGGGGAAGAACAGGTTTCTAAAGACAATAATAATAATATGCAAGTAAATAAATTCTTCCTAAGGAACAGGAGGGTCACTCACACACTAGAAAAGAAAACATTTAAGTCTCCAAACAGGAAGAAAAGCAATTATTTGTCAGTTCAATCTCCTAGTTAAATGTAAATAAAATTTAGTTGTTTACCCTATAATAGTCTACATGCAAGGTCAGGTTTGAGCTCAGAGCATTTTAATAATACTGAGGTCAGCTGGGAGCGCTCTTTTTTCCCTCTTTCCACACTGTACTCTTTGGAAAGAAGTCACAACATATAGCCCATACTTAAGTAGGGGAGTTGTGTTCTGCCTCCTTGAAAGTGGAATGTCTACGTAAGTTATTTGGCATTCTCTTGCACATGATATGGATTTATTAATCTCCATTAATATATTCAATCACTTATTTCTATCAGTATGGACTCATGAATATTTATTTTCTACTTTAGTATAATCTAACTTTATGTAATTTTTTCTTTTTTTTTTTTTGTTCAAATTGCTCCAGCTTTGACCATTGGGAACTCTTTCCATTTGCTCCTGTGTCCCTTTGACCTACCCCTATCATTGTGTTTTTATTGGGCACTTCCTTACTTTCTGGTACTATACAATGATCCAGGAGTTAGACGGCAGAAGGAAGGAGAGACCAGCTTTACACTACGTCAGCTATTGCCACAGGCAAGCATGATCGTGGAGATACTGGACTTTCCTGTGGCAAAGTTCCAGAAGGTGGCCTAGCTTCATGGGTGGTGAGAGGCAACTACAGTCGTAGTAGCTCTCAGACTTAGTTTCTAAGCCCTTCCAACAATGTTGTAAGTACCTAATTCCCCTTGTTAAGGTTTTTCTGTTTAAAATAGTTGGAGAGGTTTCTTTTTGCTGCGAGGGAACACTGACAAAAACAAATGATTCTTGAACACAGTTTACAATTTGGCCTCGAATCCTTATCTCAAATCTTATCTCCAGTCATTCCTGCAAAGATACTTCATGATGCAACTACACAAGAATATTTGCCATTCCAGAATATAATCGGTGTTGTGCTCTCTCATCTTTGCAAGTCCTGTTCCTTCTGTTTCAATGACCTTTGCTTTTCTTCCTTATTGAATTCGTTATCTGTTGCTGC
Source organism: Delphinus delphis (assembly GCF_949987515.2). Classification (NCBI taxonomy): domain Eukaryota; kingdom Metazoa; phylum Chordata; class Mammalia; order Artiodactyla; family Delphinidae; genus Delphinus; species Delphinus delphis. The sequence continues at coordinate 65,747,921 of NC_082690.1, read as the reverse complement.
ATAACAAATTACCCCTAACCTTAAGGGCTTATAATAACACTTATTATCTGGAGTTGTTGTGGGTCAGGGATCTGGGTATGGCCAACCAGGCCCTCTGCTTCAGGGCTCTCACAGAGCTGCAGTCAAAGCGTCAGCCAGGGCTGTATTCTTCTCAAGGCTCTTCTACGGGAGGAATCACTTTCGAGTTCATTCACATGGTTGTTGGCAGGATTTAGTTCCTTGTTTGCTATTGGCCAAAGGCTGCCCTCGGCACTTTCCCATGTGGAACTCGCTATTGGGGCAGCTCACAGAATGACAACTTGCTTCGTCAGAGCCAGCAAGGCTGAAGAGTCAGAGAGTGTGCTAGTAAGATGGAAATCATCTTTTACACCTAATCTTGGAAGTGATATCCTATTACTTTTGCCATATTCTATTCAATATAAGCAAACTACTATGCCCACCTCACACTTAAGAGGAGGGGATTATACGAGGGCATGAATAAATACCAGGAGGTGGGGGATCACTGGGAGTCATTTTAGAAGGCTGCCCCCCACGACGTTAATGATTCTTCTCATTCCTTCTCTTTGCAACTTGTATATCTATGTTAGCATATGCCACGCGGTATTATTGTTACTTATGTTAGAAAAACTCAGTCTTCTTCCTGTGTGTCTTTCCTTTACTCTCACGCTATTGCCACACTCACAGCACTTCTGACATCAGATATGTGTGGGGTTTTCTCCACAACAAGCATTTCTCTGGGACATCAGCTGGGTATCCTACAAGTTAACACAATTCTGATGCAGTCCACCTGGAGATAGTGTCAGAGGCCACAGGTTAAGGGTTGAGTTCTATGAGCCTGCCCCTCCCTCCTACTTCAGACACCAATCAAATTCCAGGTTGTTACCCATGCTTCTAAACCACTGGCTATAAAGCAGAGGTTCCCATGACCCCTTGCTCAGGTGATCAATTTACTAGGATGGCTCACGGAACTCAGGAAAACAGTTTGCTGTTTACCAGTTTACCTAAAGGGATGTGATAAAGGACACAGATGCACATCCAGATGGAAGGGATGCACAGGACAAGGTATGTGGGAAGGGGCACACAGCTTCTATGCCATCCCCAGGTGCACCATGCTACCAGCACCTACAGGTGTCACCAACCTAGAAGCTCTCTGAACTCTGCACTTTGGGGATTTTTTTTTTTTTTTTTTTTTTTTTGCGGTACGCGGGCCTCTCACTGCTGTGGCCTCTCCCGTTGCGGAGCACAGGCACCAGACGCGCAGGCTCAGCGGCCATGGCCCACGGGCCCAGCCGCTCCGCGGTATGCAGGATCCTCCCGGACCGGGGCACGAACCCATGTCCCCTGCATCGGCAGGCGGACTCTCAACCACTGCGCCACCAGGGAAGCCCTTTTGGGGATTTTTATAGAGGCTTCATCACATAGGCATGATCACTCATTAAGTCCATTTCCAGTCCCTCTCTGGAGAATGGGGGTGTGGCTGAAAGTTCCAAGCTTCCGATCGTGACTTAGTCTTTCTGATGACCAGCCACCATCTAGAAGCCTACCAAGAGTCACCTCATTAGAACAAAAGGCACGGCTATCACCTAAGAGAAAATTCCAAGGGATTTAGGAACTCTGTGTCAGGAACCACGGTCAAAAACAAAATATTAGAACAAAAGATGTTCCTAGTGCTTTTGTCACTTAGGAAATGACAAGGGTTTTAGGCATTCTGTGCCTGGACCTGAGGGTACTATATGTATGTATTAGCACACACATAGCTGGCTCTCAGTAAATGCTGAATGAATGAATGCATACACCTGTTCGGATTTCATGAGCTCCAAGTAATACCTTTATCCAGCTCTCTGTATTGAGTGTTAAGATCATTCAATACAGGGCCAATGGTTCCTGACCACCCGAATATTGTTCTTCCTCATGACTTTTTTCTTGGTTTAGAATGCATTTGTGAACAAGCCAGAAGAATACATAAAGGCTATTGTACTTGAACTTTACTCTATGAGTTGGCCATTGACTCACCTCTATGCGTAATCTCATATTAATATTTATTGTAACAAGGAAACTGCAGTGTTTTGGACTGTGGTCAAGTTAAAGAAAGCTGAGCTCCCTCGGCAACCACAAAACCAATAAATATAGGCAAAATTTGGCTCCTCGGTCTCTAGACTTTTACTTTAGTCTTTGAAGTCTAGGGTGCTTTCTTGGCGGCCTGAAATTCTGCATACTAAATTCTAAGATTTTCTAGAAATGAGGACCACTTGGGGCCATTTCCAGACTTTTTTTTTAACTACTCCAATCATTGTTGTTATTTTGTTTGGGTTTTTGTCTCCAGGTAAGTTGAAGACATTCTTCTGTGATCAAAAAAAAAAAAAAGACAAAATCAGTTAAAAGTAAAATCTCTATATCAAAAGACCTAATAGAATACTATGTTGTGCATATGCTTTTACCTATGAAGATTATCATTTCATCAAAAGCTAAAATTGTAAATAATAGTAATAACAAAGACTTGGATGTTACAAAACTGCATAAAGCTGTAGTATCATAGCAAAATATCTTAAAATCACATCATGTTTTCTCCACTAGTAGATTTCTTAAAAGATTCTATTAAAGATGTACTATCAAGTGGAACTTCTATGTAGTAGAGGTATGGGGAGGAGATGTCTAAGTCTGAAGACCCAGCATGGAAACTATGCTTGGGTTATAAATCTGGAAAGCGGGGTGGGATGAGGCATGTGCCACTGTTAGACATCAGAGATGATGCGAACTCACCATGGGTATTGACTAGTGTCTAGGCAGAGGCAAGAGGCAAACCTGATGCCAGTGTGGACAGAAATATGGCTTTGTCTGTGGGAGATCTTGACCTATGTCTGAAATGCAAGTGCAGGTAGATCAAAGCACTAAGATGCTCAGTGAAAGTGACACAATGATACTTCAGTGAGTAAGCTGGGTAGGCTGCATCTGCATGGGGAGAAATGTCATGTGGTGCCAGCCAGAGCTGGGGAACACTTCAAACTTTACCGGAAGCAAGAGAATATTCCCGTCCTTGCTCCCACCTCTGTATGTCCCCTTTTTAATACCCCCTCATGGGAAGAGTCATTGCTAACCTGATTGATAAAGGCCAGGACCTCTAGTAGGCCTTATTTTACTGGTGCATGGAGTTATTCTGCATGTAAGCTCAGGACTTATTCATGACACTCAACTGTCAGCTTTCTGCCTCAGACCCTGGCATGGCCTGGTCCCTAAAGGCACTGTATCCATCCTCATCCATCACTTCCACACTATATATGTGGTTAGATAAGTGGACTTGTGGCTCCTGTTGCATCCTTTTTTGGATAGTATTTAGGCCTCCAGCCTTAAGCCCTATGCCCTTCCACAGAGAGCCCTGCATTGGGGTTTATTGGCTGATATAAATAAAGTGTGGGTAGAGGCAGAGATCATTATCCTTGTTACACTATCTATACTTCCTTTATTCTCCTTTTCTAGAGTGAGGGCTTGGGAAGCACCAATGCAATCTGCATTTATCTGGCTCTGTTGAAGCAGAATCCTACTCCTTGAAAAAAAAAAAAAAAGTAACCCTCCATGTTTATCCAGAAGCAGGCAACTCAGATGTGTTCACGAGCAAGTATGGTCACCTTCCACCTGGCACTAAGTCTTTTCCCACTGCTCTTGGTCTAATTCCACTCCAGTAAGCGCTATCATATCTTCCATTAGGCACTCTGGCCACTTCTGCTTGTTTCTTCCTTTTCCCACCAAGCACCATGACAGTTTCCTCTAGTTATCAATAAATCTACCAGGCACCACAGTCTCTATTGAGTACTCCTTCTATTTCCTCAGGGAACTGCCACACCAACAAGACATCTCTGACTTTGCCTGTCTCTGCTGCTGCTTCCCTGGTAATATCCTCCGTGGCATCTACCAGCAATGCTACTTCTCTTGATGACACCTTGTCTACTAGAGACAGCTGCTTTTTCCTCTAGTCACCACAAAATTCTGCAGGCACTGCCATCTCTACCAGCTATTATTGCAGTTGCCTGACACCAGTGCTGATGCACTGGAATCCCTGATGTACCAAAGCTAAGGAATGTGCTGGGTAGGCTTGCTGGATTTAGCAAAGCAAACACTAGGATGCCCAGTTAAATTTGAATTTCTGGTAAACAATAAATAATATTTTAGTCCCAGTTATCTGTGTGAAGTAACATTTGGGACATAGTTACACACACAAAAAAATCCGTTGTATACCTGAAATTCAAATTTAACTGGGCATCCTGTATTTTATCTAGTAATCCTAGTGTGAAACAAGTGGATGATTAGTGCTTCTCTCTCCATTTGTGATTAAATCCATTTGAAATGGACCAAACCAGTACTTACCATAACCTAATATACTGACTTTTTAGTGCAGACAGCTGTTGCAGCTTTTATTAACATCCCTCTATAAATCTATGACATGGACTTGATTCCATGGGAATTGGTTCATGGATAAAATCTACTTAAAATCACCTCATTCCAGCCTACTCTCCATCCCATGACAAAGGCTTTATTAGGCAATCATTCATAATGGCCTGGCTTCCTTTTCCCTTCAGATGAGTTCTCTCCATAGAGGAAAATAAGAGCAACAGAGGAGGAGGTTATCCCAACCAGATATTAAAACATATTATAAAGCCCCTATAATTAAAACAATGCAGTACTAGTACATGAAGAGACTGATCAAGATTTAAAATCTTGTAATATCAAATTTAAATTAGGAATATCAGTATGAACTCTAGATTGTTATTTTCTTTTCAATTTCCCTAGTTCTGTCTACTGAAAAGGACTAGAAGTAATGACAATGCAATAGCTATGGATCTATCTAGCAACCAGATTGGACCTCTACATACCATTCCCCAGTAAAAGGATCCAGAATTCCTTGGAGGAATGGTAGTTCCAGATCTGGAGCAGGAAATATATAAAATATAGAAGATAAGCCAGGGACCAGAATGTAAGCAAGCTATAAAAGTCTTGTCAAAAAGACCATATACTGTGACTACCATTGGCTAAATATGGGACCATATAAATATCAAAAGTAATAATAAATGCAATTGATCAAATATATAAAACCCATGAATTCATAATTATACTAAAAACGTTAAAATTCCACACATTGGACACAATTGCAAGTAACTAGGTACCAACTCCTTAAGAGGAAAGAATTTGGTATTTCTCCTGTCTTTCCCGTATGGAAGTATTTCAGTGTAACCAAATAGCCTTGGTTCATAAGGAAAAGTTTTTTACAGAAGTGATGTTACTAAGTTCTGATAATTAGAAAATCACCCTCGTTTTGTAATCCCTAATAAAGTGGATTCAGACTACCACCATAATGGATAAAGGCATTAGGTGAAATATTGATGGGAACCCCAGTGATCAGTCTTAATAAAGCAGATATCAGGGGCCTCCTGATGTGATGCAGCACAAGCGATGAAGTATTCCTGCCAAAACAGTTGAACATGAAACAAAGCAAGCCTCTAAAGCCAAACTGCCTATATGGGAAATATGGCAAGAAAAGGGAACAAGGTAAATGGAAGAAAGCAGATAAATCCAGAATGTAGGGAGAGTCTATACAACCACTGACCCAGAGTGATAGTCCTTATGCGTTTAGGTAGCTAAACCTTGGTCCCTTGTTATTCAATCAAACACTCACCTAAGTGTTGCTGCGAAGGTATTTTGTAAATGTAATTCAAGTCTGTAATCAGTTGACTTCAGGTAAGGGAGATTATCCTAGATAATCTGGGTAGGTCTGATTCAATCAGCTGAAAGAATTTAAGAGCAAAACTGAGGCTTCCCAGAAGAAATTCTGAGTGTGGTGGTTTCCACTCACGCCCAAGAGCTCCAGCCTGCCCTTCCTGACAGCTTGCTCTATGGATTTCCAGCTAAGCCCAAGAGCCCCGACCACTAAATCAATTCCTTGCAATAAACTTCTTAGTTTATACTTCCTACTTGCTCTGTTTCTCCGGTTGAACCCTAACACACCCAGTTTTTGTAACAAGTTGATAGTATGAAAAAAGCGGGAGAGACAGACTGTTCTAAATTTTAAAAACCTTAAAATTTAATGATCAAATGCAATGAGAGGCCATAAAGGGCTACGGTGAGATCAGTGATCACAGGACATAGTGAGCAAGGATTGTTTGGATCCTAATCCAAAACAAATTAGTACAAGTTTACTATCTGTAAAAAGACTTTTTCTACATAATCTAGGAAATGTAATTATGGACCAGCTGCTTCTAATCCTTGTTTTCCATGTAGCAGAGTGATAAACTGACCTGGGTTTTGCTCTCCTGGGATAGACTTTGTCATTTCCCGTTAGTCTGTCTCTCTGACAACAAGGACCCAAAAAAACCAAGGTGAAAAGCTTCCAGGATTGGAGCAAGTAATCTCTATGTTGTTCTTGAACTTTCTCCCTTCATTTCCCCCAGCCCCGTCTGTATGCATTGGATTGATCCTTCCTTGGACTATACGTGATAATGGTAAGGTTTGAGGCTCACATTTGCACAAGGAGAAACATGACTTCTTTCATCTGTAGTATTATTAGGCCCAGCTGGTTTAGGAAAAAACAGACTTCCAGAGGGAAGAGCTTAAAGGAACAGAGACGACTAATTGCTGGAAGTAAAACATTGTTGTGAAAGGATCTGACAGCTAGGGAAGAGAATGTTAACTTGTCTCTTAGCCAAAAAAGGTTGTCAGGGAAGTGGATTCCTCTGGTTTCAGTACGTTAGAAAGTGTTCAAAGAAAAAGCAGAAAATGGCAGAGGAGTTGTTGGCAGGAAAACGGGAATTCCTAGGGTCAAACTGAGATGGCTGAGGCAGAGAAGAAGCTCGCTTAAGGTGAGGGATGAGTTATGACAAAGGTAGGTGGGCCATGAAGAGTTGTGTTAAGATCAGTGATCACAGAACATCGTGATGAAGGATTGTTGGGGAGGGTGCTCGGAGGTGGCTTGGATCGACCGGATAACGCTGGGGGTAGATAGTATACAGAGCTGACTCTCCCCAAGGTCCAGATAGATCTTTGGGGCAATGGGGTGGTAAATTCATCCATTTAAAACAGTTCCCAAACACTAAGGCCCATTTTGTTGACCAGCTCTGGCTTAATATTGAGTACCAACACCTTAATGGTGTAGACTTAAAAGATAATATTTTAAGTTGCTTGGTCTGGCAGCAAGATACAAGATAGACTGAATAAATATGTTTCAGGATAGGTTGATCAGCTAAGGTATACTAATCTATCTGTGGATGTGGATCTAACATGGAACTTAGACTGAGATGATAGGAATAAACAAGAATGGGTTAAAACCAATAGTAAAATACAGTAGCTAAAACAGGAGGTTCTGAAATCAGACAGTGGGTTTGAATCCCTGCTCTGCCATGTATGCACTATATGAACTTGGGCAAGTTATTTCACCTCTCTAGGACTCTTTTCTCTTCTGTAAAATTGAGATGATCTTAGTAGCTTTAAAATCTGTCTTTTAGGACCATTGTGAGGCTTACAGGAGATAATATATAGAGAACACTAAGAACTCGAAAAAAAAGGATTAAAAAAATGAGAAGAAATTTTAAAGAATGTACAGGATACCATGACAGAATGCTTTAGGAGACAGAAAAAAATCTCTTCATATGATTGAGCCTGGGAGACCAGAAGGAATATTGAGGCCACTTTGATATAGAAATTGTTGAGTTCAGGTGCCATTACTGTGGTATTCATTCCTATGGGAGATACCCTACGTAATTAGGGAAGTACAGGATTGGTACACCAATGAAAGTTAACAATTGGCAATGTTGACTTGAGAATCATCTGTATACAGGTGATAATTGAAGCTAGGAGGGCATGAGCTCTCCAAATGTTTAACACATAAAAGCAGAGGGCTGAGGCCAGAACTTGAGAAGCAGCAGCCTGAGAGGAGGGATAAATCAGATGTAAAAACCTCAAAGTGCAGCATCCTGGAAGATGATGCTTTCATCTCAACTGTAGGTGACTCGTTTCCTCCGTATTCTACACTGATCTAATTAAAAGCAGTAATTAGAGTGAAAGCAGTACATTGTGAGGGAAAAGCACTAGACTAGTGGCCAGAAAATCTGGATTCTAACCCAGCTTAGTTAACTTGCTCTGTAGTCCTTTGTTGAATCATTTCCCACCTTTGGATCTCAGTTTCCTCATCTATAAAAAAAAATGTTAGTCCAGATGATTTATTAGACAGTTCTTTTGACTTTATGAATTACATACAGGAAGTTAAAAATGTTTACAATCCATAGCCACTGAAAGCCTTCCTCATATATTCCCACAGTCCTGTCACAGATGTTTAGTGACCTTACAAAAAGCAGGAGACATTGGACATACTTTCCTAGAAAAGTATTTCAAAAGTCTCTCAAATTTTCCTGCTCTTCACTACAAGACTGTGTTTACTAGAATTTTATTGAAGCCTCTGTGCTTTAACTGGAAAATACCTATATAAACTATGACAATCTGAATACACATTACAAATTGCAAGATTCATTATAAAAGGATTCTTCTTATAAAACGATTACCTTAGAGGTTTCTTCTCCCATAACTCTTCTTTAAAGTTTTTCTTAAAATTATAGTTGGGGCTTCCCTGGTGGCGCTGGGTTGAGAGTCTGCCTGCCGATGCAGGGGACACGGGATCGTGCACTGGTCCAGGAAGATCCCACATGCCGCGGAGCGGCTAGGCCCGTGAGCCATGGCCGCTGAGCCTGCGCGTCCGGAGCCTGTGCTCCGCAACGGGAGAGGCCACAACAGTGAGAGGCCCGCGTATCGCCAAAAAAAAAAAAAAAAAATTATAGTTGATTTACAAGGTTGTGTTAGTTTCAGGTGTACAGCATAGTGATTCAGTGATATATATATTCAGATTCTTTTCCACTATAGGTTATTACAAGATATTGAATACAGTTGGACCTTGTTGTTTATCTATTTTATATTTAGTAGTGTGTATCTGTTAATCCCAAACTCCTAATTTCTCCCTCCCCCCATAACTGTTAATATTTATGGTTTCCTACAAACATTTTTCCTACACTTTTTCTGTATATGAAAGAAAATAAAGGCTTCCTTATCTTGCTACAAAACAACTTCATTAAGTCCTATTCCAGAGAGAATCCTAACCTCTTCTATTATGGATTTTAAGATAATCCTTATTACTGTCCTATTGTTTTACATTCTAGCTAATTCATTATGCTTGTGCAAAGTTAAGAAAAAACTGTAGTGATGAGAAAGAACTATCTAGAGACGTCAATAATAACACTAATTTAATATTTTTAAATATTTTAGTCTTGTAGTCTTGCCTATAGTCTAATCCTCACTATACTCTCCATGAGGTATAGAAGAGTACTGGCCCTGTTTTACAAAAAAAAAAAAATTTTTTTTTGGACTTCCCTGGTGGCGCAGTGGTTAAGAATCCACCTGTCAGTGCAGGGATGATCCCTGATCCGGGTTTGATCCCTGGTCTGGGAAGATCCCACATGCCGCAGAGCAACTAACCCCTTGCGCCCAACTACTGAGCCCATGCACCACAACTACTGAAGCCCGTGCGCCCTAGAGCCCATGTGCCTCCACTACTGAGCCCATGCACCACAACTACTGAAGCCCATGCACTCTAGGGTCCACGTGCCGCAACTACTGAGCCCATGTGCTGCAACTACTGAAGGCCATGCTCCTAGAGCCCGTGCTCCACAACAAGAAAAGCCACTGCAATGAGAAGCCTGTGCACCACAATGAAGAGTAGCCCCCACTTGCCGCAACTAGAGAAAGCCCACACGCAGCAATGAAGACCCAACGCAGCCAAAAAGAAAAAAAAATTTTTTTTTAATAAAATTAAATTAAAAACCTTTTTTCTTTTCAGTTGCACTAGGTCTTAGTTGCAGCAGGCAGGCTCCTTAGTTGCGGCTCACGGGCTCCTTTGTTGTGGCTTGTGGGGTCCTTCGTTGTGGCACATGTGCTCCTTAGTTGAGGCTGATGGGCTCCTTAGGTGCAGCTTGGGGGCTACTTAGTTGTGGCATGAGTGTGGGATCTAGTGCCCTGACCAGGGATCAAACCCATGTCCCCTGCATCGGGAGGTGGATTCTTAACCACTGCACCACCAAGGGAAGTCCCTCCAGTTTATAAAACTGAAGGCAATTTGCAGAGTGATTTTCCTGATTCCCAGGCTCAGATCAGTCTGAAATATAAAGCCTCTTAAAATTTTAATAGATATGTCAGGGCGTCCCTGGTGGTGCAGTGGTTGAGAGTCCACCTGCCGATGCAGGGGACGCGGGTTCGTGCCCCGATCCGGGAAGATCCCATGTGCCACGGAGCGGCTGGGCCCGTGGGCCATGACCACTGAGCCTGCGCGTCCGGAGCCTGTGCTCCGCAATGGGAGAGGCCACAACAGTGAGAGGCCCGCATACCAAAAAAAAAAAAAAAAAAAATAGATATGTCTTTTTTCCCCAATATCATTAAGGTATAATTGGCATATAATAAACTGCACATGATAGAAGAGTACAACTTGAGAAGTTTTGACACATGTATACACCTATGAAACCATCACTATAATTAAGAAAATGAACATATCTATCACCCCAAAAAGTTTCCTCCTGCTCCTAAGTAATACCACCCTCCCGCTTATCTCTACCCTGGCACCTTTTCATCCCCAGCCCAAGAAACCACTGACCTTTGTGTCACTATAGTTTGGATTCTCTAGAATTTTATATCAATGGAATCACACAGCATGAATTGTTTTTTAGTCTGGTTTCTTTCACTCAGAATAATTACTTTGAGATTCAACCATGTTGTTGAGTATATCAGTTGCTCATTGCTTGTTATTCCTGAGGAGTATGCCATTATGTGGATAAACCATAGTTTGTTTTCCATTCACCTGTTGAAGGACATTTGGGTTGTTTCCAGTTTGGGCCTATTACAAATAATGCTGCTATGAATTCATGTATAAGTCTTTGTGGGTAAATACCTAGGAGTGGAATTGCTGGATCATATGGTAGGTGTATGTAGCTCTTTTAAAAATGGCCAAACTTTTTCCCAAAAAATTGTATCATTTTACATTCTCAACAAGCAGTATGTGAGAATTCCAGTTGTTCCACATCCTTGCCAACACTTTATATGATCAGTCTTTTTAATTTTAGCCATTCTAATAACTAGGGTGTACAGTGATATCTCATTGTACTTCTAATTTGCATTTCCCTAATGATAATGATGTTGAGCATCTTTTTGTGTGCTTATTTTGTCATCCATATATTTTCTTTGGTGAAGTGCCTATTTAAATTTTTTGTCCACTTAAAAAAATTGGTTGTCTTCTTATTGAATTGTAACATTTCTTTATATAATCTAGTTAGAAGTCCTTTGTCAAATATATGTTTTGCAAATACTTTCTCCCAGTTTGGGGCTCACCTTTTCATTTTCTTAAGTGTGTTTTGAAAAGCAGAAGTTTTAATTTTGAGGAAGTGAAACTTATTACATGTAATTTTTTTCCTTTTATGGATTGTGCTTTTTGTGCCTTTTCTTAATCTTTGCCAAATCCAAGGTCACTAAGATTTTTCTCCTATGTTCTCTTCTATAAGGTTTATAATTTTAGCACTTAAATTTAGATTTATGATCCATTTTTAGTTAATTTTTGCATATGATATGAGGACAGGATCAAGATTCTTTTCTTTATTTTTAGCATATGCTATCCAGTTGTTCCAGCATCATTTGTTGAAAAGATTATCCTTCCCCCATTGACATACTTTGGCATATTTCTTGAAAATCAATTGACCATATTTGTGTAGGTCTGTCTCTGCACTCTATTCTGTTACATTGCTCTATTTGCCTGTCTTTACACCAGTACCACACTGTGTTGATTACTCTGTCTCTTATAAAGTCTTGAAGTCCGGTAGTCTAAGTCCCTCAACTTTGTTTTTCTTGATCAAAGTTTGGGCTACTCTAGGTAGCATTTTCATAGAAATTTTAGAATCAGCTTGGTAATTCCCACAAAATGAACCTGCTATGATTTTTATTGGACTTGCCCTAAGTCTATAGATCAATTCAGAGAAAAATGACATTTTAAAACGATTGAATCTTCTGATCCATGAACATGGTATATCTCTGTATTTAGATCATTAATTTCTCTCACAATATTTCAGAGTTTTCAATTTATATGTCTTTCACATTTTGGTCAAATGTATCCCTAAGTTTGTGTATGTGTGTGTTTGTTTTGAGGTTCTTTTGCTGCTAAATGGTATTTAAAACATTTCAAAGTCTAATTTTTCATTGTTACTATAGAGAAATAAACTGATTCTTTTTTTTTTTTTGGCGATACGCGGGCCTCTCACTGTTGTGGCCTCTCCCGTTGCGGAGCACAGGCTCTGGACGCACAGGCTCAGCGACCATGGCTCACGGGCCCAGCTGCTCTGCGGCATGCGGGATCTTCCCGGACCAGGACATGAACCCATGTACCCTGCATCGGCAGGCGGACTCTCAACCACTGTGCCACCAGAGAAGCCCCTAAACTGATTTTTACATACTGACTTGGTATCCTTCAAAACTCACTTCTAGTTCTAGCAGATTTTTTTCTGTAGTATTCTAAAGTATTTTTGTCTGCAAATACAGTGTTCTTTCTTTCCAATGTAATGCCTTTTAAAAAATTTCTTTGTCTGGTTTTATCACACTGACTAGAACCTCCAACACTACATTTAACTGAAAGCAATTTTTTTCAGAGAAATAGTCCTGACTCCTGGCGCAGATTAGTTTCAACTATAGGACCTTGTTGAATTTAATTAGATTTTTAAACATCATTATGTATGGTTCATCATTAGGCTGTTAGTTTTTACCACATTCAAATATTCATCAAATGTTCAAATGTTGAACAATTACTGCATGCCAGGCTTTGTGCTGGTTGTCAGGGAGACAATCCTCAGTACACTCTCCATAAGGTATATAAAAGGAGTATACATAACACAACACTGTAAATCAACTATACTTCAATAAAAAAAATTTTAAAGGGATACACAGACACATGGATCTGGCCCTAATGAAGTCTCACCACCTCACTGAGGCAGTTTAGAACAAGAGTTAAAAAACACAGGCTCAGGGTTTCCCTGGTGGTGCAGTGGTTAAGAATCCCCCTGCCAATTCAGCGGACACGGGTTTGAGCCCTGGTCTGGGAAGATCCCACGTGATGCGCAGCAACTAAACCTGTGTGCCACAACTACTGAGCCTGCGCTCTAGAGCCCGCAAGCCACAACAAGAGAAGCCACGGCAGTGAGAAGCCCACAGACCGCAACGAAGAGTAGCCCCCACTGACTGCAACTAGAGAAAGCCCATGCGCAGCAACGAAGACCCAATGCAGCCAAAAATAAATAAATAAATAAATTTTTAAAATATATTTTTTAAAAAGCACAGGCTCAGGGTTCAGTCAGCTTGGGTTTGAATCTGCCTCTGCTCCTTACTGATTGGTTGACCTTGGAAAACTTGACTTTCTTAAGCTTGTTTCTTCAACTGTAAAATGAGAGTATTAATAATACCTTCCTCATAGGACTGCTGTGCGGATTAAATGAATTAATACCTTTAAAGTACTCAGAACAGGCCTTGGCACATAGTAAATTGTCAACAAGTATTATCTATTATTAGAGGGCAAGATTAGTTCTTGCAAGGTAAATCTACAAGTGGCTGGGGAAGGATGAGTGTGGCAACATGTACAAGCATAAGAAGTTGTTTAATTTAGCTGCTAAGCATAAAGGCGATAGTGAGAGGCATACCTGGGTCTAAACCCTTGCTCTGCTGTTTATTGGCTGTGCAACTTTAAGCGAACTATTTAAACAAGAGCAATGCCTATAAAGTGCCTAGTATAGTATTTGGGACACAACAGATGCTTAATATACAGCAATTATCCACTACGGACGTTCTGAAAAGCCATGATCTCGCCAACATGTGTTCCTAATAATAATAGTTGCCATTTACTAGGGCTTACCATTTTGGACTCTGTGCTGCTTACTTCCTATATATTCTCTTTTATGCTTCTTAATCTAGCTAGGTGAGCATAATGCGCCCCTTTCATGATAAAGAAACGTGATGCTCTTTGTGTAGCTATAACCAGTGGGAGGTTGGAGGCCTAATAAGTAGTGGCTTGGAATCCAACCCTTGACCAAACCGGGTCTCGCAGTGCCTTTGCCACCCGCCGGGCTCTCGCTCAGGGGATGGGGCCAGGAGAGCCAGCACCCGCCAGGCCGCACCCACTGAGGCCCCACGGAGCCTTAGCCTCGAGGAGCCTGCCAGGCGAGGCCTCTTCCGCCGCCCCTAGGGCACGGCCTCCTCCTAGGCCTCCGCCGCCACTTCCCTATCGGACGGCCTCCGGGTCCGGGACCTCGCAGGTCCTCAGGAGAAGCTGAGCTAGCTAGCGGAAGTTCTGGGGAGGAAGGTTGAGCACCGTTTCTAAGCAACGCGCTGGGGCGGGGGTGGTGGTGCACGCCTTGTACGTCACTGAGGTGCGACCGGGTAACGGCCGGAGCCGCCGCCGCCGCCTGCGGGTCTGAGAGGCTGGCTGAGGGTTCGCCGCTGCTGCCGGAAGCGCGATGCCTTGAACCTGGGGTGAGCTCCGTAGCGCTGGTCTGTCGCCGCTTCTCCTGCGCTGCCCCACAGCCCTCGGACAGGGAGGAGAGACGCGGGCCAGGCCTCGACTGCCGCGCCGGGCTTCCGTGGGGAGACAAGCCCCGACCCGCCGCCGCCGTCTCTAGGCCTCAGCTTAGGGTATGGAGCTGGCTTGGGAGGCCCTCCCGTGGTCGTACTGTCTCTAAGCCAGTGGTTTCCAGTGACTGAGCGTGAAAATGGCTTGTCCCGTTTTGGGCGGGGCGGGGGGCGGGGGGGGAAGTGGTTCAGGGGGATCGGGAGACAGCTTTTCCTCCTCGAGCGCGGATCCGCTTTTGAATGTTGCCGCCGGCGCAGTCAGTCGGCCAGCAGACGTAGCTGTTGGTTCCGAGTGCAGGTGCGCTTGAGGCGGGGTGGTGGCGGAAGGGTGGTGGGTGTGTTGAGTTAACGCGCGAGTGAGGCTAGAAACCTGTGCGCGTGCCCCACCCTGGACACCCCAGTTAGAAACCCTTGCCTGGGTGATGGCTCAGAAATGGCCAAGTCCGTCTACTTAACCCGTCCTCCCGTTCTAAATTAGCTTAGGCAGCTCCCCTTGCCAAAGGCCTGGCCTTGTCGAACCAGCCACCGTGAGACCCGGCAGAGACCAGAAGTTTTCTGGCTACTAATTGTAGTATTCATTCTTGGAAAGGAAACTTTCTGTGTCGCTTTTGAAATGATTTCTTTGTTATTTTTATCGTGTTACAGAATGTGAGTTTACTATTATTGTTCAAATTTATCCCCAGCCCCTTGAAAATTGCAGTGTACGTCCGTGTTCTGACCCTGTCCTATTTCACCGTGCCAGGTGATGCAGTTCTCATCTCTGGCGTATTTCTAAAGCGGCCGTGACACTTCCTATGGCTTATAACTCTTAGATCTTATGCATGAAGTGATTCTTTTCCACCTCCCCCCTCCCCGCGCGCCCATTCTTCCTGCTATAAAATGAGCTCCATCCGTTCTGAATTTCATCTGGCACATGAGGTGCCCCGGACCAACGATCCTAAATTAGTCGCCTCTATATTGGAAAGCCCTCTAAGAAGTGATGCTTTCTGAATTAAGAACTCAAAAATAGTATGAATATTTCTCCTTTCCTCTGATGCTGCCTGGCTGCAGTTTCTAAATATTTCCCTCCAGGATATGCTTGTGTGTTTCCAAAATGTGTTCTTTGTCATTTGATAGAAGTGAGTTTTATATTTGATGTGTTTTGTCTGATCCTTCTAAGTTCACATTTAAGCACTTGACACACTTCCTTTCCCTTTCTCTTCCCCAAAGGCAGAGAATGTCCAGAGAAAATGCTTACAAGTCTAGTTAGTGCATTTTCCACATATGAAATGTATTTAGTAAACACCCTGGTGATATCAGAAACCCATGTTTTCAGCCTCCAAGTACTATCCTTTTGTAGTTTTTCTTTGCATAAAATTTTTGTCTGATTAAGGTCTTTGACCCCAGAACAGACATTCTAGACTCTACAGTGGCTCTGACTAGTCTGATAGTTTCACTATGGTCTGTAATAACTGCTGTTACTTTCTTGTCTTGCAGGACAGCTGATAATCTGTTTACAGATCTAGAGTTTGAGTAAACAATGAGTAATAAAATAGGGACCTAGTTTTTAGTACTTAGTTTTTTTCACTGATGCTAAAACGGAGTTAATAGTGAAAATAGTTGATGATTATTTCAACTATAAATATCTCTTCTGTAACTAAAGAAGTTGATACTAGATTTCATGGAGGTCTCAGAGAGGTTTTCTAAATACTGCAGTATTTGTGAGCTAGTCATCTTGTACTTCCAGGCTTTTCATCTTTGCTTTAATCCTTTTATGAATGGATATGGTTTAAATTTTCATGAAAGTTTTTTTTTTCCAGTTACCCATGATGTGATTTTTATAGCTTTACAAAGAAT
Source organism: Delphinus delphis (assembly GCF_949987515.2). Taxonomy (NCBI): domain Eukaryota; kingdom Metazoa; phylum Chordata; class Mammalia; order Artiodactyla; family Delphinidae; genus Delphinus; species Delphinus delphis. Next base: position 65,731,412 of record NC_082690.1, on the reverse strand, counting down.
ATTTGAACTACAGCAATTCATTTTGTTAGAAAAAGCAGTGATCAAGTGTTATGTTACCACCCACTAGGGAATGTGGCATTTTTGGAATCCTTGATATTCTTATGAGTTTCAAAATAACAATTATTCTTTATTTAGAAAATCCTTCAAATGTTTTTTTGAAAGCACATTGTTATCCTGCTTGAAAGGACTAAATTATAGGGGCACAATAGCATGAGAGCTGCCAGTTCTTTGAGAAGTCTTGACCAGAGATTTATCTTTTGCTGAATTCTATGCCAGTGGTTGGCAAATTAAGTTCCTGTTCAATACTACTGTTTCATGATCTAGAGGGAAGTATTTTGCTTCTACCAAATAATGAAAGTTTCTCAATTTACATAAACATTAATGATACATTTTTACAATTTTATATTTTTTCTTCCATGTATTTTTTTTTAACTTCAGCTTCTCTGCAACTAGTAGATGACTGAACAAGTTAACAAAACTGAAAAGAATACTAAGTTAATAATAAAAAACCAGAAACTGTCAGCAATATTTACTGTATCCATTCATAAACATTTATTGTGTGCTTATGTATATGCCAGAAGAGAGAACACAGCTACTACCCTCAAGAAGCTCATAGAGGGGGATGGTCAAGTGACCTAACTGATGATATGTGCTGTGATAGAAGAATGTGCCTAGTCACCAAAGAGGAACATTGAAAAACCTGTGGCGGGTGACGAGAGGGTGGCCTCAGCAGATTGTTTCATGAACATGCATGCACCCTTGATTGTGGTTTTATTTTTATGCCCATGATGGACGTTGACATTTATCATTTTATGGTATTCAAAATGAATTGTAAATCCTGGGCCCTCTCCACTGAACCAGGTTGAGAACCAATTTTCCTTTTTTTTTTTTGCGGTATGTGGGCCTCTCACTGTTGGGGCCTCCCCCATTGCGGAGTACAGGCTCCGGACGTGCAGGGTAAGCGGCCATGGCTCACGAGCCCAGCCACTCCGTGGCATGTGGAATCTTCCCGGACCGGGGCACGAACCCATGTCCCCTGCATCGGCAGGCGGACTCTCAACCACTGCGCCACCAGGGAAGCCCGAGAACCAATTTTCCATGCCCTTTCAGTAGTCTCTAGATAGTGTTCCCTTTTAATCTGAGGAGTTAATAATCAGGTTTCCCAGATACCTGATACCAAGTGGAATTATAAGATAACAAGTTAATATGCTGCCTCAAATTATAAATTTTATTCAAAGTTAGGACACCAGTTCAAAACAATGCAGAAACAAAAGGGACCATTTTCTTTTTTTTGTGGGGGGGAGGTACTGTTTATTGAGGTATAATTGATGTTCAATATTAAATGTTTCAGGTGTACAACATAATGATTTATAATTTTTAAAGGTTGTACTCCATTTATAGTTATTATAAAATATTGGCTATATTCCCTTTGTTGTACAATATATCCTCATAGCTTACCTATTTTATACACAATAGTTTGTATATCTTAATCCCCTATCCCTATCTTGCCCCTCCCCTTTTCCCCCTCCCCACTGGTAACCACCAGTTTGTTCTCTGTTATATCTGTGAGTCTATTTCTTTTTTGTTATATTCACTAGTTTATTTTTTTAGATTCCATGTATTAGTGATGCATATGGTGTTTGTTTTTCTCTGTCTGACTTACTTCATTACTTCAATTTCAGGTGTACAGCAAAGTGAATCAGTTATACATATACATATATCCACTCTTTCTTAGATTCTTTTCCCATATAGGCCATTACAGTGTACTGAGTATTGTTCCCTGTGCTATACAGTAGGCCAATATTAACTATTTTATATATAGTAGTGTGTATATGTCAATCCCAATCTCCCAATTTATCCCTCTCTCCCTTTCCCCCTTGGTAACCATAAGTTTGTTTCCTACATCTGTGACTCTATTTCTATTTTGTAAATAAGTTCATTTGTACCATTTTTTTAGATTTCACATATAAGTGATATCATATGATATTTGTTTTTCTCTGTCTGACTTAATTCAGTCAGTATGACAATCTACGTCCATCCATGTTGCAGCAAATGGCATTATATTTCGTCCTTTTTATGGCTGAGTAATATTCCATTGTATATATGTACCACATTTTCTTTATCCATTCATCCATTGATGGAGATTTAGGTTGCTTCCATGTCCTGGCTATTGTAAATAGCACTGCAATGGATATTGGGGTGCACGTATGTTTTCAAATTATGGTTTTCTCTGCATATATGCCCGGGAGTGGGATTGTTGGATCATATGGTAGGTCTATTTTCAGTTTTTTAAGGAACCTTTATTTTGTTCTCCATAGTGGCTGTACCAATTTACATTCCCACCAAGAGTGTAGGAGGGTTTCCTTTTCTCCACACCCTCTCCTGCATTTATTGTTTGTAGATTTTTTGATGATGGCCATTCTGACCGGTGTGAGGTGTAGGTTTGATTTGCATTTTTCTAATAATTAGTGATGTTGAGCATCTTTTCTTGTGTTTGTTTGGCCATCTGTATGTCTTCTTTGGAGAAATGTCTGTTTAGGTCTAAACATTTTTTTTTTTTTTTTTTTTTGCGGTACGCGGGCCTCTCACTGTTGTGGCCTCTCCCGTTGCGGAGCACAGGCTCTGGACACGCAGGCTCAGCGGCCTAGCCGCTCCGCAGCATGTGGGATCTGGACACACAGGCTCATGGGCCTAGCCGCTCCGCAGCATGTGGGATCTTCCCGGATCAGGGCACGAACCCATGTCCCCTGCATCAGCAGGCAGACTCTCAACCACTGCGCCACCAGGGGAGCCCAAGTCTGCACATTTTTTGATTGGGTTGTTTGTTTTTTGAAATAGAGCTACATGAACTGTTTGTATATTTTGGAGATTAATCCCTTGTCAGTTGCTTCCTTTGCAAATATTTTCTCCATTCTGTGGGTTGTCTTTTCGCGTTTATGGTTTCCTTTGCTGTGCAAAACCTTTTAAGTTTAATTAGGTCCCGTTTGTTTATTTTTGTTTTTCTTTTCATTACTCTAGGAGGTGGATCAAAAAAGATCTTGCTGCGATTTACATCAAAGAATGTTTTGCCTATGTTTTCCTCTACGAGTTTTATAGTGTCTGGCCTTACATTTAGGTCTTTAATCCATTTTGAGTTTATTTTTGTGCATGGTGTTAGAGAATGTTCTAATTTCATTCTTTTACATGTAGCTGTCCAGTTTTCCCAGCACCATTTATTGAAGAGACTGTCTTTTCTCCATTGTATATTCTTGCCTCCTTGGTTGTACATTAATTGACCATAGGTGCATGGGTTTATCTCTGGGTTTTCTATCCTGTTCCATTGATCTATATTTCTGTTTTTGCACCAGTACCATACTGTGTTGATTACTGTAGCTTTGTAGTTTAGTCTGAAGTCAGGGAGCCTGATTCCTCCAACTCCGTTTTTCTTTCTCAGGATTGTTTTCACTATTCGGTTTCTTTGTGTTCCCATACAAATTAAAAAATTTTTTTGTTCTAGTTTTGTGAAAAATGCCATTGGTAATTTGATAGGAATTGCATTGACTCTATAGATTGCCTTTGGTAGTATAGTCATTTTGACAATATTGATTCTTCCAATCCAAGAACATGGTATATCTTTCCATCTGTGTCATCTTCGGTTCCTTTCATGAGCATCTTATAGTTTTCAGAGTACAGGTCTTTTGCCTCCTTAGGTAGGTTTATTCCTACGTATTTTATTCTTTTTGATGCAATGGTAAATGGAATTGTTCCCTTAGTTTCTCTTTCTGATCTTTTGTTGTTAGTGTATAGGAATGCAAGAGATTTCTGTGTATTAATTTTGTATCCTGAAACTTTACCAAATTCATTGATGAGCTCTAGTAGTTTTCTAGTAGCATCTGTAGGATTTTTCTATGTATAGTATCTTGTCATCTTCAAACAGTGTCAGTTTTACTTCTTCTTTTCTAATTTGGATTCCTTTTATTTCTTTTTCTTCTCTGATTGCCATGGCTAGGACTTCCAAAACTACGTTGAATGAAAGTGGTGACAGTGGACATCCTTATCTTGTTCCTGATCTTAGAGGGAATGCTTTCAGCCTTTCACCATTGAGAAAGATGTTAGCTGTGGGTTTGTCATATATGGCCTTTATTATGTTGAGGTAAGTTCCCTCTATGCCCACTTGCTGGAGAGTTTTTATCATAAATGGGTGTTGAATTTTGTCAAAAGCTTTTTCTGCATCTATTGAGACAATCATATGGGTTTTATTCTTCAGTTTGTTAGTGTGGTGTATCACTGACTGATTTGTGGATATTGAAGAATCCTTGCATCCCTGGGATAAATCCCACTTGATAATGGTGTATTATCCTTTTAATGTATTGTTGTATTCAAATTGCTAGTATTTTGTTGAGGATTTTTGTGTCTATGTTCATCAATGATATTGGCCTGTAATTTTCTTTTTTTTGTGGTATCTTTGTCTGATTTTGGTATCAAGATGATTGTGGCCTCATAGAATGAGCTTGGGAGTGTTCCTTCCTCTGCAATTTTTAGGAAGAGTTTCAGGAGGATAGGTGTTAACTCTTCTCTAAATGTTTAATAGAATTTGCCTGTGAAGCCAGCTGGTCCTGGACTTTTCTTTGTTGGAAGTTTTTAAATTACTGTTTCATTTTCAGTACTTGTGAGTGGTTTGTTCATATTTTCTGTTTCTTTCTGGTTCAGTCTTGGAAGGTTGTTTCTTTCTGGTTCAGTCTTGGAAGGTTGTATCTTTCTAAGAATTTGTCCATTTCTTCTAGGTTGTCCATTTTATTGGCATGTAGTTGTTTGTAATAGTCTCTTATGATCCTTTGTATTTCTGTGGTGTCAGTTGTAACTTCTATTTCATTTCTAGTTTTATTGTTTTGAACCCTCTCCCTTTTTTTCTTGATGAGCCTTGCTAGAGGATTATCAATTTTGTTTATTCTTTCAAAGAACCAGCTTTTAGGCTCATTGATTTTTTTCTGTTTTCTTCATATATTTCATTTATTTCTGCTCTGATCTTTATGATTTCTTTCCTTCTACTAACTTCGGGTTTTGTTTGTTCTTCTTTCTCTGGTTGCTTTAAGTGTAAGGTTAGGTTGTTTATTTGAGATTTTTCTTGTTTTCTGAGGTAAGATTATATTCCTATAAACGTCCCTCTTAGAACTGCTTTTGCTCTGTCCCATAGGTTTTGGATCTTTGTCTTTTGTTGCAATTGTCTCTAGGTATTTTTTTGATTTCCTCTTCGATTTCTTCAGTGATCCATTGGTCGTTTAGGAACATATTGTTTACCCTCCACATATTTGTGTTTTTTTACAGTTTTTTCCTGTAATTGACTTCTAGTCTCATAACGTGGTCAGAAAAGATGCTTGATATGATTTCAGTTTTCTTAAATTTGCTGAGGCTTGATGTGTGGCCCAAGAGGTGATCTATCCTGGAGAATGTTTCATGTGCACTTGAGAAGAAATTGTATTCTGCTGCTTTCGGATGGAAGTGTATATTTATATATATTTATGCTGCTTTTGGATGGAAATATATATTTATATATATTATATAAATATAAATTAAGTCCATCTGATCTAATGTGTCATTTAAGGCCTGTGTTTCCTTATTGATTTTCTGTCTGGATCACCTGTCCATTGATGAAAGTGGGTTGTTAAAGTCCCCCACTATTATTGTGTTACTGTCAGTTTCTCCTTTTATGGTTCTTAGCATTTGCCTTATATATTGAGGTGCTCCTATGTTGGGTGCATATATATTTACGATTGTTATATCTTCTTGGATTGATCCCTTGATCATTATGTAATGTCCTTCTTTGTCTCTTGTAACAGTCTTTATTTTAAAGTCTATTTTGTCTGATATGTGTATTGCTACTCCAGCTTTCCTTTGATTTCCATTTGCATAGGATACCTTTTTCCAGTTCCCTCACTTTCAGTCTGTATGCGTCCCTAGATCTGATGGGTCTCTTATAGACAGCATACATACAGGTCTTGTTTTAGTATCCATGCAGCCAGTCTATGTCTTTTGGTTGGTGTATTTAATCCATTTACATTTAGGGTAATTATTGATATGTATGTTCTTAATGCCATTTTGTTAATTGTTTTGGATTTGTTTTTGTAGGTCTTTTTTCTTCATTCTCTTTTGTTCTCTTGTCTTGTGATTTGGTAACTAACTTTAGTGTTGTGTCTGGATAGCTTTCTCTTTTTTGTGTATGTATCTACTGTAGATTATTGGTTTGCAGTTCCCGTGAGGTTTTGATATAGCAGTCTATATATATATGATTGTTTAAGTTTCTGGTCTCTTAATTTCTAATGCATTTCCAATATCCTGCATTTATACTCTCCTCTTCTCACAGTTGCTGGCTTTGATATCATATTTGTGTGTGGATGATTTCCTACCTTTACTTTATATTTGCCTTTACCAGTGAGCTTTCCCATTTGTAACTTTCTTGTTTCTAGTTGTGGCCTTTTCTTTTCGGCCTAGAGAAGCTCCTTTAGGATTGTTGTAAAGCTGGTTTGGTGGTGCTGAATTCGCTTAGGTTTTGCTTCTCTGTAAAGCTTTTGATTTCTTCATCAAATCTGAATGAAGCGCTTGCTGGGTAGACTATTCTTGGTTGTAGGTTTTTCCTTTTCATCATTTTAAATATATCATGCCACTCCCTTCTGGTCTGCAGAGTTTCTGCTGAAAAATCAGCTGATAACCTTATGGGGATTCCCTTGTATGTTATTTGTTGCTTTTCCCTTGTTGCTTTTAATATTTCTTCTTTGTCTTTAATTTTGTCAGTTTGATTAATATATGTCTTGGTGTGTTCCTCCTTGGGTTTATCTTATATGGGACTTTCTGCACTTCCTGGACTTGAGTGAGTGTTTTCCTTCTCATTTTAGGGAAGTTTCTGGCTATAATCTCTTCAAATATTTTCTCAGGCTCTTTCTGTCTCTCTTCTCCTTCTGGGACCCCTATAATGCGAATGTTGGTGCGTTTAATGTTGTCCCAGAGGTCTCTGAGACTGTCCTCATTTCTTTTCATTGTTTTTTCTTTATTCTGTTCTGCAGCAGTGATTTCCACGACAGTCTTCCAGCTTACTTCTTTGTTCTTCTGCCTCATTTATTCTGCTGTTGATTCCTTCTAGTGTGTTTTTCATTTCAGTTATTGTATTGTTCATCTCTGTTTGTTCTTTAAATCTTCTAGCTCTTTGTTAAACATTTCTTGTATCTTCTCGATCAGTGCCTCCATTCTTTTTCTCAGATCTTGGATCATCTTTACTATCATTACTCTAAATTATTTTTCAGGTAGATTGCCTATCTCCACTTCACTTAGTTATTCTTTTGGGTTTTCATCTTGTTCCTTTGTCTGGAGCATATTTCTCTGTCTTCTCATTTTGTGAAACTTTCTGTGTGGATGGACTCCTTTCCACAGGCTGCAGGATCATAGCTCCTCTTGCTTCTGGTGTCTGGCCCCTGGTGTGTGAGATTGGTCCTGAGACTTGTTCAGGCTTCCTGGTGGGAGGGACTGGTGCCTGCCCACTGGTGGGTGGAGCTGGGTCTTGTCCCTCTGGTGGGCAGGGCCATGTCAAGGGGTGTGTTTAGGGGTGGCTGTGACCTCAGTACAGCTTTAGGCAGCCTGTCTGCTGATGGGTGGGGCTGTGTTCCTGTCTTGCTGGTTGTTTAGCCTGAGGCGTCCAGCACTGGAGCCTGTAGGCTGTTGCGTAGGGCTAGGTCTTTGTGCCAAAATGGGGACCTCCAGGAGAGCTCACAATTATCAGTATTCCCTGGGGCTTCTGCCACCAGTGACCTTACCCCCACAGTGAGCCACAGACAACCCCTGCCTCCACAGGAGACCCTCCAAACCCACAGGTAGGTCTAGCCCAGGCTCCTATGAAGTCAATTCTTTGTGCTGGGTCCCAGTACACATGAAATCTTGTGTGCGCCCTCAAGAGTGGAGTCTCTGTTTCCCTCAGTCCTGTGGAGCTCCTGCACTAAAGGCCCACTGGCCTTCTAAGCCAAATGCTCTGGGGGCTCCAATTCCAGACCCCTCAGGCTGGGGAGCCTGACATGGGGCCCAGAACTCTCACTCCTCTGTAATACAATTATTTTCCAGTTTGTGGGTCACCCATCCGACCGGTATGGGATTTGATTATATTGCAGAAGTGCCCCTCGTACAATCTAGTTGTGGCTTTTCCTTGTCTTTGGATGTAAAATATCTTTTTTTGTAAGTTCCAGTCTTTTTTGTCCATGGTTGTTCAGCAGTTAGTTGTGATTTGGGTGTTTTCATGTGAGGAGGTGAGCTCAAGTCCTTCTACTCTGCCATCTTGTTGGGAATCAAGAGGTTGCTTTTGGTTTGGATGCTTGCTGCCTCTTTCCTCAGTGTGTGTTAGCTGTAATTCCTTTGATATGAGGTGTGTAGGTGCAGCAGGCCATGCTCACACCTGATACAGCAGGGACAGCAATTGACTTTTCCTCCCGTGTATCCCAGTGGCAACTATAGCCCACACACTCCCTGTACAGCAGGGGCAGTGCTTGACAGCTGCTCGCTGCCTGTGCACACTCCCCAGATGGTGGGGGCAGCTATTGCCGCCTGCTCACAGGTTTCCCAACAGTAGCGATGGCCCACGCCCCCCCGGGACAGTGGGGGCAACACTTGGCACCCATTCATGGATCTTGCAGCGCCGGCCCTCGCCCTCCCAGGACAGCAGGGACAGCAACTAGATCCTGCTCGCAGGTCTCTTAGTGGTGGCGGCTACCTGTGCCCACTTCTGGAGCCCATCATGACAGTGGCGGTGGCCTGTGCCTGTCTCTGGAGCCCACAGTGGCAGTGGAAGCTCACACCTGCCCCCAGAGCTTGTGTAGGTGGTGTCCTGTTGCCTGAGACCATGCCTGCAGGGAAGGAAGCTCCTATAGTGGTCCCACCCCTCTCCTTGCACACCCCCCCAGGAGTGGCGCCTTGCCTCTCTGGTTGGCCCAGGCTTCTTCTGAACACACCCTCAATTGCCACACTCTAGCCTCTTCGGGCTGTGTCCACACAGCCAACCCTGGTCCTTTCCCTGGGTCTGACCTCCGAAACCTGAGCTTCAGCACCCAGCCTCCGCCCACACCGGTGGACAAGCGTCTCAGCCTGGGGAGTACAAGGTGACGGTACCAACGTCTGTTCAGGTCACTCTCCATTTTGCCTTCCACAATCCGGTTTCTGCACTCCACTCAAGGCTCCAAAGCTCCCTTTCCATCCAGGCTGATCTCCCTGCCAGTGAGGGGACTTCCCCGGGTGCGGGAACCTTACCTCCTTCACAGCTCCCTCCCTAGGGTGTAGGTCCCATCCCAATTCTTTTCTCTCTCTTTTCTTTTTCTTTTGTCCTTCCTGGTTACATGGAGGTTTTCTTGCCCTTTAGGAAGTCTGAGGTCTTCAGCCAGTGTTTGGTAGATGTTTTGTGCAAGTCGTTCCACTTGTAGATGTGTTTTCGACGTATTTGTAGGAAGAGGTGAACTCCATGTCTTACTCATCCGCCATCTTGATTCCTCTCCCTCATGTAGTTTTGATTTGCATTTCTCTAATAATTAGTGATGCTGAGCATTTTTTCATGTGCCTATTGGCCATTTGTATGTCTTCTTTGGAGAAGTGTCTATTTAGGTCTTCTGACCATTTTTTGATTGGGTTTTTTCAAATTATTATTATTGAGTTGTATGAGTTGTTTGTATATTTTGGAAATTAAGCCCTTGTCAGTTGCATCATTTGCAAATATTTTCTCCCAGTCCGTAGGTTGTCTTTTTGTTTTGTTTATGGTTTCCTTTGCCTTGCAAAAGCTTATAATTTTGATTAGGTCCCATTTGTTTATTTTTACTTTTATTTCTGTTGCCTTGGGAGACTGACCTAAGAAAACATTACTACAGTTTATGTCAGAGAATGTTTTGCCTATGGTCTCTTCTAGGAGTTTTATGGTGTCATGTCTTATATTTAGGTCTTTAAGCCATCTTGAGTTTATTTTTGTATATGATGTGAGGGAGTGTTCTAACTTCATTGATTTACATGTGGCTGTCCTGCTTTCCCACCACCACTTACTGAAGAGACTGTCTTTTCTCCGTTGTATGTTCTTGCCTCTTTTTTCAAAGTTTAATTTACTGTAGGTGTGTGAATTTATTTCTAGGCTCTCTATTCTGTTCCATTGATCCATATGTCTGTTTTTGTGCCAGTACCACACTGTTTAGATTACTGTAGGTTTGTAGTTTTGTCTGAGTCTGGGAGGGTTATGCCTCCATCTTTGTTCTTTCTCCTCAGAATTGCTTTGGCAATTCTGGGTCTTTTATGGCTCCATATAAATTTTAGGATTATTTGTTTTAGTTCTGTGAAAAATGTCATGGGTAATTTGATAGGGATTGCATTAAATCTGTAGATTGCTTTGGGTAGTATGGTCGTTTTAACAATATTAATTCTTCCAATCCAAGAGCATAGAATATTTTTACATTTCTTTGAATCAGTTTCCTTTATCAAAGCTTTATAGTTCTCAGCATATAAGTTTTTCACCTCCTTGGTTGGGTTTATTCCTAAGTATTTTTTTGGGGGGGAGGGGGTGCAATTTTAAGAGGGATTTGTTTTTTTACTTTCCCTTTCTGGTATTTCATTGTTAGTGTAAAGAAATGCAACAGATTTCTGTGTGTTAATCTTGTATCCTGATACCTTGCTGAATTTATTTACCAGTACTAGTAGTTTTTGTGTGGAGTGTTTAGGGTTTTCTATATATATTATCATGTCATCTGCATATAATTACAATTTTACCTCTTAAAAGGGTCCATTTTGTAACTCAATAAACAAACAACTAAATCTCTTTAATATCTGTTTGGTGAGCATATTGATTAAATTATCGTTAATATTTTACATGAAATCTTAAGACCATATATTTCAAAAGTTTAATTTTTCTTTGTTAAGAATTGTAGGTATAATTTAAAGTTTTCAGTCTGGTTGATTAGAATATTTTATTGCATTTTTATTAAATCAGTACAGGAATGCTAGAGGGAATTTAAGTTTCACTTTGGGAGCAAAATATTAGGTTAGAGGTTGCCTTCTCCACTTCTCATTAAAGCAAAAATTTTCTCTAAAACACTAATTAGATGAACTTCTTATTTTTGCTTAAACACCTCCACCTTTCCAGTGAATGCAGGCTCACATGCTTTGCAAGACAGCCCTTAACCCTTCTGGATAATTATGGATGATAGGAAATTCTTATATTGACCTGAAATCAGCCTAATTTATACTGGCCATTCTGGTCTCTGTAATTATATAAAGTAAATATTACTTCCTCTTCCACATGAAAGCTCTTCAGGTGTTTGAACAAACCTATCACCATGCTCCATGTTGTTACTGAACTATGATTATCTAGAATAAATTGCTTTGTTTCCTCTTCTAGATCCATAACATCTTGCGTGCTTTCCCAAATATATTCAAATGATTAGTGCCCTTTAAAAGTGTCACTGCTTAGAGCTGATTAGAGAACTCTGGTGTGTTGGAACCATTACAGAGCACAGCGGAACTAGGCTCTTGCTCTGGACATCTGCTTCTAGCAAGAGTTTAGGATTATTTTAGCATCTTTCTTATCACTAGTTACTGTTTACTTATTTTGACTGGAACATTCAGACCTTTTATATTTTATTTGCTTTTAAACATAACTTACCTGTGTGCTTTATGTGCCTTTCAAAACATATTCAGGATTTAACTTTTAGTCATATTTGACATAAAAATTTATTCTATTTCAGAAAATCAGTATCCATTTTCAGTCTTGATTCTGGTATTCTGTGGACATTATTCATTCATTCCAGTTTCAGTCATCCACAGATTGGGCAGGCATGCAGTCTTGTCTTTGTGTCATAAACAAAAATGGTAAACATCCCATCTCTTGGTGCCAATCTCCCTCTCCTTCTGCCTAGGCTTTAGTCACTCCGGCTTTTTTTTTTTTTTAACCTCAAAGTCACCATACTCCTTCCTGTTTAGGCGCTTTCTATAACCTCTGCCTGGAATGTCCTCCCCTTGCCATGCCTCTATCCCTCTCTTCTCTGGCTAACTCTGACCGATAGCAAATCAAAGGTTTGCCCAAGGACTTCTTCCCTGTCACAAGACCAGGTCAAGTCCCCCTTTTATAGGCTTTCAGTACCCTATACTTGTTTGGCTTAGCACTTACTATTTTGAAATTATGTATTTATTGGTGTGATTGTTGTCTCTTCCCCACTGAATCAGATGCTCCATGGTGGCAAGAACCCTGTTTCTTACACTCACTGTTGTATCCCCAGAACACAGCACAGTGCAGGCATATGGTGCTTGTTGAATTTAATTTTTTAAAAGGCCATGTAACAGTGGCTCCCTAACACCAGTGTACAGCCTTTGGCTCCTGATGATTTTTTCACACATCTGGATTAGAACAAGAAAAATAAGGACCATAGTGTTACTGTATGTAGTATAAGTCGGTGTGAAATTACTGCCTTCTTGGGAAGGACTTTTATTCTAGTATTATATCCTTCTATTTCCTAGGTTATAAGTTATTCTTTAAATTTTTGTTAAGTTTTAGAGATTTTTTTCATTTATTTTTGGAAAGTATCCTTACTTAGAATAGAAATAAATGTGTAACATCATGGTGCTTTGAGACTTTATATTAGACTATGAAATCCAGAAATTACTAATGTTGAGTACTCTAGAGACCTCCTCTAAGCTAAAATCTTTGTTTCTCTTTGAATACGATTGCTATGAATCCATTTGGCTATATTTAAAGTATATAATTTTGCCTTCAGAGATGTTTTCTTAGTGGCCTGGATCTTCCTCAACAACTTCCTTTCATTTATCTCTGTAATACATATTTATCATTGCCAAGTAGGCTCAGATTCAAAACAGTAATTGTTGAGTTTTTCTCTTTAGAACAGTTGTACTTTTCCTATATTTAATGTGACTAAAAGAATAAACCTCAAATATAACACATTAAATTTGAATACAAAGCAAAATTTGCATATTTATGGTTACTGAGAACTCTTATTGTAAATGATTTTATATTTTAGAGTTATAACTTTTCATTTTTTTGATTAAATGATAAAGCAGGTTTCCTGACAAAATTTTTACTATAAATTGTTACTGTTTCACCTGCTTTATATGATATGAGTGTTAATTCAGGTGAAGTAAAATGATAGTCTTTGACATGTAAATAAAATGGAATTTCTTATAGGAGGGGGGAGGATCAGATTCTTTTTAATTTTAATGCTTTTTTCTTTTTCTAACTTTATTTTTTTTTAAAAAGTCTAATATTAGCTTTGTGGCTTTATTAATTTAACCTCTCTGTGCTTGTTTCCTTAGCTATCTTGTTTCTTCATCTGTGAAATGGTTATCATGAGGATTTAAATGACTAAATTCATGAATATACATAAAGTACTTAGAAGATTGTGTTACACAGTAGAAGTGGTGAACGAATATTAGTTGATTTTACTATTATTAGTAGTGGTATTCGTATTGAATTGGGATTTCCTTATTCAGCTGTAGAATATATCAGGATACATAAATACTAAAAATTTATCTTATTTTCTATTTTAACCGTATCTCCGTGCTTAATATTTTGATAAATCATTATTTACCAAAGGAGAAAAAACTGTCTAGAATAAACACATCCAACTCTTCTCTAGCCACAATACATAGAATTATATCCTTCAAGACTTTAGAGTGATTATTAAATAAATGTTTTGTGATTAAATTTTAAGTCAATTCAGTAACTTATTGATCTACCTTGATAGTAGATTATTAAAGTAGTGATCCAGCCTTTTAACTAAAATATCACCTTCATATTTAGAAAACAAGTTATATAAATTCGAAATTAAAAATACCTAGAGGAGGGACTTCCCTGGTGGCACAGTGGTTAAGAATCCACCTGCCAGTGTGGGGGACATGGGTTCAAGCCCTCGCCCGGGAAGATCCCACATGCCCTGGAGCACCTAAGCCCGTGTGCCACAGCTCTTGAACCTGCGCTGTAGAGCTCATGAGCCACAACTACTGAGCTTGCGTGCCACGACTGCTGAAGCCCGCGTGCCTAGAACCCGTGCTCCACAACAAGAGAGGCCACCGCAATGAGAAACCCATGCACTGCAACGAAGAGTAGCCCCCACTTGCCGCAACTAGAGAAAGCCTGCATGCAGCAACAAAGACCCAATGCAGCCAAAAATAATTAATTAATTAAAAAATAAATACCGGGCTTCCCTGGTAGCACAGTGGTTGACAGTCCGCCTGCCGATGCAGGGGACACGGGTTCGTGCCCCGGTCCAGGAAGATCCCACATGCTGCGGAGCGGCTAGGCCCGTGAGCCATGGCCACTGAGCCTGCGCGTCCGGAAACTGTGCTCCGCGACGGGAGAGGCCACAACAGTGAGAGGCCCGCGTACCGCAAAATAAATAAATAAATACCTAGAGGAGTTAAAAAGCAAAAGCACTTTTTTTTCTAAGCAGAAAATGTAACATAGTTGAATTAGCTAAAAAGTCTGTTTAATTTACATATATTTTACAATTAAAATTAAGTTGTACATTTATAAATAAAGTAATTCTACAATAAATTTTTTAGCTGATCTATTTATATCATGATTATACATCACAGTATATCATAGCGTTAAAGAATATAAGCACTAGAATCTAAAAAACATGAGTTCAAATTTCACTTCAACCATTTACCAACTGTTTGTTTTTCATATAAATTTATTATTTAGTTTTGGCTGTGTTGGGTCTTCATTGCTGTGCGTGGGCTTTCCTTCTAGTTGCGGCGAGCAGGGGCTACTCTTTGTTGCGGTGCACAGACTTCTCATTGCGGTGGCTTCTCTTGTTGCGGAGCACGGGCTCTAGGTGCATGGACTTCAGTAGTTGTGGCACGCAGGTCTCAGTAGTTGTGGCTTGCCAGCTCTAGAGCACAGGCTCAGTAGTTGTGGCACACAGGCTTAGTTGCTCCGCGGCATGTGGGATCTTCCCAGACCAGGGCTTCCTGCATTGGCAAGCGGATTCTTAACCACTGCGCCACCAGGGAAGTGCTACCAACTGTTTAATGTTTTTTGGGGGGCTGCGTTGGGTCTTCGTTGCTGCGCGTGGGCTTTCTCTAGTTGTGGCGAGCAGAGGTTACTCTTCGTCGTGGTGCGCGGTCTTCTCATCGCAGTGGCTTCTCTTGTTGCACAGTACGGGCTCTAGGCATGCAGACTTCAGTAGTTGCAGTCCCCGGCCCCTAGAGTGCGCAAGTTTCAGTAGTTGCAGTGCATGGACTCAGTAGTTGTGGCATGCAGGCTCAGTAGTTGTGGCGTACAGGCTTAGTTGCTCCTTGGCATGTGGGATCTTCCTGGACCAGGGATCGAACCCGTGTCTCCTGCATTGGCAGGCGGATTCTTAACCACTGCACCACCAGGGAAGTCCCCAGCTGTTTAACTTTAGATAAGTCACTCAACTCTATTTCCTTATCTGTCAACTAGGAATATAATAATGCCTACCTCTTAGGGTTATTGTAAGAGATAAATGAGATAATATATGAAAGCCCTTAGTTTGGAGCCTGACATGGTAAGCAGTCAGGAAATGTTCTTAGGAAAATTATATGAGGTAAACAAACTTCCTATTAAATACAATCACTTAAATGCCTCTGTGTGTGTGTGTAATGGTTTTTAACTTGGCAAAATTATAGGAATTCACCCTCCCAATAAGATAAATGAATCCTGTATTCTCATTTACCTGTATGATCTTTAAAAAATAGAACTGTAAATCTTTACTTTAAAATATAGTTGTTTAAATAAATTCCACCTTAGACTCATGTAAGTCTGTTGAGATCTCACTTAAAAGTATTCCTGTTTTGCTTTACTTTCTTGAAGGGATGGGTATGTTGCCATTTTTATATTACATATTAAAAGTATATATTACATATATATATATATATACACAATATATATACCATATATTACATGTAAAAGTAACTTTTATGTATATTTGACAGAAACGATGTGAAGCAACACTCTTTTTGGATTTCATAAGACATCATTTCATCATGGGACAGCAAATTTCGGATCAGACGCAGCTGGTTCTTAACAAGTTACCAGAAAAAGTAGCAAAACATGTCACATTGGTTCGAGAAAGTGGCTCCTTAACTTATGAAGAATTTCTTGGAAGAGTAGCAGAACTTAATGATGTGTAAGACTTGCTCTTTTTCATTTTATTTTCTCCCCTTGACATATTGCCCCAGTGTTATGACTGTCTGAGAGATAACCACACGTATTGGTTGGTAAGAGAATGTTTTCAGCAGCAGTTAGCAAATATTTATTGAGTACTATAAGACTTTCTATGTAGCTATCTAAAAATATGTCATAGGACTAAAAGAACAGAAGGAACTTAAAACTGAATTTTGACCACAGGTGTGTAAATTGACCCTTGTTTGAAAGCACTGAAGGAGGTGCATAACAGAAGAGAATATACCAGTTAGTCATCTAGAGAAAGGCACCTAGGATAGTTAAAGGGCACTTCAGGTTTCTGAATATCAACCAATTCATCTAGTTAATAAATAAATCTTCTGTGTTTGTTCATTGAACCATTATTTTGCCAGAGAAATATATATATATGGTAATAATTCATTTGTCATCACTGAAGAATAAGATATTTTGTTTATAAATATTTTCTAATTAGCTATCATGTTTACATCTCTACTTAACTCTTGAATAGGTTTCTAAGATGGAGTATAAACTTCTCTGCCTCCTTAGCACATCCAATAGAACAGCCTTCTCTTTGTGAATTATTCTTTATTAAATCAATTTTTATACTGATCTGTATAGAAGCTATTAAAATATACTGAGCTCTGTCCCTGAATGACCCCAGATTGTTACACTTTTAAAATATTCCATTTTTGTTTGTGTGTTCTCCCTTAGTGACAGGAGAGCAGATGTCACTTCTTTCTATTAAGTCTTCCTCTAGCAGCACCCATATCCAACTCTCTTTGTATATGTATCTTCTGTCTCCCTGGGGGTATAGTTATAACTTATTGGCATTGCCTTTTAAATGAGATCTTAAAGGTTCTTTCTTT
Source organism: Delphinus delphis (assembly GCF_949987515.2). Taxonomy (NCBI): domain Eukaryota; kingdom Metazoa; phylum Chordata; class Mammalia; order Artiodactyla; family Delphinidae; genus Delphinus; species Delphinus delphis. Next base: position 65,714,387 of record NC_082690.1, on the reverse strand, counting down.
AGTCTATCCAACTTAGCTAACGTTCACTGAGCCCATAGTATGTGCAAGGCACTCTGCTGACAGTCTGACATTTTAACTGAGGCCTAAAGTGATTACCTAAGTATCGATGGCAGATCCAGCTTTCCCCAAGTCTGAAGATCTTTCCACTATCCCATGTTACCTCTCCTTAAACCCCAAAAAGGCCAAACAAAATCACCAAGCAGTTTGGAACCACTTAGTATATATAAATTTATATTATAGTCACTATTAATAGTTTAGGGTAAAATACATGAATGTACTCCTTAAGCTTTGCAATAACTGTATTGGATAAGAGACATATTATACTTGGCCATTTAGAACACATTAGATAAAGAGAAGGAAATGCAGTGTTTTTATGGACATGGCTGGAGTGTCCTGTTATTAGCCAGTCATGAAGAATAAAGCATTCTTAACTCTTAAAAGTTATCTTAGAAGATCATTTCTTTTAAGAACACTGGATTTCACTCATTAAAAACAGACAAACCAAAAAGAAGCCCTGTATGGATATATGGATGGATCCTGTGTAGATATATATATATATATAAATGCATAGAAAATGAACTGGAAAGATATACACAGCTCTCTGGGGAGGTGATGGAAAAGGGGAGCAGAGAAGGGAGATTTTACCTTTTACTGTGTATATTTGTGTATTGTCTGATCTTTTATAATAAAAATGTAGTCATGGTTTTTAAAACTCTAGCATTTTACTTTGTTCTTTTTTTTTTTTTTTTTTTAAAGATCATCCAAATGGTAGCATTTGAGGCATTACTTCTGAGACTGTATTCTTAAGGAATAAAATTCAATTGAGAATTTAATAGTATCATAAGAGTGGAATTTTTATGTATATTGTGTCAACTTTTTTGAAGAGTAATCAATGACATTTGCCATCCCTTTAGAGTCTTAGAACTTACATACAAAAAAACCTAGTCTCTTATATGAAATTTTGTTTTTTGGCCTAAAGATACTGGATAAAATGTGTCCTATGAAAACATCCTCAAGCTAAGCTTACTGTGTAATATAGAGGTGATGGTAAAAGAGTATCTCCCTTTTATTTATTAGCACAGAATGTTTCTGACTGGATTTGCTTCTTAAAACCAATTCCCCTGGGTCAGAGTTGGAATTTCACAAGTTCAGTGCTGTCTGAGAACTATAAAGTTAAACCTACGCAAAAGACGCATGGCTTGATAGCTAGAAAACAGAACTGGGAACTGGCAGTACTACTTTCACTGGCAGACTTTGTTACCTAGGGCTAGTTACTTAATTTTCAATGGCCTCAATTTATTTAGCTGTAAGTTTCTTAGTTCTGACTGTGATATCCCCACTGGTGCTCAGAGAGAAATGTGAGTAATGATAAAAGGGAGCTGCAATACTTATGTCTTTGAACTGATTTAAATTGGCATTGTTGCACGATATTGAGTTATCCTAAAAAGTGTTATATTTTTTATGTTAGTATCCTGTTGCTTTCTAAATCAGAATTACTCTGCTAGGGGAGGACAGTAAAGTTACATAAGCGTCTCAAAATCATTTGCTTCATCCAGTTTCAAATTATCTGTAAAAATTGTCTTCAAAGAGGTATATAAGTGTTGTTGCTTAAGGAAGGACTCAACCAAGATCAACATTTTTTCACACTTTATATACATCTGAGGCACTAGTCAAAATATGGATAAATGAAACCAGCTAAATTTTTTCTTTAAGTACCTGATTCCTTGCACATGTTTTTCCTAGCTGTCTTTGTTAGAAATTTAAAGACCATTGAGATATAGATATGAAAAAAATAGATTTATAAATATCATTCCACTATGCTTTCCACCTTGAAAATTAAATTGTATGTTTATAGTCAAAACATTCTCTATCCCTGTATTTTAAAAATCTAATTATTACAATCACCATTATTGTTATTTGTCTTTCTGTGTTTTCTTCACATTTCCTCCTCTGTCTTAAACTTTCTTGAATCTGGTTTCGTAGCTCCATTATTTTACGTGACTTTTCATAAAATTAACGAATGTGTTTACCTCTTTTCAGAACTGCTAAAGTGGCTTCTGGCCAGGAAAAACATCTTCTCTTTGAGGTACAACCTGGGTCTGATTCCTCTGCCTTTTGGAAAGTGGTTGTACGAGTAGTCTGTACCAAGGTGAGAGTGATAAATATTTCCAACTCTGAGCTTAAACTATTTTGGTGGTTAGAACCACATTTAATAGTATAATATAATACAGTGGAAATAAATGTTTATAATTTGGTTGTTATTAACATTTATTTGTAAAACCATATAAAACAGTTTTGATACTATTTTTGCCTTCCAGGTTAACTGTTTGAATTTCACTGGTTGTATAATTGCCATATAGCAGAGATTTATTTTTTAATTTAATTTATTTATTTTTGGCTGTGTTGGGTCTTCGTAGCTGCATGCAGGCTTTCTCTAGTTGCGGCAAGCAGGGGCCACTCTTTGTTGCAGTGCAAGGGCTTCTAACTGCGGTGGCCTCTCCTGCTGTGGAGCACCGGCTCTAGGCACTCGGGCTTCAGCAGTTGCAGCATGCGGGCTCAGTAGTTGTGGCATACAGGCTTAGTTGCTTCATGGCATGTGGGATCTTCCCAGACCAGGTATTGAACCTGTGTCCCCTGCATTGGCAGGCGGATTCTTAACCATTGCACCACCAGGGAAGCCCCAGAAGAGGTTTTTATAATCAAGGAAAGTGGTAGTAAACGTTCATCCTTATCTTGTACCTCTCTTTTTGGAATTTAACTGACTGTGGAATCCTAAAGTAACACCCTACTTAGCTCTAAGATGACTTCTTAAAAATTAAGTGTCTCTTAGTTCATCTTTAAATTTTAGATAATAGAGTATATCAACTGTGCTAAAAAATATGGCAGCTGTCATAGAGTATTAGGAAGCCTCATCCACTAATGGGTAGATTAGAATATGTGGTTCTTAACCTTTTTGAGGCCATAGAACTTTTGGTGAAATTAAAGGCATGAATTTTATTAAGCTTCCTCCTATCCCAACCCTTGCTCTAAAACACAATAAAATCATCCATATGCATATAAACAATAAGTTGTGCATTCATGAATGCCTTTATTTCAACTCCTGATCAATCCATGAAGAACTCCTGGGTAAGGAGATTTTTTTCTTTTGTATCATGGACACTGGATGTTACCCAAATAATATGTCACATTTCCCCAGTGGGTTGATTGCCACTACTATGCTATAAGTGGAGTAGGATTGATTGTGTTTAGTTGATCGAATTTGAAGGTCTAATTATTTAAGTAATAAAAGAACTTTAAAAAGGATTAGAGGAACAAAGACAGAGAGATCTTAATTCCAGACTTGGCTAAGTGCCTGAAGTTGAATGGCACCTGTTAAAGTTTACAGTTGATTTAGAGAAAATATATAGTATAGTTTAATACCACTCAGCTGTGTCTATCAACACTGAACATTTGCTTATTGATTTTTTTTAAGTCCAAATGTTAAAAAGCACTTAACAGCTGCCAGAGAACCATCATTCAAAAATTTTTTGCATTATTCATGACAGAGGTAGTTAATGTGATACAGTGTGGTGTGGGTAGCAGTGTAACTTTATATAGTGTATAATATGTCACAAATCATAGTAACAGAATACACACTGAAATACAGCTTGATCCAAGATCACATTTTGTTATTTATACTTAGATTACTGGGCTCAAAAACTGTATACCAGGGCTTCCCTGGTGGCGCAGTGATTAAGAATCCCCTGCCAGTGCAGGGGACATGGGTTCGAGCCCTGGTCCAGAAAGATCCCACATGCCGCAGAGCAGCTAAGCCCGTGCACCACAACTACTGAGCCTGTGCTCTACAGCCCGTACACCACAACTACTGAAGCCCACACGCCTAGAGCCCGTGCTCCACAATAAGAGAAGCCACCACAAGGAGAAGCCCACGCACCACAACGAAGAGTAGCCCCTGCTCACTGCAACTAGAGAAGGCCCGCACGCAGCAACAAAGACCCAACACAGCCAAAAATAAAAAACAAATAAATAAATAAATTTATTTTTTTTAAAACTGTATACCAAACACATATTTTTCCATTTTCTGTTTGTTTTGGGGTTTATATTATATTTATATTACATTCATAAGCGGTTTTTTACAGTGTTATAAATATGCATACTACCAAAAGAACTTTTGAATTTGCAAAGGAATAAGGTAAAGAAGAAATGAAGAACTGTGCTTAAAACATGTAAAACCATTCAAATAGACTAAGTAAATCCCATACAGTACTCCCATCATCTTTGAGTTTACACTGCACATAATCTTTCAGGACTATTTGAAAGTCAACTTCAGAGGACACATGGGTGAATTTATAAGAACTCTAGTGACAAAGGTCATTTCTGAGAACTGTGCATTCTTTCTCCTTTTCTTGCTCTCTCTTCCACAGTAACCATCCAGCTGATCTTTTCAGTTTTATCTCTACTAGGTTTCACTTGAGTTTACTTGTAACACAAAGTTCACACTCTCAAGGAGACTGTAACTAATGCTCAGGCCCCTCTTTCTTCTCATCCAGATTACTTTAGATTCAGTGATTAATCTCCACGCCTTCAGACTCTTCTCCTAATTCCAATTTATTTATTTATTATTTTTTAATAGCTCTTTATTGGAGTATAATTGCTTCACAATATTGTTAGTTTCTGTTGCACAACAAAGCAAATCAGCCATATACATACACATGTCCCCATATCCCCTTCCTCTTGAGCCTCCCTCCCATCCTCCCTATCCCACCCCCATAGGTCATCACAAAGCATCGAGCCAATCTCCCTGTGCTATGCTGCTGCTTCCCACCGGCCAACTATTTTACATTCAGTAGTGTATATATGTTGATGCTACTCTCTCTTCACCCCAGCTTCACTCTCCCACCCCATTTCCTCAAGTCCATATTCTGCCTCTTTATTCCTGCCCTGCAACTAGGTTCATCAGTACCTTTTCTGTTTTAGATTCCATATATATGCGTAGCATATGGTATTTGTTTTTCTCTTTCTGACTTATTTCATTCTGTATGACAGACTCTAGGTCCATCCACCTCACTACAAATAACTCAATTTCATTTCTTTTTATGGCTGAGTAATATTCCATTGTATATATGTGCCACATCTTCTTTATCCGTTCATCTATCAATGGACATTTAGGTTGATTCCATGTCCTAGCTATTGTAAATAGAGCTGCAGTGAACATTATGGTACATGTCTCTTTTTTTTTTTTTTTTTTTTTTTTTGCGGTACGCGGGCCTCTCACTGTTGTGGCCTCTCCCTTTGCGGAGCACAGCCTCCGGACGTGCAGGCTCAGCGGCCATGGCTCACAGGCCCAGCCGCTCCACGGCATGTGGGATCTTCCCGGACCGGGGCACGAACCTGCGTCCCCTGCATCAGCAGGCAGACTATCAACCACTGCGCCACCAGGGAAGCCCCATGTCTCTTTTTTTTTTTTTTTTTTTTTTTTTGCGGTATGCGGGCCTCTCACTGTTGTGGCTTCTCCGGTTGCGGAGCACAGGCTCCGGACGCGCAGGCTCAGCGGCCATGGCTCACGGGCCCAGCCGCTCCGCGGCACGTGGGATCTTACTGGACCAGGGCACGAACCCGTGTACCCTGTATCGGCAGGCGGACTCTCAACCACTGTGCCACCAGGGAAGCCCCCGTGTCTCTTTTTGAATTATGGTTTTCTCAGGGTACATGCTCAGTAGTGGGATTGCTGGGTCACGTGGTAGTTCTATTTTTAGCTTTTTAAGGAACCTCGATACTGTTTTCCATAGTGGTTGTATCAATTTACATTCCCACCAACAGTGCAGGAAGGTTCCCTTTTCATCACACCCTTTTCAGCATTTATTGTTTCTAGATTTTTTGATAATGGCCATTCTGACCCGCGAGGTGATACCTCATTGTAGTTTTGATTTGCATTTCTCTAGTAATTAGTGATGTTGAGCATCTTTTCATGTGCCTCTTGGCTATCTGTATGTCTGCCTTGGTGAAATGTCTCTTTAGGTCTTCTGCCCATTTTTTAACTGGATTGTTTGTTTTTTTGATATTGAGCTCCATGAGCTGTTTGTATATTTTGGAGATTAATCCTTTGTCTGTTGTTTCATTGGCAAATATTTTCTCCCATTCTGAGTGTTGTCTTTTTGTCTTGTTTATGGTTTCCTTTGCTGTGCAAAAGCTTTAAGGTTAATTAAGTCCCATTTGTTTATTTTTGTTTTTATTTCCATTACTCTAGGAGGTGGGTCAAAAAAGATCTTGCTGTGGCTTATGTCAAAGAGTGTTTTTCCTATGTTTTCCTCCAAGAGGTTTATAGTGTCTGATCTTACACTTAAGGCTTTAATCCATTTGGAGTTTATTTTTGTGTATGGTGTTAGGTAGTATTCTAATTTCATTCTTTTTTTTTTTTTCTTCTGTACGTGGGCCTCTCACTGTTGTGGCCTCTCCTGCTGCGGAGCACAGGCTCCGGATGCACAAGCTCAGCGGCCATGGCTCACGGACCCAGCCGCTCCGCGGCATGTGGGATCTTCCCAGACCGGGGCACGAACCCGCGTCCCCTGCATCAGCAGGCAGACTATCAACCACTGCGCCACCAGGGAAGCCCTCTAATTTCATTCTTTTACATGTAGCTGTCCAGTTTTCCCAGCACCACTTATTGAAGAGGCTGTCTTTTCTCCACTGTATGTTCTTGCCTCCTTGTCGTAAATTAGGTGCCCATATGTGCATGGGTTTATCTCTGGGCATTCTATCTTGTACCATTGATCTATATTTCTGGTTTTGTGCCACTGCCATACTGTCTTGATTACTGTAGCTTTGTAGTATAGTTTGAAGTCTGGAAGCCTCATTCCTCCAACTCCGTTTTTCTTTCTCAAGATTGCTTTGGCTATTTGGGGTCTTTTGTGTTTCCATACGAATTGTAAAATTTTTTGTTCTAATTCTGTGAAGAATGCCATTGGTAGTTTGTTAGGGATTGCATTGAATCTGTAGATTGCTTTGGGTAGTATAGCCATTTTCACATTATTGATTCTTCCAATCCAAGAACATGGTGTATTCCTCCATCTGTTTATGTCATCTTTGATTTCTTTCATCAGTGTTTTATAGTTTTCTGAGTACAAGTCTTTCACCTCCTTAGGCAGCTTTATTCCTAGGTATTTTATTTTTGTTGCAGTGGTAAATGGGAGTGTTTCCTTAATTTCTCTTTCTGATTTTTCATTGTCGGTGTATAAGAATGCCAGAGATGTCTGTGCATTGATTTTGTATCCTGCAACCTTAGCAAATTCATTGATTAATTCTAGTAGTTTTCTGGTGGCATCTTTAGGATTTTCTATGTATAGTATCATGTCATCTGCAAACAGTGACAGTTTTACTTCTTCTTTTCCAATTTGTATTCCTTTTATTTCTTTTTCTTCTCTGACTGCTGTGGCTAGGACTTCCTAAACGATGTTGAATAGTAGCAGTGAGAATGGGCAACTTTGTCTTGTTCCTGATCTTAGAGGAAATGGTTTCATTTTTTCACTTTTGGGAGCGATGTTGGCTGTGGGTTTGTCATATATGGCCTTTATTATGTTGAGGTAAGTTCCTTCTATGCTCATTTTCTGGAGGGTTTTTATCATAAATGGGTGTTGAATTTTGTTGAAAGCTTTTCCTGCATCTATTGAGATTATCATATGGTTTTTATTACTTAATCTGTTAATGTGGTGTATTACATTGATTGATTTGCATATATTGAAGAATCCTTGCATCCCTGGGATAAATCCCACTTGATCTTGGTGTAGGATCCTTATAATGTGTTGTTGGATTCTGTTTGCTAGTATTTTGTTGAGGATTTTTGCATCTATGTTCATCAGTGATATTGGCCTGTAGTTTTTTTTGTGACATCTTTGTCTAGTTTTGGTATTAGGGTGATGGTGGCCTCATAGAATGAGTTTGGGAGTGTTCCTCCTTCTGCTATATTTTGGAAGAGTTTAAGAAGGATAGGTGTTAGCTCTTCTCTAAGTATCTGATAGAATTCACCTGTGAATCCCTCTGGTCCTGGGCTTTTGTTTATTGGAAGATTTGTGTGTGTGTGTGTGGTACGCAGGCCTCTCACTGCTGTGGCCTCTCCCGTCGCGGAGCACAGGCTCTGGACGCGCAGGCTCAGCGGCCATGGCTCACAGGCCCAGCCAGTCCGCGGCATGTGGGATCTTCCTGGACCAGGGCACAAACCCGTGTCCCCTGCATCGGTAGGCAGACTCTCAACCACTGCGCCACCAGGGAAGCCCTATTGGAAGATTTTTAATCGCAGTTTCAATTTCAGTGCTTGTGATTGGTCTGTTTATATTTTCTATTTCTTCCTGCTTCAGTCTTGGAAAATTGTACCTTTCCAAGAATTTGTCCATTTCTTCATGGTTGTCCATTTTATTGGCACATAGTTGTTTGTAGTAGTCTCTTATAGTCCTTTGAATTTCTGCAGTGTCAGTTGTGATTTTTCCTTTTTCATTTCTAATTTTATTGATTTGCGTCCTCTCCCTTTTTTTCTTGATGAGTCTAACTAAGGGTTTATCAATTTTGTTTATCTTCTCAAAAAACCAGCTTTTAGTTTTATTGATCTTTGCTATTGTTTTCTTCATTTTTATTTCATTTATTTCTGCTCTGATATTTATGATTTCTTTCCTTCTACTGACTTTGGGTTTTCTTTGTTATTCTTTCTCTAGTTGTTTTAAGTGTAGGGTTAGATTGTTTATTTGAGATTTTTCTTGTTTCTTGAGGTGAGATTGAATTGCTATAAACTTAGCAATTTCTTAGAACTGCTTTTGCTGCATCCCATAGGTTTTGGGGTGTCGTGTTTTCATTGTCATTTGTTTCTATGTATTTTTTAAATTCTTCTTGGATTTCTTCAGTGACCTCTTGGTTATTTAGTATCTCACTGTTTAGCCTCCATGTATTTGTGTTTTTTACAGTTTTTTTCCTGTAATTGATTTCCAACCTCATAGTGTTGTGGTCAGAAAAGATGCTTGATATGATTTCAGTTTTCTTAAATTTTCTGAGGCTTGATTTGTGGCCCAAAATGTGATCTGTCCTGGAGAATGTTCCATGTGCACTTGGGAAGAAAGTGTATTCTGCCACTTGCAGATGGAATGTCCTATAAATATCAATTAAATCTATCTGGTCTATTGTGTCATTTAAAGCTTGTGTTTCCTTATTTATTTTCTGTTTAGATGATCTGTCCATTGGTGTAAGTGGGGTGTTAAAGTCCCCTACTGTTATTGTGTTACTGTTGATTTCCCCTTTTATGGTTGTTTTAGCATTTGCCTTATGTATTGAGGTACTCCTGTGCTGGGTGCATAAATATTTATAATTGTTACATTTTTTTCTTGGATTGATCCCTTGATCATTATGTAGTGTCCTTATCTCTTGTAACAGTCTTTATTTTAAAGTCTATTTTATCTGATACGAGTATTGCTACTCCAGCTTTCTTTTGATTTCCATTTGTATGGAATATCTTTTTCCATCCCTTCACTTTCAGTCTGTATGTATCCCTAGGTCTGAAGTGGGTCTCTTGTAGACAGCATATATATGGGTCTTGTTTTTGTATCCATTCAGCCAGTCTGTGTCTTTTGATTGGGGCATTTAATCCATTTACATTAAAGGTTATCGACATGCATGTTCCTATTACCATTTTCTTAATTGTTTTGGGTTTGTTTTTGTGAGTCTTTTTCTTCTCTTGTGTTTCCTGCTTAGAGAAGTTTCTTTAGCATTTGTTGTAAAGGTGGTTTGGTGATACTGAATTCTCTTTAGCTTTTGCTTGTCTGAAAAAGCTTTTGATTTCTCCATCTAATCTGAATCAGATCCTTCTGGGTAGAGTAATCTTAACTGTAGGTGTTTCTCTTTCATCACTTTAAGTATATCCTTCCACTCCTTTCTGGCCTGCAAAGTTCTGCTGAAAAATCAGCTGATAACCTTATGGGGACTCCTTTGTATGTTATTTTTTGTTTTTCCCTCGCTGCTTTTAATATTTTTTCTTTGAATTTAATTTTTGTTAGTTTGATTAATATGTGTCTTGGTGTGTTTTTCCTAGGGTTTATCCTGTATGGGACTCTCTGTGATTCCTGGACTTGGATGACTATTTCCTTTCCCATGTTAGGGAAGTTTTCAACCATAATCTCTTCAAATATTTTCTCAGACCCTTTCTTTTTCTCTTCTTCTTCTGGGACCCCTATACTTCGAATGTTGGTGCATTTAGTGTTGTCCCAGAGGTCTCTGAGATTGCCTTCAATTCTTTTCATTCTTTTTCCTTTATTCTGCTCCTTGGCAGTTACTTCCACCATTTTGTCTTCCAGCTTACTTATTCATTCTTCTCCCTCAGTTATTCTGTTATTGATTCCTTCTAGTATTTTTCATTTCAGTTATTGTGTTGTTCATCTGTGTTTGTTTGTTCTTTAATTCTTCTAGATCTTTGTTAAACATTTCTTGTATTTTCTCAATCCGTGCCTCCATTCTATTTCCAAGATTCTGGATCATCTTTATTATCATTACTGTGAATTCTTTTTCAGGTAAATTACCTATTTCCTGTTCATTTATTTGGTCTTGTAGCTTTTTTCCTTGCTCCTTCATCTGTGACATATTTTTTTTTAACATCTTTATTGGAGTGTCATTGCTTTACAATGGTGTGTTAGTTTCTGCTTTATAACAAAGTGAATCAGCTATACATATACATATGTAAAAATATGGAACGCTTTACGAATTTGCGTGTCATCCTTGTGCAGGGGCCATGCTAATGTTCTCTGTATCATTCCAATTTTAGTATATGTGCTGCCGAAGCGAGCACTGTGACATGTTTTTTTGCCATCTCATTTTTTTTTTTTTTTTAATGAGTGGGGTTGTATTCCTGTCTTACTGTTTGTTTGGCCTGAGTCTTCCAACACTGGGGTTTATAGGCTATTGGCTAGAGCTGGGTCTTGCTGCCGAGATGAGGAACTCCATGAGACCTCGCTCCGATGAATATTCCCTGGGGTCTGAGGTTCTCTGTTAGCCAGTGGTTCAGACTCGGAGTTCCCACCACAGGAGCTTCAGCCTGACCCCAGGCTCATGAACCAAGATCCTGCCAGCCACCTGGGGTGGCAAAATAAAAAAAGAACAATAACAAAGTAAAAAATAAAATTAGACTAGGAAACTAACAGATATGCTAGGAAGAATATAAAACTGAAAATATAGATGACTCAACAACCAGAAGGTACATCAGTACCACAATAGTAAAAAAGAGGAGGGAGGAAAAGAAAAAAAAAGGGTGGGGGGAGACCTTGGCTGTGGAGGGTGGGGCCTAAACATTGGTGAGGTTTGGGTGGTGGGCAGGGACAATGCTCAGGACCCACAGGGCTGGAAAAGGCCCTGTGGGCTGTGGGGGGGTGGAGCTTAGGCTCAAGGAACAGAAGGGGCCCAGGTGTGCCCCCCACCCCTGGTCTCAGAGGGCAGCAGACCTCACCTGGGAGCCCAGCAGGCTTCCTGGGCTCAAATGGGTGGGGCAAACGCCCTCTTCTCCTCTCCTCCGGTCTGGGAGGGCCCCTCCCACCTGCCTCTCCTGATCTCCTCTGGCCTCCCTCCTGTACCTCCAAGGACCCATGGGGCCTGGAGGGGATTTTGAGGGCAGGGGATCAGCCTGGGACCTCATCAGCCTCCCCGGGCCCAAATGGGCAGGGCAGTTGCCCCCCACTCCTTTCCCACTCTTCTCAGAGAGTCCCTCCCACCTGCCTCTCCTGATCTCCCTGGCCTCAGGGGCACCGATCCTGTCTGGCCTCCACTTGTCCTCCTGCCTCAGTCCCCCATACGTCCTACCAATTCACTTTGGGGTTCCTCAAATCTCCTTGGGTGTCAGAGTCTCCCACCATTGGCTGGCAGTCGCCCTAGTTGTGGGGAGACGCTAACCCCACGTCTTCCTACACCGCCATCTTGACTCCACCTCAGTTCTAATTTATGATGCTGTGAGAATAACCTTTCTAAAGCACAGCTCTCATCAGATCACTTTTCTGTTTAAAATTCCTCAGCAGTTCTTCCATGGCTTCAAAATAGTCCCAACCCTTTGACCTGGCATTTGAGGCCCTCTACAATATGGCTCCAAGCTATCTTTTCTGTTTTACCACTATCCCCTTTTGCAGTCACCAGGCTTAACTAATTTAAGGTTGTATAGCTGTTACTTTCCTATCTCGATGCCTCTGCTCACTGAGTTCCCTCATCTAGAATGTCCATTCCTCTGTTGTTTAAATTGCCATCAGATACAAGTCACAAAAAAACCCTATTCCACCAGTTTAAACAAAAACAGTATTTATTTTCTCACTTATCAAGAAACCCTAATATAAAGTACCTCCTCGATTGGTTAATTCAAAGACCTAGCAGATCCCTCTTTCAAACTCATTGGGTCAATATTAGCTCACATTCCCCTTCTTACACCTACACTGGCAGAGGGGATGTGATTACTGTGATTGATTTAGATGAGACTAACAAGGATTGACTCCTGAGTCATTTCAGGGAGTGGTAGTCACCAAAACAAAATTAGGGCACTACTGGCACAGTAAAAAGTGGGAATGGCATTTGGATAATCAGCCAGTAGTTTCTGCCACATCTTTTATTTCTGCATGTCTAAATTTGAGGTCTCCTTAAAGGTCCACCTCAAATACCATCTCATCCATAAAGTTAACCTAAAGAAATTCTTTTGGCTCTTCTAAACTCCAAAAGCACTTTATTTATACTTCATGATTAAATTTTACGTTATGACTAAAATTATTTGTTTAGGTTCTTAGTTTCCCTAGAAGATATTAAGCTCCTGAGAGCAGGAACTCTGTCTAGATTCATCCTTGTATCTCTTACAGCCTGTAATGCTTAGTACCTGGTAAGAACTCAATATATGTTGAGTGAACAAAAATCTGTTGAAGAAATATTCTCATTTTAAATGACTGGGATAGGTTGAAGCTTTCCTTGTGTATTGATATAGTATAGTACCTAAATTACATTCTCCATCTTTGTTTTATAAATTACTCAGCTCACATTGAAGGGCCCAGTAGAAATTGTAGAAAACTGTAGGAATATGAATGTAGCAGATTTCTGATCCCTTAGTTTTCTGTTGCTTTTCTTTGGCAAACACAGAATTAATGTTTGATTTTACTATTAGTCAAAAAAAATTTTTTTTGCCTCAGTATCTCTAACCATTATATCTTTATGGTGATTAAACATCATCCTTAAAATAAGATTCTAAGTTAGAAAAACAAAAGTATTAAAAACATAGGCAATCAGACCTTTCATTTGTATAATTTTTCTTGATTTTAGATCTAAAGAAATGTTTTATTTGCATTTCTTAGTTTCTTTTTGAAAGACTCTATGAGAAGTCAGTGTTAACATTAGAAAAAAAGAGTTAAAGTCCAGTATAAAAAGCTGATAGTAGGGCTTCCCTGGTGGCGTAGTGGTTGAGAGTCCGCCTGCCGATGCAGGGGACGCGGGTTCGTGCCCCCGTCCTGGAAGATCCCACATGCCGCGGAGTGGCTAGGCCCGTGAGCCATGGCCGCTGAGCCTGCGCGACCGGAGCCTGTGCTCCGCAACGGGAGAGGCCACAACAGTGAGAGTCCCGCGTACCGCAAAAAAAAAAAAAAAAAAAGCTGATAGTAGACTGAAATTTTATATTTCTTAATCTTAAGCAACTAAAAGCCAATTTACAGTAAGACCTTATCCTGAGTATCTGCTATCTGCTGTGGCGGTTATACTCAAACATTATAAAAAAATAATCTAAATAATGTTTAAATGGAATATTTTGTGGAAATAATATTAGAAAAATTAACGGGTTAAGTAAAATTATGGACTAAGGTGGCTGTTAAGAAGCTTCATGAATTATTTTATTTTCATCCATCTTTTTACTTAGACCAACACCTTGGAGTCATCCTTGACTTCTCTTTTTCTCTTAATACCCACCCCACAGTCAGTGTATGAGTGAATCCTGTCAGGTTTCTCTTCAAAATATATTCAGAATGTGACCAACTCTTACCATTGTCATTACTATCACCTTATTCCTAGCAACCATCATCTCTCACTGGGATTATTCCAATAGCCTTCTAACTCGTCTCCCTGCTTCTGCCCTTGTCCCCATTATGTCTAGTCTCAGCACAATAACCAGTCTGTTCCACTCATAATCTGAAATGAAATTAGATCTTATTACTCCTTGGCTCAAAACCCTCCAGTGACTTGCCATGCCCTTGGAGTAAAAACCAAAGTCATTACTATGAACAGCAAAGTTCTATACATTCTGTCCCCACCTCACTCCCTAACCCTATCTTCAACCACTCCTCTCTCTCTCATTCTGTTCCAGCCACGCTTGGCTCCTTGCCAGATTCACTTCTGCCTTTGCACTTGACTGTCATCCTGGAATGCTCTTTCCCCCAGATATCCATATGACTGATTCGTGCACCTCTTTAGTTCCTAAATGTCACCTACTCTGTGAGGCCTTCCCTGTAGCCTTTCAGCATTTTCTCTCCTCTGTTTAATATTCTCCATAGCACTTATTTCCATCTTATCTAATCTGTATTTTATTTGTCTGTCTCTCCTACCTATAGTGTAACCTCCATGAAGACAGGGATTTTTGTCTGGTTTTTACACACTATGTCACCAGTGCCTAGAGCAGTGCACATAGTACGTGTAACACCCACATAATGGGTACTTGATAAATATTATGTGAATTGTATGATTATAATAATAACAGTTTGTAGCGAATATAACAAAAAAGAAGACTCACGGATATAGAGAACAAACTAGTGGTTACCAGTGGCAGGGGTGGGTAGGTAGGGGCAATATAAAGGGAGGGGATTAAGAGGTACAAACTATGAGGTATAAAATAAGCTACAAGAATATATTGTACAACACAGGGAATATAGCTAATATAATAACTATAAATGGAGTATAACCTTTAAAAATTGTGAATCACTATATTGTATACCTGTAATTTATATTGTACATCAACTATACTTCAATTTAAAAAATTGAAGTTTGATGAGCTTTGCTATTAAATACTAAGTTTATATGAATTATTCCCTAATTTCTGAACTGTGCAGTTCCAGAGGAAGACTGGCCCAGTTTCCTCAGCTCTGAAAGTCTTATTTTGTAAGCCTGTATAAATTCCTGTCACCTTTAATGCTATTTATTTGTTCTCTACCCCATGTATAGTCTTTTATTACAAAGAATCTTACATATTTGCATCTCTGTAGAGACCTTACCTTCCCCAAATTTAATGAATTTTCTGATTACTAGAGATGGTTCTACCATTTTCACAGTGGAATCTGATTCATACTTGATTCTGTTTTTTCTCTTACTGCCCTCTCAAGTAATAATTAATAAATGCTAGTTACAAATATTATTTTATTCAAAATATTGAAATGTTGCTATAATCATGTCTTTTTAATATAACCTAACTATTGTACTTCACTTTCTCATGTCTCCAGATTGTAAGTTTTGGTATATAATAGAACTTAAGATATTCAAGAAGGAAATCTGTTGTTTCAGTTATAGTAGAATGGCATGTGGTTGTTGGATTCAAATAAATCTTTAATTAAAAAATTCTATAGGGGCTTCCCTGGTGGTCCAGTGGGTAAGGCTCCGCACTCCCAATGCAGAGGGCCCGGGTTTGATCCCTGATCGGGGAACTAGATCCCACATGCATGCTGCAACTAAAGATCCCACGTGCCACAACGAAGATCCTGTATACCACAACTAAGACCCGGCACAGCCAAAATAAATGATAAATGAATAAATAAATAAATATTTTTAAAAGCTGAACCTTAATTTAAAAAAAAAGAAATTCTTTAAATAAATTAAAATGAAAAGGATTGTCAATACTGATCTCTAAAATTAGTTTCTTAATTCTGGGAAAGTTGCCTGACCTCAACAACTAAACAGGATGATGGCTAATCAACCCTACAGGTTATTTTGAGTATCACATGATATAATATTGTATATTTTGAACCCCACAAATGTAGGGGACATGATATTATTCATTTGCTCAGACTCTTGCTCTCTTGTTAGGTAATTTGCAAACTTTGAAAACTTCTGTTTCCTAGGATGTTTGACTAAATATTTCTTCCCCTTTTTTGGGAAAAATCGATCAAAAAAATTATCAACTTTTTTTTTTCATTTTCTTTGTATTTTTAGATTAACAAAAGCAGTGGCATTGTGGAAGCATCACGGATCATGAATTTGTACCAGTTTATGCAGCTTTATAAAGACATCACAAGTCAAGCAGCAGGAGTATTGGCACAGAGCTCCACCTCTGAAGACCCTGATGAAAACTCATCATCTGTAACATCTTGTCAGGCTAGTCTTTGGATGGGAAGGTATACAGTTCATAAATACCATGTTTCTCTTATTTTCCAACATGCAAAGTACTGAAATCGCATTAATGTTTTTGCTGGTGTTCTCCATGACATCTTAAATCACATTACTTTTTGTCTTAGTTGATATTATATCCCAGATCTGCTTTTGGATTATTCTGTGTGTCAGGACATTGTTAGAGTGCCAAATAAAAGAAAAACTAAAGTGGCTCACACCAGGTAATGCTTCTGTCAATCTAGTTTCCATGAATCCACTCTTCGCTCTACCTGCTTGCATTTAATGACAAAGGATATAGTTAATACCCCTCTTATAATAGGCATTTAGGTTCTTAGACAATCAAAGCTCTTCAGGGAATTAGGTCCAAGAATCTGGCAAAACCATTCCAGTTTTTCTTAAAGATATCTGACTAATTGGAGCATTAACATTGTAAATACTGTCTCCAGGACTTGGCAGTCCATTCAGGAATTAACAAGTAGTTGGTACACATATTGCATGTACTGAGTTACCAGAAGGAAATGAAGTCAGACAGCATTTTCTGTGATGGTGCTTGTTTACTCAGGCCTAATATATTATTGTTCTATCTAAACTTTCTTTTCCTTCTCTGTAATGCTTTTGGCATGTGAAAACTCCCACCTGTTGCCACTTGACAACCATGACCATAATTTAACTTTATAAATGCCTCATTGGAAAAAGGCTTATGTGGGTCCAGACATGTTGACATCCTGTCTTATTGTCATACAGGGTAGACAGCACAAATCTGAATTGACAGTGTCTTTTAACTTGAAGTTAAGAATATGGTTAACAAGAACTTCTTTTTTATTGCTCCATTTACAGTTGCATTTTCCGATCCATTCTTAACCACCTGGTTTCCAAATACTATGTTGTAGTAAGATTGTATTTTAACTTATCATTTCCTGTTTATCTTTAATAGGATTGTTTGGTTTTCTACGTTTGGGCTGTACAAGTGTTGCTGATGAAATGCCAAATGAGTTTTAGAGTATTATAGGCAGGATTTTGGCTTATCTTTCCTGTATTTTGTAAAGTTAATCTTTCAAAGACAGGCGTCTGATTTCCTGCTTTTTGTCCTCTCCCTCTTCAGAATGGTGATTTTTTTTTTGAGTATTTTGAAAGTTGACAATAGTATTTATTAGTAAATAGTATTTACTAAGCTCGATGGTAGCAAATTAATTGAAAGTAATACTTTTTTCTTATTGCAGTCATTGTAATGAAGGAGGTAAGAGTGTTATTCCTTTTCATGTGCGCTTGAGACTGGGAAACTCAATGCCTGATTGGTAGGTTAGGGCTGCTTCTTGCCTTTGTATGATTTTTGGGTTTTTTTGTTACACCCTGATACACTTAGTTCATAGAAAAACAGACTTTTCAAGTTGAGAGGGATCTTAAGAGGTATTTATTTGGTTCAGCCTTACATCTGGTGCCTATTTCTATTAGTGGTTTATATTTATTAAGTACTTGTAGGGTATTAGGCATTGTGATGAGTGCTTTACACGTATAAACTCATTAAATCACAACAACCCCATAGGAATACAATTATTGGTTCATTACAGATGTAGAAACTGAGGTTTAGACAAATAAATGACACGGCTAGAAATTGGCCTAGCTGAGATTCACATTCTGGCCTGTCTGGCAATACAGCCATGCTCGCAACCTCTGCATTAGTACTCTCTGGTGCAGGAAGATCCTATATTAGAGTGCTTCTTAAACTATAATATTCACTGGTTTTGAGAAGGAGCTTGAGATTCTGTCAGGTTCCCAGGTGTTGTCACTACTGCTCATCCATGGATAGCACTTTGCATAGTGAGACTTAACCACATTTAGCCAAGGTAGTCCAGCTTGTACATGAACACCTGCAGCTGTAAGGGACTCACTGCCTCAGAAAGGCAAGCCTTTTGATTCACAAATAGCTTTAATCACTATGTAATTTTCCCTTTTGCTATTTTCCTCAGAGACAAAATCTGGCTCTCCTAAGGCGGCATAGCACAGATTCTAGAACCAAATTGCCTGTTTTCAAATCCTGGCTCTACTCCTTACTATGTCACTCTGGACAAGTTATTAAACTCTCTTTCCTCAGTTTCCTCATCTTTTAAAAGAGGATGACAATGATAAGATCTACTTCATAGGACTCTTGGGAGAGTTAAGTGAGTTAATATATGTAAAATGCTTGGGGGCTTCCCTGGTAGTGCAGTGGTTAAGAATCCACCTGGCAACTCAGGGGACATGGGTTGGAGCCCTGGTCTGGGAAGATCCCACATGCCACGGAGCAACTAAGCCCATGTGCCACAACTACTGAGCCTGCGCTCTAGAGCCCATGAGCCACAACTGAAGCCCGCACGCCTAGAGCCCGTGCTCCACAATAAGAGAAGCCACCGCAATGAGAAGCCCGCGCACCACAACTAAGAGTAGCCCCTGCTCGCCGCAACTAGAGAAAGCCTGCGCACAGCGACAACGACCCAACGCAGCCAAAAATAAATAAATTAAATAAATAAAATGCTTGGAACAGTGCCTGGCCCATAAAAAAAAAAAAAGTGTGTAAAAGTTAACTATCATTATTCTTAAATTATTACTGTATTCTACTTATTTCAGTGACACTGCCCTCTGGAAATCCACCAAACAAGTCTGTTCTCTCTTTCAGTCCTTCAAATACTTGAAAACAGAAATCAGATTCTCACTGAGCCTCTGTTCTCCAGGATAAGCCTCCCCAGTTCCTTCGGCCTTTGTTTGTATAGGTCTCTTCTATATCCCAGAGGCTTTCCTGGATGATCTTTTATTTGTCAATTTGTCTTTCAGGGTAGGGGGCAGAGAACTGAATTCTCCACTTTACAAGTGGTCTAATAAGGACAAACAGAGCAAGACTCTTCCTCCTT
Source organism: Delphinus delphis (assembly GCF_949987515.2). Lineage (NCBI taxonomy): Eukaryota > Metazoa > Chordata > Mammalia > Artiodactyla > Delphinidae > Delphinus > Delphinus delphis. The sequence goes on along the minus strand of NC_082690.1, from coordinate 65,695,158 downwards.
CCTTCTTCTGGTCACTGTATTGCTAGGAAGGTAGCAAGAAAAGTGAACATAGTACAGCTTCTACTGGCTGCTTCTGTGTCTCCTGTTCTTTCTTTCACCTCCATCCAGAATGCTGTTCTTTGTAACCCTCTACTCCTCAGTTTTAAACTCTAACCGTCAGGACTCTGTCACTGTTTATGGATTCAATTATATTCTCTGCTACTGACACCCAAGTCCATGTCCTTAGACATAAATTGTAAACTCCTCAAGAGCAGAGACCCTAGTTCTTCTGGGTCTGGCACAATACGTGGCACCTAAAAGGCATTTAAACATTTAAATGAATAGATATAGAAAAATTCAAATAACATTAGATCCACATCCATCTAGGGTTTCATTAAGTTTCCCCATTTCAATTCAGGGGCTGCCCTCTTTTATGCATTGCTAAAGCATAGCATTTAGTCTATTACCACATCCTGATGATTTGTCTTTTGTAATGCCACTTAGACCAGGCCCTAATTATCTCCCAGGTGAATTGCTGAAATAAGGATCTGATTGGTGTTCCTCCCTCTAGACTGTCCTCCATACTGCTCTCCCAATTAATCTCCTACAGCATTATTTCCAATGGGGGTTCACTTTCCCCTTGATTAAACTCTGTCAGAACAAGTTTAAACTTATTATTTTGACATACAAGGATCAGATTATCTCTGCTATACTTAAGCAATCTTTTCTCTTATTTTTCTCCCCGGAGCATGATGCTAGCCTCCTTGTTACACACATATACAGAGTTTTGGGGTTTTTTTTTCCTACCTCTGTAGCTTTGTTTATTCACATAGAACGTCCTCTGTCTGTCGAAATCCTATCATTTTTTTCTACCTCATCTTTCCGACAAGTTTGAAATATACTCATTTCTTCCTTCTTTACTTAGCACTTACTACATGTAATGCACATTTGACATTTGCTTATCTTCTATATACAAATTGACAGATTTTAAAGTACTATATAATGTCTTATATACAGTGGTATAAGCACAGCAGGGAATAAAAACATGTTAGAGATAGTTCCTACCCTCAAGAAGCTTATAGTCCAGTGGCTATACTTTGAAACATTTAATTTTTGTATAATTATAAAAGGTAGTACATGCTTGATGAAGTAAACCTAAAAATTACAGAATAGCACAAAGATTAAAAGCAAATTAAAATCACTTCAAGAAACATGTATTGAGAACCTAAGACAAACTCCTTGTATTCAAAGAGCTTACAGTGTATGGATAGACCAACCAATAAATAGCCAATTAAAATACAGTATTTAAGTCCTTTAACTGAGGAAAATGTTGGTTTTGAGAGCATAGAGAAGATGGTATCTTGAGCTGAGTAACTGAGGTTGGAGTTTACCAAACTCACAAGAGTATGCCAGGAAAGGAAAACACCACATACAAAGGTCCTTGGCTCATTCAGGGGCCTTCAGAATTGTGGCTGGAGTAGAAGGTTCAGTATCTCTTTTCTTCCCAAGATGAAAGAGCTCTTTGAGGACAAATAACTTTGCTTTCTAACTCTTTTTGTATTTCATATAGCAAGCACCTGATCCTTAAGACTAAGCTATTCTTTCACTTATATGCCCATTATCAGCAGTAGCATAACAAGACCCTGATGGCAGGATCCCTATTTTAGAAAGCTTTGTATCCTGCATGGTACATAAATCATATATTGGTTGAATTCATTTATAAAAATTCAATATGATTAAAATGGGCTAAGTTATTTTCCAGTTTTGGTCCATATTTTCCTTTTAACCATCTCAGGATTTATCTTTTATCCAGTCCTTCCTTTATGGAATTTGCCCCTCTAGTACTTCTTCCCTAATATATTAGCTGTCCCTAAAAGATAAGTTAATTTACTCTGATATTGCATGAGTCATATTGTGCTTTATGTTGGGGGCACATAGATGCTTGATAATGCTTTTTAAGGCAATGGAAACAAAGTTTACTGCACAGTGACAACAGAGAATATCATTGCTCCAGCTCAGTTTTCACATTGCAGGGTAAAGCAGCTGACTGACGAGGAGGAGTGCTGTATCTGTATGGATGGTCGAGCTGACCTCATCCTGCCTTGTGCTCACAGCTTTTGTCAGAAGTGCATTGACAAGTGGTAAGTAATCTGCTGCTTTCATGGGTTAGGCCAAGATCAAGAGGGAGAGTGTATATGAATAAACTTCAAAAAATGCAAAAATATTATAGTTAAGTATAAGAGATTTTGTTCTTTAGTACTTTGGATTTTATGACATGCCTCCTACTGGTTAAAATATTTTTATACCTAAAGTTTATAAAATGTGGGGATGTATCTTAGTTTTGACAATTTACTTTTGCTGTAAGGAGATTTGTGCCTGACTAGAGTCTAGAATCAAACATTCCGCCTTTTCTTCTATTTTCCTCCTCATTTCTACTTTTTTCCTCCATATATGATTAGAAAGAATAATATGAATCCTTGAATATTGAATATTGGACCTGGAGAGAACTTTAGAGAATAGCTAGTCAAGCTCATTATTTTACAAAATAAGAATCAAGTGTTCAGGAGAATTTATAATTGACATACAATATGTCAGTTATAACTACATATATTTAACGTACAATTTGATATATTTTGATATATATATATGCCCATAAAAATCATCATCACAATCTAGGTAATGAACAAATCTGTCACTCCCAAAAGTTACCTCATGCCCACTGTAAGGTCTCCTTCCCCCCACCCCTTCTTTTAGTCCCCAGACAACCACTAATATGCTTTCAATCACTATAAAATAATTTGGATTTTCTATAATTTTTATAAATGGAATCATACAGTATGTACTCTTTTTTTGTCTGGCTTTTTTCATTCATTATAATTATTTCAAGATTTACTTATGTTGTAGTATGTATCAGTAGCTCCTTCCTCTTTATTACTGAGTAGTATTCATTGTATGGATATACCACAGCTTATTTATTATCCATTCACCCATTGATGGACATCGGGTTGTTTTCAATTTTTGGCTATTACAAATAAAGCTGCCTTTATATATACTTTAAATGTACATTTGTGGACAACTGCTTTTATGGACATACATTTTGTTTTTTTCTTGGATAAATAACTAGAAATGGAATGGCTAGATCATACGGTAGGTATATGTTTAACTTTGTAAGAAACTGCCCACTGTTTTCCAAAGTGGCTGTGACATTTTACACTCCTACCAGCAGTGTATGAGAGCTCCACTTGCCACACAACCTTGCCAGTACTTGGTATTTGTCAGTCCTTTTAATTGTAGCCATTCTAATAGATGTGTAGTGGTATCTCACTGTGGTTTTAATTTGCCTTTCCCTCCTGACTGATGATGCTGCGCATATTTTCTTATGCTAATTTTCCATCTGTATTTATTTCATCTTTGGTGAAGTATTCATTCAGATCTTTTGCCCATTTCTTTATTGGGTTGTTTTGTATTAAGTTTTGAGAGTTCTTTATGTATTATGGATACATGTCCTTTATCAGATATATGATTTGCAAATATTTTCTCCCACTCTGATTTATCTTTTCATTCTCTTAAGAATGTCTTTCAAAGAGTAGACGTTTTTAATTTTGATGAAGTCCAATTTCTCAGTTTGTGATTAATGGATAATGATTTTTTACTGTCATATCTAAGAAATCTTTGTGTAACCCAAGGTCACAAAGGTTTTCGTCCATTTTTTCTTCCAAAAGATTTATAGTTTTTAGGTTTTACATTTTGGTCTATGATCTATTTTGAGTTAATTTTTATATATGCTGTGACATGTGGATCAAAAAGTTTTTATTTTACGCTTACATGGCTTTCCAGTTGCTCCAGCACAATTTGTAGAAAAGACTATCTTTTCTTCACTAAATTGCCTCTTCACCTTTGTTAAAAATCAGTTGTTAAAGCACAGGTGAGTCTATTTCTGGACTCTATTCTGTTCCATTGACCTATTGTCTATTTCACACCAATACCACACTACATAGGTTAGTGTAGCTTTGTAAGTCTTAAAATCAGGGAGTGTTAATCCTCCAACTTTGTTCTTTTTCAAAGTTGTTTTGGCTTTTCTAGATCTTCTGCATTTCAGTATGAACTGTATAATCAGCTTGTCAATTTCTACAAAAAAGCTATAAGAATTTTGATTGGGATTGCATTAAATAATTTTGAGAGTGTTAACTTCTTAACAATACTGAGTCTGCCAACGCACATCACAGTATATTTCTCGATTTATTTAGGTCTTCTTTAATTTCTGTCATCAATATTTGTAGTTTCCAGTGTTGCATATCCTTGACAGATTGATCCCTAAGTATTTTATAATTTTTATGCTACTTTAAATGGTATTTTTAAATTTCAGTTTCTGATTATTGTATTTCTATGTACTAGCAATAAACAGATTTTGTGTATCAATCTATCGTGCAACCTTACGGATTTATTTATTAGCTCTTATAGCTTTATTGTAGATTCCATAGGATTTTATCAAGTGTGTGAAAAACACTTTTGAAAGATATTTTTTCTGGATATAGAATTCTAGACTGATATTTTTTCTCTCAGTACTTTAATGATGTTGCTCCCCCCCCTTCTTGCTTACATCATTTCCTGTGAGAAATCTGCTCTCATCCTCATCATTTTTCCTCTGTAGGTAATGTGCCTTTTTTTCTCTGGCTGCTTTTAAGGTTTTTTCCCTTTATCACTGATTTTGAGCAATTTGATTGATGTGCGTTAGTTTTCTTCATGTTCCTTGCACTTAGGGTTCATTGAGCTCCTTGGATTTGTAGGTTTATAGTATCATCAGTTTTGGAAATTTTTCAGCCAGTATTTTCTCAAATATTTTTTTCTGTTTTCTTTTGTCCCCTCTCCTTCTGAGACTCCAGTTACTAATGTATTAGACCACTTTAGGTTGTCCCACAGTTCACTGATGCTATTTTCCTTCTTTTTTTTTTTTTTTTTTTTTTTTGCGGTACATGGGCCTCTCACTGCTGTGGCCTCTCCCGTTGCAGAGCACAGGCTCCGGACATGCAGGCCCAGCAGCCATGGCTCATGGGCCCAGCCGCTCCGCGGCATGTGGGATCCTCCCGGACCGGGGCACAAACCCATGTCCCCTGCATCGGCAGGCGGACTCTCAACCGCTGCGCCACCAGGGAAGCCCTTTCCTTCTTTTTTGAGTCATTTTCTCTGTATTTCATTTTGGATATTGCTATATCTTTTCAAATTCACTAATCTTTTTTTCCTGCAATGTCTAACTTGCCATTAATCCCACCCAGTGTATTTTTTTCTTGAGATATCTTAGTTTTCATCCAGAAGTTTAAGTTTTTAATATCTTCCAATCTCTGCTTAATATGTTTGTCTTTCCTCTACTTTTTTAATATATGGAATATAATTATCATAACCTTTCATTTTCTTGCTGCTAATTCTAATATCTGTGTGAGTTCTGGATTACTTTTGATGGATTTTCCTCTTCATTTTGGGTTGTATTTTTATACTTCTTTGTATGACTGGTAGTTCTTAACTGGGTGCCAGACATTGTGATTTTTTTACCTTTTGGGGTACTGGATATTTTTGTATACGTATAAATATTCTTGAGCTTTGTTCTGGAATATAGTTACTTGGAAACAGTTTAATCCTTTTGAGTCTTGCTTTTATGGTTTGTTAGGCAGGACCAGAATGATGTTTAGTTTAGAAGCTAATTATGCCCCACTAATGAGACAAGACTTCAGAGTACTCTACCCAATGCTCCATAAATTATGAGGTTTTCCACGCTGGCTGGTGGGAACAGGCAATGTCCCAGGCCCTGTGTGAGCTTTGGTTACTGTTCCCTCAAATCCTTTTGGGTGATTCCACAGCCTCGAGTAGTTTCCTCACATGCACACACTGATCATTACTCTACTGAATATATCTACGGGGACCTTCAGTAGACTGTGGGATTCTCCCTTTGTGTAGCTTTCTCCTTTGCAGTACTCCACCCTATGAACTCTAGCTGCTTTGGCTTCCCGAGGTCCTCAGCTCTGACTTGTCAACTCAGGGAGTCTACCGGGCTCCATCTCAGTCTCCCCTGCTTGCTCTGTAGCCTGGAAACTCTCAAGGGCAGTAAGCTGGGCAATTATAGGCTCACCTTCTTTTGCTTCCTATCTCTCCAGGGTTATAATCTTTTGTCATCTTATGCTTAGTGTTGAAAACCATTATTTCATGTATTTTGTCCAGTGTTTTAGTTGTTTCAAGTGGGAAGATAAATCTGTTCCCTATTGGCCAGAAACTGACTGTTTTAAAATTGTAACTTTGTGCACAGAAAAGCACACAATTATCTTGAAAAATATCTCTGAGGAACCAGAAATGAATCTGAATTATATATGCCAGCTCTACTTTCACATTGAGTTTTTGGAACAGATTTCTAAATTTTTGCACAGAAGCCAAGGAGCAATTGATATAATTTAATTACTTTGGTCTCAGACTTCACTGAGAGATGAAGAGAAAAATATTTTCCCTCTATGACATGTTTCTGGCTCAAATATGTTATTTTTGAAATTTCCAAAATAATGTTTGACAAGACAAAAAAATCCCTTTGGAAAACATAATCTGATTTAAGTGATTATATATAAGCTCTTTCCTCCCCCCAAAATTATTCTGCATGTAAAGTTCATTTATTATTTTAAACCTTGAATGCTTCCATTCCATTGTTTATAGCAGCAAAAGATAGGAGAAAACCTAAATGTCCTTCTATGGGAGATAAGTTAAATGAAGTATGGCCTATCCAAACAGTGTATGTTTATTTTGAATAGACAGCTCTAACAGGTGCTGATACTTGTAAAAAGAGCAGTGATGTATAGATACACACAAGCTTGGTCATGCCTGGTCTATCTCTAGAAGAATGTATAAGAAACTGGTAACAGTGGTTGCCTCTGGGGATAATAATTAAAGACTGGGATAGGAGGAAGAGATATATTTTTCACTATATACTTTTATGCTGTTTACTTTAAAAAAAATGTACTTGTATTCCAAATCCATTTTTTAAACAGAAAAAGAAAACAAACTGTTATTTGACTTCTCTAATAGGAGTGATCGACACAGGAATTGCCCGATTTGCCGCCTACAGATGACTGGAGCAAATGAATCTTGGGTGGTGTCAGATGCACCCACTGAAGATGATATGGCTAACTATATTCTTAACATGGCTGATGAGGCAGGCCAGCCCCATAGGCCATGACCTTGGGGTGAAGTGTTCTGTTGCTAATGTGGGCTACAAACACTTTGGTCATGGCGGAAGAATGCAGGGATGTTGTAGGACAGACACAGAGAAGTCAATTTTCCCCACCCTCTATTTTCACTATTCTGACAATTTGTCCATTTCCTTTGATAAACTTTCCATGTCTTCCATTTATGGTAAACTAAAACTTGCTACTGTTTTAGACCATATTTTCCTATTGTTTATCTGTTCTAATATATATTAGGACTAATAGCTCTTGACTCCTTTGCTGAGGTAACAGCAACATTTCCAGGGGCTTCTGAAATACTATTATTTTTCAGGGCAAGAGTATTCTGGAATCTATTTAGTTAGGTTTAAAATAAACCTTGAATGTTAAAAAGCTGTAGCCATCTGAGAGAAAATCTTAAATGACTGAAAATGTAGAATACATCAAAGTGCATGTTACTACTTAAATTAGTCTTACTGCTGGAATCTAAGGAGTATGTATGCCCCCTTGTGGTTAGCTATTGCTCCTTTTATAGTTTTTACTTGAAATAATCCGCAATTATTTCATAACTTTAAGTGTTTTGGAACTACATGCTTTTCACTTAAAAGTTTTCTCCCCCCTCCCCCATGCTGTATAATTTGGATTAGGACTATAAACTTGGGCAGGACTTTGCCTTGTAAATGGATTTCTGCTGGAGAATCTTCTTGGCTATTCTGGAAATGCTTTCCCACAGCTGGGAAACTGTTCTAAATAGCTTTTGATAATACGTATGTATCTTGCCGTTTCAGATGGAAATTTTTCTTCATCACAGACCCTAAATTTTATGTCCAAATTATGATAAATCATTCAATATTGGTTTATGGTGCTTTTATTTTCTTAATTTGAAGGCATCTTTCTGAGGTCCCAAAGTCTTCAAATTTCTTAGATTAAGAGAGAAGAAAATAGGGTGTAGCCTTTTAACCATACATACATAAAACACCTCTGAAAGTTAGGAGATTAATTTGACTTACTGTTTCACTGCATTTTATTTGAAATACCCTGAAAGAGTATAGTTATGTTCAGTGGCATTTGAACCATTTTTTTAAAATTTTGCTTATAAAGTAAAATTTTTTATTTTATGCAAACACTAACATTTCAGCATATAATAAACTAGGGCCTGATGTCTTTAAAAAGTATTTTAACATTCCATGTAACTTTTCTGATTTATTATTGGTAAATTGCAAATGTTACTATTTTCCAGAGTACCAAAGTATACAATTTAAGTTGCTGCTTATTGACAGCAGAATTTTTGGATACTAGGGACTTTAATAGGCATGCAAATTAAGTAATTCATTTTTAGGAAAAATGTCTGACAAAAGGTAGCTTGATTTTACCCCAAAAATAGTGATAACTAATTGGTTGACATTCATGATGGGGGCAGCTCAGTACCAAATAGCTAAACACTTGCTATGGACGCTTATGCAAGTAGAGTACTGGGGGCTGTAGCATATCAACCTGGCAGTGTACTTGATGGCTGTGTGACCTAGAGAAAGCCCCTTCCTCTGGTTTGTAGGTTCTTACTTTAGAAACAGACTTTATCTGTGGTTTTCACACTTTATTTCAGCAATAGAACTTTTTTTTCAAGTAAAAATCTTACTCAGAACCCTTACACACACGTGCTGCACATGCATGAACACACACCCTACCCCACTAAATGTCATTTTATCATTATAAATTTCCTTATATAAACTTTATATACCATAATAACTAAATATTTATGAAGTCAACCAATGAAAACATGTATTAATGCACTGGTGATTACCAGTATATTGGAATCTGATGAGTAATACAGTTGTATGATGGGACTTGTTTTTAAAATTTTTTTTCAAACGAAAGAATTAAATAATTCAAGTCAAAATCCAGAACTCTGAATCTCCTCCATGGATTCTTAGTACTCCATGGAACCTCTTTTGAAAACCTTGAGACAGAGAATCCTCTGAGGTGTTTTCCAGCTCTAAGATTTTAAATTGTCTTTATGGATTAGATTTTCTGAGTCTCATTCAGATTGCCCAATTTAAGAATGTTTCTGAAAATGAACAAAGTGGCTTTACTGATTTTTAGATCTTTCCAGGTATAGCCAATGATTTTATCCCCCAGAATCCTTCACCTTTCAAGGAATTATTTAACAGTGAGCCCAGTGACTTGATATTGCCCAAACCTTTTATTTATTTTCCAATATGAGCTCCAAGACACTAACTGATCTACTGTGAAATTAAACGTTTTTACTAGCCTTATCAAATAAAGGAGCACAGTTTTTTGCTCACTCCATTAAACTGGGTGATAATTCTTCAGATGTGAATGTTAGGTAGGTTCTACTGTAATAGCTAATCATAGAAGTTATAAATTTGTTTAATGGATGAAATGTATACTTTTTGTATTCTGTACAGCTTGTCTTTTTTAAATATGAAGTACTTAAACGCACTTACTATGATAGGAAATATGTGTGCCTTCTAGGATTTATGAAGTGGTTTCATGAACTCTTAAGAAATTTGTTTTATAAGTTATAAAGTTTCCCTATCTTAACCCAATAACAAAGGGTTTACTCATAATACTGTAGAACTTTAGTTTGAGAAAGTGGATTTGACTATGTACTGAATTTAGACGTTGAAAATAATAGTATCTGTTTTATTCTTAGGGCAAACTGACATATTGTGCAATAAATAATCTTTAGCAAGTAAATTTTAGCTAATTGAAGAGATTTTTTTTTCTTATCATGTAGTTTCACATTCTTATATACTGTGTTTATATTCCTTAGAGGACTATTTTGTATTGTGCTCTGGGGGATTGTAATGTTTTTGTGCTATGTTTTAAAACTCATTTCAAATTAGACTCAATTTCCTTATACCTAATATATGTATGGGTAATAAGGCTGCTTGAAAATATATTTTGGTTCAGTGATTTTTATCACTGGAAAGTTGGATTCATTAAAAGGTAGTCCAAAGAATTTGCACTTTTCACTGTTTTTTTCTTCATTAAGTAAGTCCAGCTTACTTTGTCTGTCTAGGAATAAGAAAACTACTTGGAGATTAGGGAAATCAGCTGTTCACCCACATTTAAAATGGGCAACACAATGACAATATAATATAAAGAGTTAGCAACAGACTTTCATTTGTTTTCATGGTCTTTTGTTACCCTACTGAATAGTAAAAATAATCGATAAAATACTTTATGGTGGTTTTGATGTTTACCTTATAAGATCATTTCTAAGATAAAAGAATGTAATTAGAGAAGCAGGCTAGAATCTTAGTGCTGAGAAGTGGAAAGCCATTTATAAGAAGGAGTAGCAGTTAATAATTAATGTATATAGTCATGGAGAAGTACACATTTTGGTATCAAAGACATAAACGTCCCCTCAGATATATTTTGATAATCTTGCAGCTGTTTATAGTCTTAATTCTTTGGCATCCTCTTTCTAATCACATATTCCTTTAGAGGTTGAAGGTATAAAAATTTTCAAGGAACTGTGTCTGATGAGTGTTCCTTTTATTGCAGTTATACTTTTTTTTGAGATTTTAATTCTTTTTAATTTTTTTATTGGAGCAAAATTGCTTTACAATGTTGTGTTAGTTTCTGCTCTACAGTGAAGTAAATCAGCAATATTTATACCAATATCCACTCCCTCTTGGACCTCCCTCCCCACCTTTGCCCTCCCCCCCGCCCCCCCCAATCTAGATCACAGAGCACCAAGCTGAGCTCCCTGTGCTATACAGCAGGTTCCCACTATCTATTTTACACACAGTAGTGTATTTATATCAAACCTAATCTCCCTATTCGTCCCACCCTCCCTGTCCCCCCCATGTCCACAAGTCTGTTCTCTATGTCTGTGTCTCTATTCCTATCCTACAAATAACTTCATCTGTACCATTTTTCTAGATTCCACATATATGCGTTAATATACGATATTTGTTTTTCTCTTTTTGGCTTACTTCACTCTGTATGATAGACTCTAGGTCCATCCACATCTCTACAAATGACCCACTTTCATTCCTTTTTATGACTAATATTCCATTGTATATACATACCACATCTTCTTTATCCATTCATCTATCGTTGGACATTTAGGTTGTTTCCGTGTCCTATTGTAAAGCGTGCTGCAATGAACATTGGGATACATGTGTCCTTTTGAATTATGGTTTTCTCAGGGTATATGCCCAGTAGTGGGATTGCTGGGTCATATGGTAGTTCTATTTGTAGTTTTTTAAGGAACCTCCATACTGTTCTCCATAGTGGCTGTATCAATTTACATTCCCACCAACAGTGCAAATGGGTTCGCTTTTCTCTACACCCTCTCCAGCATTTATTGTTTGTAGATTTTTTGACGATGGCCATTCTCACTGGTGTGAGGTGATACCTCATTGTAGTTTTGATTTGCATTTCTCCAATAATTAGTGATGTTGAGCAGCTTTTCATGTGCCTCTTGGCCATCTGTATGTCTTCTTTGGTAAAATTTAGGTCTTTTGCACATTTTTAAATTGGGTTGTTTTTTTGATATTGAGATCCATGAGCTGTTTGTATATTTTGGAGATTAATCCTTTGTCTGTTGCTTCATTGGCAAATATTTTCTCCCATTCTGAGTGTTGTCTTCTTGTCTTATTTATGGTTTCCTTCGCTGTGCAAAAGTTTTTAAGTTTCATTAGGACCCATTTGTTTATTTTTGTTTTTATTTTCATTACTCTAGGAGGTAGGTCAAAAAAGATCTTGCTGTGGTTTATGTCAAAGAGTGATTTTCCTGTGTTTTCCTCTAAGAGTTTTATAGTGTCTGGTCTTACATTTAGGTCTTTAATCCCTTTTGAGTTTATTTTTGGCTGTGGTGTTAGGGAATGTTCTAATTTCATTCTTTTACATGTAGCTGTCCAGTTTTCCCAGCACCACTTATTGAAGAGGCTGTCTTTTCTCCATTATATGTTCTTTCCTCCTTTGTCATAGATTAGGTGACCATATGCGCATGGGTTTATCTCTGGGCTTTCTATCCTGTTCATTGATCTATATTTCTGTTTTTGTGCCAATACCATACTGTCTTCATTACTGTAGCTTTGTAGTATAGTCTGAAGTCGGGTACCTGATTCATCCAGCTCTGTTTTTCTTTTGGAAGAGTGCTTTGGCTATTCGGGGTCTTTTGTGTTTCCATACAAATTGTAAAATTTTTTGTTCTAATTCTGTGAAGAATGCCATTGGTAGTTTGATAGGAATTGCATCGAGTCTGTAGATTGCTTTGGTAGTATAGTCATTTTCACAATAATTGATTCTTCCAATCCAAGAACATGGTATATTTCTCCATCTGTTTATGTCATCTTTGATTTCTTTCATCAGTGTTTTATAGTTTTCTGAGTACAAGTCTTTCACCTCCTTAGGCAGCTTTATTCCTAGGTATTTTATTCTTTTTGTTGCAGTGGTAAATGGGATTGTTTCCTTGATTTCTCTGATTTTTCGTTGTTACTGTATAGGAATGCCAGAGATTTCTGTGCATTAATTTTGTATCCTGCGACCTTACCAAATTCAGTGACTAGTTTAAGTAGTTTTCTGGTGGCATCTTTAGGATTTTCTATGTATAGTATCATGTCATCTGCAAACAGTGACAGTTTTACTTCTTCTTTTCCAATTTGTATTTCTTTTCTTTTTCTTCTCTGATTGCTGTGGCTAGGACTTCCAAAATTATGTTGAGTAAGAGTGGCAGGAGTGGACATCCTTATTTCTGATCTTAGTGGAAATGCTTTCAGTTTTTCATCATTCAGTATGACGCTTGCTGTGGGTTTGTCATATATGGCCTTTATTATGTTGAGGTAGTTTCCCTCTATGCTCATTTTCTGGAGAGTTTTTATCATAAATGTGTGTGGAATTTTGTCAAAAGCTTTTTCTGCACCTATTGAGATGATCATATGGTTTTTATTACTTAATTTGTTAATGTGGTGTATCACATTGATTGATTTGTGTATATTGAAGAATCCTTGCATCCCTGGGATAAATCCCACTTGATCATGGTGTATGATCCTTTCAATGTGTTGTTGGATTCTGTTTGCTAGTATTTTGTTAAGGATTTTTGCATCTGTGTTCATCAGTGATATTGGTCTGTAATTTTCTTTTTTTGTTGTATCTTTGTCTGGTTTTGGTATCAGGGTGATGGTGGCTTTGTAGAACAAATTTGGGAGTGTTCTTCCCTCTGCAATTTTTTGGAAGAGTTTGAGAAGGGTCAGTGTTAGCTCTTCTCTAAATGTTTGCTAGAATTCACCTGTGAAGCCATCTGATCCTAGACATTTTTTGGAAGATTTTTAATTACAGTTTCAATTTCATTACTTGTGATAGGTCTGTTTATATTCTGTAATTCTTCCTGGTTCAGTCTTGGAAAATTGTACCTTTCCAAGAATTTGTCCATTTCTTTGAGGTTGTCCATTTTATTGGCACATAGTTGTTTGCAGTAGTCTCTTATAATCCTTTGTATTTCTGCAGTGTCAGTTGTGATTTCCCCTATTTCTGATTTTACTGATTTGCATCCTCTCTTTTTCTTGATGAGTCTGGCTAAAGGTTTATCCATTTTATCTTCTCAAAGAACCAACTTTTAGTTTTATTGGTCTTTGCTATTGTTTTATTTCTATTTCATTTATTTCTGCTCTGATCTTTATTATTTCTTTCCTTCTACTGACTTTGGGTTTTCTTTGTTCTTTCTCTAGTTGCTTTAGGTGTAAGGTTAGATTGTTTGAGATTTTTCTTGTCTCTTGAGGTGAGATTGAATTGCTATAAGCTTCCCTCTTAGAACTGCTTTTGCTGCATCCCATAATTTTTGGGTCATAGTGTTTTAATTATCATCTGTTTCTATGTATTTTTTAATTTCTTCTTTGATTTCTTCAGTGATCTCTTAGTTATTTAGTAGTGCACTGTTTAGCATCCATGTATTTGTGTTTTTTAGTTTTTTTCCTGTAATTGATTTCCAATCTCATCCCATTGTGGTCAGAAAAGATGCTGGATACGATTTCAATTTTCTTAAATTTTCCGAGGCTTGATTTGTGGCCCAAGGTGTGATCTGCCCTGGAGAATGTTCCATGTGCACTTGAGTAGAAAGTGTATTCTGCCACTTGCAGGTGGAATGTTCTATAAATATCAATTAAATCTGTCTGGTCTATTGTGTCATTTAAAGCTTGTGTTTCCTTATTTATTTTGTTTGGATGATCTGTCCATTGGTGTAAGTGGGGTGTTGAAAGTCCCCTACTGTTACTGTGTTACTGTCCGTTTCCCCTTTTATGGTTGTTTTAGCATTTGCCTTATGTATTGAGGTACTCCTCTGTTGGGTGCATATTTATAATTGTTATATTTTTTTCTTGGATTGATCCCTTGATCATTATGTAGTGTCCCTTATCTCTTGTAACAGTCTATTTTAAAGTCTATTTTATCTGATACGAGTATTGCTACTCCAGCTTTCTTTTGATTTCCATTTGCATGGAATATCTTTTTCCATCCCTTCATTTTCAGTCTGTATGTATCCCTAGGTCTGAAGTGGGTCTCTTGTAGACAGCATATATATGGGTCTTGTTTTTGTATCCATTCAGCCAGTCTGTGTCTTTTGATTGGGGCATTTAATCCATTTGCATTCAAGGTTATTATGAAGATGTATATTCCTATTACCATTTTAATTGTTTTGGGTTTGTTTTTGTGGGTCTTTTTCTTCTCTTGTGTTTCCCGCCAGGAGAAGTTCCTTTAGCATTTGTTGTAAAACTGGTTTGGTGGTGGTGAATTCTCTTAGGTTTTGCTTGTCTGAAAAAGCTTTTGATTTCTCCATCGAATCTGAATGAGATTCTTGCTGGGTAGATTAATCTTGGTTGTAGGTGTTTCTCTTTCATCACTTTAAGCATATCTTTCCACTCCTTTCTGGCCTGCAGTTTCTGCTGAAAAATCAGCTGATAACCTTATGGGGATTCCTTTGTATGTTATTTTTTGTTTTTCCCTTACTGCTCTTAATATTTTTTCATGAATTTTTGTTAGTTTGATTAATATGTGTCTTGGTCTGTTTTTCCTAGGGTTTATCCTGTATGGGACTCTCTGCACTTCCTGGACTTGGGTGACTATTTCCTTTCCCATGTTAGGGAAGTTTTCCACTATAATCTCTTCAAATATTTTCTCAGACCCTTTCTTTCTCTCTTCTTCTTCTGGGACCCCTATACTTCGAATGTTGGTGCATTTAGTGTTGTCCCAGAGGTCTCTGAGAGTGTCTTCTTTTCATTTTTTCTTTATTCTGCTCCTTGGCAGTTATTTCCACCATTCTGTCTTCCCACTCACTTATTCATTCTTCTCCCTCAGTTATTCTGTTATTGATTCCTTCTAGTCTATTTTTCATTTCAGTTATTGTGTTGTTCATCTCTGTTCGTTTGTTCTTTAGTTCTTCTAGATCTTTGTTAAATATTTCTTACATTTTCTTAATTCATGCCTCCATTCTGTTTCTGAGATTCTAGATCATCATCTTTACTATCATATCTCTGAATTTTTTTTCAGGTAGATTGCCTATTTCCTCTTAATTTATTTGCTCTTGTAGGTTTTTACCTTGCTCCTTCATCAGTAACATATTTTTTTGTCATCTCATTTTCTTTTTTTTTTTGGATGGCTGGGATTGTGTTCCTGTTTTGCTGGTTGTTTCGCCTGAGGCTTCCAGCACTGGAGTTTGTAGGCTGTTGGGTAGAGCTGGGTCTTAGTGCCGAAATGAGGACCTCACTCTGATGAATATTCCCTGGGGTCTGGGAATATTCTCTGTCAGGCCAGTGGTTTGGACTCGGACCTCCCACCACAGGAGCTCTGACCCAGCCCCGGGCTCGTGAACCAAGATCCCACAAGCTGCATGGGGCAGCAAAAAAAGGAGAACAATAACGAAGTGTAAAAAATAAAATTAGATTAGAAAACTGACAGACATGTTAGAAAGAATAAAAAAATAAAAATATAGATGAAAACAACACCTGGATGGTAAAACAAAACCACAATAGTAAAAAAAAAAAAAAGCTTGAAAAGGCCTTGGCTATGGGGGGCGGGGCTTAGGCAGCGGTGGTGTTTAGGTAGTAGGCAGGGCCTATGCTTAGGACCCACAGGGCAGGAAAAGGCCCTAGGGGTGGGGGAATGGAGGGGGGCTTAGGCTTAATGCAACAGGAGGGGCCCCAGCCCTGGAGGGCAGAGGAACAGGTCCAGGACCCGAGCAGGCTCACTGGGCCTGAGTGGGTGGGGGAAACACTAGGCACATCCCCCCAATCCTCTGATCCCAAGGGCCCCTCCCCATTGGACTCTCTTCTTCTACCTGCTCCTTCCCTCCTATGCCCTAGGACCCATGAGGCTGGAGGGGGCCTTGGAGAATGGAGGACCAGGCCCGGGAGCCCAGCAGGCTTCTCAGGCCCCAAGTGGGTGAGGGGGAAACACCTGCCACACCTCCCCTGATCCTCCCGTCCCAGAGGGCCCCTCCCATCCACCTCTCCTCATGTCCCCGCTTCCCTCCTATGCCCCAAGGACCCATGCAGCCCAGAGTGGGGTCTTGGAGGGCAAGGGACCTGGCCTGGGAGCCCAGCAGGCTTCCTGGGTCCCAGTTGGTCAGGGGAGATGCTAGGCGTGCTCCCCCTTGATCCTCCAAGCCCCAAGGGTCCCTCCAGGAGTGGAAACCCCTCCCCTCTCCCAACTACCCCTCAGGTGCATTGGTCCTGTCCAGCCTCCACTTCTCCCCCCTCACTGCCCCCTCATCCTACCCGGTCGCTCGGGGGTTCTTCCCGTCTCCTTAGGCATCGAGGTCCCCCACCAGTGTCCAGCAGGCACCCTAGTTGCGGGGAGACGTGAACTCTGCATCCTCCCCCGCCACCATCTTGACTCTGCCCCCTCTATACTTGTTCTTTATAACAGTCGTAGTTCAGGTAGAGAATACCTAGGTATATTACCAACATATCACCTTCAGTTGTATCTGCAAACCCAGAGAAAGGTGGTTTCACCAACACAGCACTCAAACAAGTAAAGAGAAAGCCATAGGGATGTGCTTTCAACTCAGCTTTATCCAAGGTAAGAGAAAGTAAAGGCCCAGGACAGGCCTTGGTAAATACCACCCCAGGAGCTTGATTGGTTTTTATGAGGCAAAGAACAATAATATTGATCATTTCAGCAATGCAGTTTGAAGTAACATATAATGTGAACTTGAGCCTTTTAGAGTAAGCAAGGGATAACATGCCTCAAAAACCATTCTTTTAGAAATGTGGGCTAGTATACAATTGGTTTTGAGTCCAGCTCTGATCACAAAAGAAAGTAGAGATCCACCCAAAAAGGCCAATTAGGTACAATGATGTAATAACAGTGCACAGTGCTATAGAAAAAGGTATCTGAAAAGCTTGCAGGACAGGTAAAATCCAACAGGTGTTGGCTGAACAGACTGAAGTTATATCCAAGGAAAAGGAAATGACCATGTGAGGCTTTGGTCATGAACTGTTACAGCAGAAGTTAGAGAAAAAAAAGCAAAGTTTTACCTTCTGGGTTTTGCTTTGTAAAGCTTACTTTGCAAGCTTCAGTTCAAAATCTCTGAGTTTTCCTAGTGAATCATCCATACCTGAACCTTAGTAAACAGATAAATTAGTAATTATTATTGATAGCTTTTCATGATGCCCATCTTTCTTAAAAACTTAAAGATATGCCTTAAATAGTTTACTAGTTAGCCACAGTCCTAACAGACTTTAATAATAAAAACAAATACTTGATACAGATAAAATGACAATGAAAAACTGTACAATACTTGCTATGTTAGGGCAAAAGTATACAAATGGCTTTTCAAAAAATAGTGGATGCCTAACACAAATACTCGGTTTTCATTCAATTTCATGATTAGCTGTAAGATAGCACATGTCTGCCTAGTAAAAAGACTACATTTATTGTTTGTACTAAGTTGACCAGTAGAGGTGATAAGCATTATAAAGTAACAGGACAAAACAATCTAAAGTCAGGTAAGCATTTTCACAGGCAAAAATCGGGTTCTTCTAACTCTGTAATAATTCAGAAGGGCTTCCTGTAGTCTGCATTTGCCCACAGAGATAGACAGGAAGGTCCTTGAGCAGCTTGGTGAGTACCAGAAGCACACATCCTTAAAAAGTTGCTAAAAGAGGAAATTCATTCATTTATTTAATATACATATATTGAGCACCTACTATGTACCAGGCACTAGTAACACAGATGAAGAATACATTGGTAAAGCTTAAATTCAGACTAGTCTTTAAGAATGCTTTCTACCTAGCCCCAGGGACCACTTATATCTTCTGAAGAAGTCTGCATATTAGGTAAAGGTGAGATTTCACCTGGGGGTGGGGGAATGCACCAGGTTACAGTGACAAAAAAAATCTACATTTGTGAGGTCTGATGGAATAGTGGGGAAAGGACTGGATTAGGATAAGGGAAACCTAGTTCTAGTCCTATTACTTATTAGAGCTGTGTGACCTTAAGCAAACTTTACTTCTGTGGCCCTAACTCTTCATAAGTAAAATGATAATTGGGCTACAATCATAGAATATTAAAGCCAAAAAGAACAGAGGTCATCTAGTCCTGTGCTTTTCAAAGTCCTTAGTTCAAATGTAAATACACAGAAGTCCCAATGTAAAACTGATGAAAGCAGAGTCACCTTGAAGAAGTAAAAGCAGCACCCCAGAACCTCATTCCCCCCTGCCCACCCCTGCCTTGAAGTGGTCCAGGAGGCGAACTCACAGACCACCACCTGAAAATCACTCATCTAGTGCAAACTCTCACCTTTCAGATGAGGAAACCAAGACCCAAAATAGGAGTGATGGTTGTGATGTGAATATTTGGTTTCCTAAATAGAAAGGGAGGGAGGCTAAATAAAAGTTTTAAAAACTCATTAAAA
Source organism: Delphinus delphis (assembly GCF_949987515.2). Taxonomy (NCBI): domain Eukaryota; kingdom Metazoa; phylum Chordata; class Mammalia; order Artiodactyla; family Delphinidae; genus Delphinus; species Delphinus delphis. Next base: position 65,676,099 of record NC_082690.1, on the reverse strand, counting down.
AAAAAAAAAAAGCACAACAAAGGAAGTTTTCTAATTCTCTCGAAGTAGCTCCTTTATGAAAGGGAGCTTTGAAACAGACTTTAAGGCAGCCAGCCCATCAGAGGCTGAAATGAACAAATACCAACTAGTCTGCAGGGCCTACAGAGAGGACTGTGGCAGAAAACCACACAGCCCTCATATATCAGTGGGCACTGGACCATGTAAGATCCTTGTCCCAACAATGCAAGCATTAGCACTTTCAAGAGAAACATCTGGAAAATTAGGAATGAATATAGACAAGTGTCTAGCTCCCAGATCCCCAAGGAGGATTCACCATCTATTACTCAAAAATATTAACAGAAGTGGGCATATTAGACCTTAAAGTGAACAGTGCAACCAAAAATCACTAGTTTGAAAGTTCTTCACAGGCATCCTCTCCGTGGAGGATAGTTTGGTATCTTGAACACTGTTAATCACAGCAGATTTGAAATTAAACCAGAAAGTTAAAATGCATGTCTAGTGCTCGACTACTTGGTCAGGGCTGTGATCTCTTCTGATTTCATGGCGTCAGACAGGAAGCTGAGCTCATTGCATAAGGTCTCATATCGGAACGCCATCCGGATCTGAGCAACATTTGTCTTTCGAATATCATTTCCTTCAGGTCCCTCTTTATAATAATTTTGTCCCAGAAATTTTTGCTTTTCCTGTGGACCAAGAGAAATACAAATGAAACAATATACCTTAGAATCACTTTCTATATCCACATGGCAGCTCTGACATTAACCACACCAAGTCAGGCTAGTCCTCCAAAGCAGGTCCTCCATCAAGACATCTTTCCCCACAGAGCTCTTACAAAATTCCTCCTGGCCTCCCTCTCCTCGGGCTTGTCACCCTGACAACCACATTCATTCCCGTCATTTCCAACTGTGCTTTCCTTGGTCAGAAAGGCAAAGAACTACAAGAGCTGCTGGCAATGAAGAAGGCAAGATGAAGGCGTGAAGACTCTAGCAAGGCTCTCCCGGGAGCTGACAAGAGCACAGGTGTGTCTGGGGACAGCCAGTCCAAGGAATCATGTCCCCACAAAATGAATCTTGAGCCTTAACTCTTGTCTACATCAGCATCCAACAAGAGCAAGATGCAGCCCTCTCCCTGTACCAGTGACACCACCCAGCGAAGGTACCCAGGGACCTAAGACACCATCTGGAGCAATGGTTCTCAACCCTGGCTCCATGTCAGAATCACCTAGGGAGCTACAAAAAATTTTTTTGTAATTACTGATGTCTGGGTCCCATCCCTAGAGTTTTCTATTCAATCTAGGTACTATTCATCTATTCAAGAAGTATTGAGTGCCCACTATGTGCCAGGGTCTATTCTAGGCCCCAGGGCTATAATGCTGAACTTACATTCTAGAAGGCAAGACAGAAAAACACATGACTACATATGGCAATGTCATATAGTAATAAATGTTATGATGGAGAATGAGGGCAAGTGTGTGGCTATTGTAGAGTGGGTAATCAGGGGAGGCCTCTCTGAGGAGGTGACATATGAGCAGAGGTCTGAAAAAGGTGACAGAGCATCCATGAAAATTCAGGAGTCTCCACAGCGTTCTCCCCTAGAATATGAGTTTTCAGTGTGACAGAGACCCTGCTTGTTCTGTTCATCCCCAGTCCCAGGGCCAAGAAAGTGCCTGGCACACAGCAGGCATCCGATGTACACGTGTGTTGAAAGGACAGGAGGGATGGGGTGGTGCAATCACACGGCGTACCTGATGCGAGAGGCCGCTCTGCAGCACACTGTTCCTGGCGATCTCACACAGGTCACACGTGCTCAGCTTCCACACTTGAGCCGCAATTGCATATTCTTCCATAAGTGCTTCCTAGATTCCCCCAAAGTAAATGTGTTAGATGGGAGACTATCCATTTCAATGCTTCACATATTTCCCAAGCTAGAAACATCAGACTGACATTGCAGATTTCATTTTTCTTTAAGGACTGGCACCTGAATAATAAAACAATATCCCCCCACCTTTAAATTACAAACTCCGGAGATCTTTGTGTGAAAGCTCAGGTTGCCAAAGCCAGATATATCAAAGAACACCTACAGATTTATCTGTTGACCAACACATGTTCCAAGCCCTGTGCCCATGACTGGGGATGCCAGCCTGCTCTCCTGTGCCTGTCTCCCTGTCGTGCACACTTTTAGTACCCATCCTATAGTCTTGCTTTGTATTTAACACATTTTCTTAGGATCATCCAAAATAAAAGTTAATCTGAGTAAAGAACAGAGATGGAACATTAAATAGGAATGAGAAGCGATCAAGGATCAGTAGTGAGATAGTGTTAGCCCAGAAGCATTTGGGTTTGAGCTGTGCTTATACTTTGTCCTCTGGGATGTGAAACGTCTGACATTTATCACAAGCCCTTCCGTCACCTCTTTGCCACATCATTGCCTCTGTATTGTAGAGCAGTGGTTCTGAAAACATGGTCCCAGCATTCCTGAGGGTGCCCAAGGCCTCTGGAAGGTCCTCCCTTTTCCAACTATGCATTTTGTGAGGCAAGATTTTCTTCATACACCTTGATAAAAGTAATTTATCACAGCAGATTAACTGAAGAAGCAGAGATGAGAATCCAGCTGTCCTCTATCAAACTAGACATTAAAGAGATTTTCAAAACGCCATTCTTGCCATTCTCAGTATTTTGTTATTGTAGTTTGCAGAAATATGGTTATTCTCATAAAAATTGCTAAGTTTGTTAACATTTAATGATTTATTAGTGTTATTTTACATGAGTTAGTATTTTTCAATTTCACACAGTTAAGTATCACTAGATACAAGGCATGTCAACCACAGCTCTCTGAGGGCCTCAGTTCTTCATAATATAAAGGGGTCCTGAGACCAGAAGCTTGGAGCTTGGAGCCTGTCCTAGAAGACCCAGGCACCTCTATTTTTACTAATCCGTGGCTGGTCTTATCAGTACCACCCAAACGTGCTTGTACACTAAGTGATGCATGGCATCGCCTTTCCCTTCCTCTTCAGTTTCCCAGAGATCCACAGTGTGCTAGTAATAATAGTGGTAACAAAAATGGTAGCTAACATCTTTAATACATGCTGTACGCAGACACTACATTAGCCACTGATTCATTATCTTAATGAATCCTTAGAATAAGGTAGAGGTGGACATAGGAACAATTTTATCCCTATTTTACACATGAAGAAGGATAAAATACAGAGAGGTCAAGTAAGTAGCTCTACCAACATCACAGAGCTAGTGAATATCAAAGACGGAAAATGAAAGGCAAAGAAAAATCCTCAAAGATTCAAGAACCCCGAGGGCTCCTGGAAGGAGCACTTCGCTCACCAGAAAGTTACCTCTTGTCTTCAGTGGGCCACCAATGCCACCCCAAAGGCAGAGCTGAGCCATGTGCTCAGGTGCCAGCAGTGGGAGGCCCTACAGTCCTTATCTGCCCCTAAAGTCCTCACCTTCGTGTAGTGGAACTGCATGGGGTCATCGGTGGAGAGAGAAACATGCAGTCCCTTATGCAGGAATTCTCTCAGAGGGTTTTTGGAATATTCGAGGAACAGACTGTTGTTGCTAAGAGGAGACATGGCAATGGGGATCTGAGCAAGGTAGTAGAGATACTGCAACACTGGACTCTGCAAAAGAACCACCAAACTCAGGAAACAAGAGCCAGCGAGGGGAGGGAGGGATGGGAGAAGCATTCACCAGGGGAAACCAGGGGTCCGGGCAGTGTCTGCGGGAGCCCCCAGTCACCCCGAGCTCCACAACGCCAGGACCCCCAGGCCCACCCTCCACATTTACCTCACTACTGCATCAGGGCCCATCCCTCCCTGGGACTGCTCTCCTGCCCACTAAGCGCTCCCTCTTGGCTCCAGACTGGAGGCACAGCTCAGGGCAGGAAGGGAAGGGCACCTACAAGGCCCCGGGCTGACCCCAACCTACGTCCTCAGCTGCCCTCCCCCAGGAGCTGACCCCAATAGGTCAGTCCTGGAGATGCCCACTTTTGTTGCTTTGCGCTCTGACCACAAACATTCAGGTTGAGACTGTAAACACTGCAGCTCCTCGGAGGTAGGAAGGGGCGGACCTGACCGGGCCAGAGTGGTTCTCTGATGTAGCAGCCACCCCACACAGAAATGTGAAACACGGTTCGACCTCCCCAGGACCAGGGAAGGAGAGGAGTTGGAACAAATATCCTTCCTATGGAAGTGAGTCAAAATACGGAGAAGACAATGCACAGAGTTCATGGTAGCATGATTTACACGAGCAAAAAGTTGGGTGGATTCTGTGCAACAGCTAGAGCCTGGCTGAATCAGGCACAGCCCAAGCAAGTGGCAGCCGTCCTTTCAGCAGCCTTTAGAATGAGCAGCGCAGAAAAACGCTTGTGACGATAAGGGATGAAGAAGGAACCAAAAATTTGTGTTCTTTATGATAATAAGCATATTAGAAATATGTTCTGGAAAAAGATGGGAATTGGAAATACTAAAAAGCTAATAATGCTGTTTCTATTAAAGTAATAGCAATAAGGACGTTTTTCCATTTCTCCATTTTTTTGAAAATCTAAATTGTGATGTATTTGGCTATGTTTTTTCATAATGAAATACGAAGCCAAGAGACTACAGACGGCACAGCCCAGAAAAAGGCCCGGCCTTCCTGCATCACTGGCCAGAGCCTCCCAGGGCGCAGGCAGGAGCCCAGGTGGTCCCACTCCTCCCCAGGGCAGCCCCGGGCGGGACTGTCACTGCAGGGCAGCCATCTGTCAGGGGCCCAGTTACCTTCTTGAGGAGCAGCCCATGGGAAATGTTGTCGGCAGTCAGGAAAGCAGATACCAAGTGAGTGATGGAGCCAGACTCCCCGCAGTGAGGCCGGAACAGGAACGTGCTCAGGCCCCGTTCCCTGCAGACGTGAGGCTTGTGGTGAGAAAGAACCCCTGGTCCACCTGCCCCGGGCCCCACAGGCCTGCACTGCTAGCTCAGGGCCCACTCCAGGGGAGACAGTCCCCCATGGCAGGGTCCGCACCGCTGAGGCAGGGCACCCTGGAAACAACCTCTCCCCAGGTGCTGAGGCCCAGGCCCAGAGCTCCTCAGAACCAAGAGACCTCATCTCTGGGAAGAGAGGGCCTAGTCCTCCATCCTCTCCTCCCCTTCCCCAGGGCCTGGTAGCCCAGATTCATAGACCTTCAGAGCAGGAAAGCCCACGAGAAACTGTGGAGTCCAGCCTCCTTGTTATAAAAAGGGGTAAACCCAGATGTCAGAAGCCACCGAGAGGGCAACAGCAGAGCTAGAACTAGAGCTCCTACCTCGGAGAGCTCAGCCCAGGGCTCCAACCCTGGCCGTCTCCTTTCAATCATGGTCCCCCTCAAAACTTCCACACCCACAAACTAGCGCTGGCTGAGGCTGAGCTCTGAGGCCCCGTGGCCCAGCAGGGGTGGGAGGACACTAGACGTGTGGGGAGGGACTGGCTCAGCATCCTGCCTCGTGGGCCTCGCCTCCATGTGTGCGCTGTGGGGAGCCTGGGCGTGAGACCACTGGATGGAAGCTCCATGAGCACGTGGATGCAATGTTTTGTTCCCTATTATGTGTCCCGTGCCCAGGACCGTGCCTTAACATGGCAGGTGCTGTGATTCACTGAATGGATAGACGCACGTGTGAACACCACTGGCGTGGAGGTTAGTGAACGTGTATCAGCAGGTCCTGTGTCTCTATCATATCAGGGACAGACGTGCACACATGTAGGTGTTGGTGAGTGTGTGTATGGACGTGTGTCCAGGCATGGGGTCTGGCTGCCTTGTATGTGTGATCGTATCTGTGGCAGCAGGCACGCCTGCATGTGTGTGTAGCCCTATGGGTACGTGCCCTGTGGGGTGGGCCCAGGAGCATCCCCTGGTTTGAGGTGTGCACAGGGGCCAGCTCACCCACCTGCGGAGGTTGTTGAGCACCATGATGTTGGCATACATGTAGTACAGGTAGTAGCTGTAGGGCGGGTTCTGCTCGCTGGTCCAGACGTCCGGGCTGGGGCTCTTGTCTGAGAACATGTGATCGCTGTGCTTGGACTCATCATCCACGCTGTCAAACCCCGTCACCTGGGCAGGAGGAGGGGTCCTGGGTCAAGCCAGGGCAGACGAGCTGCCAAAGGCCTTGGCATATGTGCAGCTGAAGTGAGCCTGCTGAAGGCGTGGGAGCCCAGGCCTCTCAGCTGTGAAACCTCAGCTGGGGACCCCCTGGCCTGCCTGAGCCCCATTCTTTCCAGGGATAGTGAGTGGGTGCAGCGCCCCAGTCTGTCCCTCCGGGGCTTCCAGAGGTACCCGGGAAGTCAGTCTGGAGAGTGCCAAGCCCCTGTGTGGTGGCAACAGTGAAGGGGAGCTCAGGCCAGGTGAGCGGTGAGGCAGCTATACTCACCTCCCATCCTTAGGCTGTGCCAACAGCAGCGGTGACAACAGCTGTGAGGGGGAAGGGGACAGGCATTTCCCCTGCACCTACTGTATGTCAGGGCCTGCTTGAAGCACTCACCACACATCAGCTAACTTAATACTCAAGTGACCCTGTGAGGGAGGGCTTGGCTGACAGCAAAGCAGGGCCAGTTAAGGAGCTTTCCCACGTGAGACGACCAGCTCTGAGCCTAAACGGGCTCAGGGTCTGCACTGTTTGGGGCTGTAGGTGGAGGATGCCCTAGAGCGGCCATGATGTCCCAGGTGTGGCCAGCTGGGATGCCTCTCAAACAGGCCAAGGTGTGTGCCATCCAAGAGGGCCCCTTGGCAGGCTGAGCCACGGCTCTTGGGGTCAGAGCAGCTCAGGAGATGCCCACCCTCCCCCTGCACTTACACCTCAGCTGGGGCCCACACTACACCTCCAGGGCCCCACCCGAGTCACAGGCTTCCCGTCACCTGCTCCCAGAGGTCAGGCCCTGATGAAGGATGTACCTGCAAGGACCCAGCTCTCAGCCAGCATGCAGAGCAGTTTTGCTCCTGTCCCTCAGCCACAGCTGTGCTTTGGGAAGGGGCCCCTGAAGGACCGGCTGAGTCTGCCTGTTCCGAAATGGCAGTAGGGGCCCAGAGGAGCAAGCGGCCACCAGGGGCTTGGCAGAATCTTCCCTGTCACAGTCATCATGTGTCAAAGGAAATGACAGGGTCCCACTGCAGCTCTCAGCACGGCCTGGACAGGTCTGGGTGCCAGGGCGGACCTCGAGTTCCGCTCTGCTCTGCGCTCACTAGCTCCATGCTGCACCTGAACTCTGGGGGCCCAGCATGGGGGCAGTGTCAGCCCCTCTCCTGGGCTCTGCTAATGCAGGGCCCCAAACTGGGCCTCCCATGGCCTCAAGCACAAAACATGTCCAAACCCCAACTCCTCCTCCCCAAGCCTGCTGTCCCCCCATAGTTGGCAGTGTCCTCTGAAAGGCACACCATCTGCTCCCCAACGAAGCCAGGCACCAGGAGGCCCCCCGTGACTCTTTCCCCTTGCTCACCTTCAGGGTGTGCCCAGGCCCCATCCATTCTCCACCCGTGCCCATGCCCGCCCAGCAGCCCCGCCCACCGTCTGTATACATCTCACTTTCCTTAATGTGGGGATGACAACACCTAGGCCAGGGACCTGGGTACGAATTCCACTTCTGCCCCTTTCTAGCTCTGTGATCTCTCAGTTTCCACTTCCTCATGTGTAAATCGGAGCTAGTAGCTTCACAGGACGGTCGTGAGGATTAAGTGAGATAATCCACAGTGTCTAACACACAGCAACACATAATCATGCTGCTTACTATTAACACCTACAAAATGATGTCAAGGGGGGCAACCGTGAGGCTGAAGCAAGATCACGTCATGGCGTGGATCACCAGAGCAGGGAGCGAATAATCAGTGTGAGCTGCGACTGCTGGTCCAAGGCCCCCGCACGTCTCCATTGCTGGAGCAGGCCCCTGACTCTCACCTTGCCCCCTTGCCCCCCACCTCCAGCTCCTTCTGTTCCAGGCCTTTCTTCACACAACAGCCTGCATGGTGTTTGTCTAAGACATAAATTCAGTGCCGTCCCTCAGCCCCTTCGAACTTTCCTGGCAACCCCCCAACTCCCCCAACTCCCACTACACACACACACACACACTCTCACACACACACACACACACACACTCACACTCACTCAGTCACCCCTCCTTCCCCCACTCCCAGCCCTCTGGTATCTTCCCCACCTCCCTCACTGTCAGAAACCATCCCCATAAACTACCAGGCACTGAACTTGCTTCTCACCACCTGCAGCCAATTCTATTCTGGGCACCCAGGAGGCGGGACCAGCTCCTGTCCCCCTGATGCCCTTTCTGGTTAAGTCTCTCTTCCACGCTTCTCACACTCTCCCACAACTAACCAGATAAATATATTTTGTGGGGCTTGTGTGCTTAACCAAACAAGGTGGGAGGACCATTGGTTTCTAAGCAAAAGCAGGAGCCTGAAATGTCTGCATTTGTAACAACCTGAGGCTACAGCTGGGACAGAGGCCAGTCCTTCCAGCCCCACCTGGTCAGGAACTAACTCCTCAGTCTTTCTGCCTCACGGCTGCCTTCCCAGCACCCCACCCATGCCCGCAGGCCTGCCCCAGAGGAGCAGGCTCATTATTCTAGACATTCAGCTTCTTGGGCTGGCCACCTCATGCCTGGGGCACACCAGTGACAGGATCTTAGAAGGGAAGGCTGACCCTACCCACCCCCCCCCCCCGCCCCCCCCCGCCCCCCCGGGGATTCCTCTCGTCCCTCCCTCACTGGGCACACTGCCTGGGCACCACCCACACTTACATATCTGAGGAAGAGGTGAAGCTCTCGGTGATCCTGAGGATTAATGGTGGCCTCAAAAAGGGGCAGGAAGATGTTCTCCAGCATCTTCCCAAAGCTTGGCAGCAGCTTCTTTGACCTAAATATGTCACTGGGGGAAAGCGGAGACTTGCTGATTAAGGTGGACCCAACAGCCCCCTTGGCCCATCAGAGACCAGCCTCCCCAGTCCCTTCCCTCAGGCAGCACAGATCCCCATTTAAACACCCAGCGTAGATTCAGAGGTAGGGCTCCAATACAGATCCTCCCCTCCTCGCCAAGTTCTGCAACACTAGGCATTGGTGGCACGCTCAACACCTACCCATGCCCATCAGAGAGCTTTCTCCAGCTAGAGGCCAATCTGGGAGTGGGGTGCCAGGATTCAGGCTGATCCAACTCTCTCCCCTCAGCTCAGTTCCCCTAAACCACGTGTCCCAGGCCCATCCAGGGGCCACATTGGCCAGACTGGAGAGGACAGTGGTGGTCTGAGTCATATCCAGGGAGAGGGCCAGCAGTGTAGGCCCCGCATCAGGTCATTCAGACCCTGGGCCTCACCCAAAAGGATAGCCCATCCTCAAACCACAGTGACAAGAAGATGGGCAGTAGTTCCCACCAGGCCTCTACGCATGTATGTTCTTCAAAGAACAGAGTTGAAGTGTCACAAGGACGTCTTTGCCAACCACCCCGCCCTGTAGGAAAATCCCTGGGGCAGAGAGGCCTAGGCTGGCACTGGAACAGGCCCTGTCCCTCAGCAGCACAGACTCAGCAGCTCCTGTGGGACAGGCTGGCGACCCCAGAGGACACAGGTAGACAGCAGCTGCCTCACTTACTAGATCCGGGGCACCTGGATGATCCAGCGCATGTTGGGTGAGTAGACCTTGTGCTGGATGAACCAGCGGGCCAGGTTGGACCACTCCTCAGGACTGCAGCCGTAGATGGAGAGCCGTGGCTCTGAGTACTGGTACTTGCTCTCCTCCAGCTCCTGGGCCACCTCCTGGCACCAAGAAGAGCTCAGGTCAGCCCAGAGCACCCCAGCTGCTAGATCCTGCAGCTCCCTCAGCCACCTGCTCCTGGGCTCAGAAGGCCTGATCTACATCCCCTTGCTGCCCCGTCAGCACTAACTCCACCTTCCTAGGGAAGAAGGCCTTGGACCTGCACAGTCACACACATGACCAGGCCAGACAGCAGAAGCATCTCCAAATGGGGCTAACCTATACCCGGTGCAGGCTGCAAACACACAGAGCAGCAAGCCTGGATGCCGAGAGCTGGGCCAGCGGTGGACACCCTCCCCCCCCTCTTGCCTGCAGTCAGCACAGTCCACACACAGCACAGCCTGCGCACTCGGGAGTCAGCGGCCAGGGCCACAGCACTTGGCACCCAGGCACCTGCACCTCGCCTGAGCTGGATGGTGGATGGACGGGGATTCACGAAGGGGAAGAGGACAGGAGGCCCTGCGGGGGCCCCACCCCATGAACGCAGATGCTGTCAGGAATCCGAGGAGGGCTTGGAGAGGTCCAGGGCTCACCCACCTTGACCATCCGAGCAAAGTACTCTCCTCCCAGGTAGTTTTCAGTTTTCAAATACAGGTCTCGGAGCTCACTGGCCCCCACAGGGTTGTATTTGGAGTTGAACTTGTCAAAGCGGTGGAACGTCTGCCGGCCCTGGGGAGAAGGGACACCAGCCAGATCACCATGCAGCCACCACACACATGACCCCTTCAGGCCTTTACAAGGTGGCCTCTGTGAGCCACACTGAAAGATACCTTCTGTGTCAGTTCTTGCATGAAAACCTGAGAAGTCCCAGGGCCAGGATCATGCATCCTCACTCAGCCAGCACTGGGGGCCTTTTGCGAGGCCCTCTGTAAAGGGGGATCGAGGGCCTCATGCCTCCAGGAGCAGGGCTGGCTGAGTAAGCCAGAAATACTGAACCATCAGTAATAATGTGTGTCCTATTACCGTTTAGACTTCATAAGGCACTTTTCTCCACGTTGCCTCATTCAGTGTCCGGTTTAAGATTTTTTTATTGTGGTGAAAAGTACATAACACAAAATTTACCTTCTTAACCATTTTTAAGTATACAGTTCAGTGGTATAAAATACATCCACGTTGCCATGCAGCTATCACCACCATCCATCCCCATAACTCCTTTCATGTTGTAAAACTGAAACTCTGTACCCACTAAACAATAGCTCCCCCAGACCCTGGTAACCACCATTCTCCTTTCTGTCTCTATGAGTTTGCCTGTTCTAGAGGCCTCATACAAGTGGAATCATACAGTATTTGTCCTTTTGTGTCTGGCTTCTTTGACTTATCATAATGTTTTCAAGCTTCATCCATGGATGTAGCAGATATCAGTACTTTATTCCTTTTTAGGACTGAATAATATTCCAGTGTGTGTGTGTGCATTTTATTTATCCATTCATCTGTTGATGGACACTTGGTTTGCTTCCACTTTTTGGCCACTGTGAATAATGCTGCTATAAGCATTAATGTGCAAGTAACAGTTTTAGTCCCTGCTTTCAATTCTTTTGGGTACATACCTAGGAGTGGAATGGCTAGAATGTATGGTAATTCTATATTTAACTTTCTGAGGAACTGCCATACTGTTTTCTATAGCAGCTGCAACATCAGTTAGTATTTTAATAACTTTGTAATGTCAATAAGGCACGTGGCAGTCACCATTTTATAAGCAAGGAAATAAAAGCTTAAATGAGTTGCTTAAGGGCATACAACTCCTAAGTGAAATTAGAACAGGGACCTCCCTGACCAAGTCACACACTCTTTTCCCCTGTCCCAGGGCTGCTCCCAGCCCTGTTACTCTCTGAGGACAAACTACCTCTCACAGTCCCCATGAGACAGGCTGGGACCTGGGACTCCTTGCTGCAGTGCTACAGTACTTGCACCTGGACAAACGTCTCCTCAAGCAGCAAAATGCAAAGAAACTATATAGGACTAAAAATAACTGTGTGCATGCACAGTTGGGGCAAATTATGGACAAAAGATACAAAGAGGGCTTCCCTGGTGGCGCAGTGGTTGAGAGTCCGCCTGCCGATGCAGGGGACACGGGTTCGTGCCCCAGTCCAGGAAGATCCCACATGCCGCGGAGCGGCTGGGCCCAGGAGCCATGGCCGCTGAGCCTGCGCGTCCAGAGCTTGTGCTCCGCAACGGGAGAGGCCACAGCGGTGGGAGGCCCGCGTACCGCAAAAAAAAAAAAAAAAAAAAAGATACAAAGAGACCAAAAAACCCAACTGCCACTTCTGAAGAGCCTGGAGCAAAAACGGGGTGTTGGAAGCAAAAGCAGGGTACTGAGCATGCCCCCTGCACTCAACACCACCAGAGGGGTGGGCAAACCACCTAAGCCACCGCTCCCGCCCAACCCCGGGACACATCCCTACCCTTACCCCATATAAGGTACAAGCTCACTCCCCACGCAGGGAGCAAGCACGAAAGGGAACCTGTTTGTTCTCACTCCCCCCTGCTGCAGCAGGGTCCCCAATAAAGCCTTGCGTAAATTTCTTGTCTAGCCTCTAGTCAATTTCTATTGATCAGCAAGGCCAAGAACCCTGTTCCGTATCATCCACGGCTAGAAGAGAAAGAGATGCCTACGTGGCCAGCCTCTCTCCAAGCCCAATCCTGGCTCCTTTCCAGGGGGCTGAGTCCCCTGCCAGGACTGCACGAGGCCCTTTGGCCAAGCTCACTCACCGCATGGACATCCAGCGAGTCCACAGTGAGGTCGTACGGGTCCATGTGCAGGCTGTCGAACACCTGCCGCAGGGTGATCTTCCGGCCCCACTTCTCGGCAACTGTCCGGTCGGGCTCCGTCTGGTACGTATGCTTGATGAAGCGCAGCAGGTGCTTCTGGTTCATGCAGGCAGCTGCGTGGATGTGCGTGTCCACCTGCAACACAGTGGCCCCCAGCACGTGAGCTGGGCCACCTCCCGCCGGCAACAGGAGCCAGGACATCCAGGCTTCGGTGTGGAGCGCAGAGCCTCAGCACCTGCACTGACGCCAGATCCCCCGCCCCATTTCTCCTGTAGACTTTGGAACTGGTCTTCCTCCGTCTAGCCTTGCTGCCCAGTCCCCCTCCTTACAGCACCAAGAGATCTTTTTTAAATGTAGGTCAGATCCAGCCACTATCCCTGTTAACAAATCATCAGTGCCCCCAAGTGTTCAAGATAAAGCCCAAGCTCCTTAGCCTGAGATTCAAGGCTTACTTCAAGCCTTAAGTCTCACCTTGCCACTGCCCTGCTCTCTGCTCCAGCCAGGACACCCCCACTTACAGGTGCCCGAGGTGCCATGCTATTCACACCGCGTGTCCTCAGCCTGGCATGCCTTCCCTCCTCCCCACCGATCCATCCACCAAGAAATTTCCCACGACTTCCTCCACGTGGCAGCCTGTCCTGATCCCGCAAGCACAGCGGATCATTTTTTCCCTTGCCCAACCTGGGACTCTAGCACAGACACTCCCGTCACTGTTTATGTCCTCCAATCTGATCTAATAATTTTCTGTCTACTTCATCACTAGACTGGGAGCTCAGTCCTCAAGGACAGGGACCATGTCTGATGCATCTAAGCCTCCAGCGCCTACCCCAGAGCCTGGTATGATGTTGAATCAATGGATGGATGAATGGACCGATGAACAGGTGTGGGAGGTTCCAATAGTTTCGATGATACCCACAACCTCCTAGAAACCTGAGGACCCACCTAATGCCCCACAAAATCCCACACTTGCCATTGACCTCTCTGGAGCCCTCAGAGCATTCCCCTCAGCCACTAGCCCTAAAGAAACGGAGGCCTGGCTAAGCTGAGAGATGGCCTGAAGTCACAGTGAACATCCTGACCCCCTTCCGTGAGCCCAAGGGGCCTGAGGGAGGTTCCCCCAGGAGGGTGGCAGCAGCCTCACTGACCAGGGTGCTGCCAGCTGCCAGCCCACACTCTGCAGTCCCTGCTGCAGCTGACTGGGCACGCTGCCAGGGCTGGGGTGAGGAGGCGGCTGACCTCAGGCCAAAGAATGCTGTTCACAGCTGGCCAGGCATCTCCAAGTCATGCCAAACCAGACATCTGATCCACTGAACCTCTGTGAGCTTTTTAATCAGCCAGCCCATATCACTGACCAACATCACTCACTCATCAGAGCCCTTCCTGCCCTTAATCCTGCCACTCCTACCAGAAAAACAGACCACTAGGCATCAGAGAAAGGAAGCACCAAAAGTTAAAACGTCACACAGCAGTACACAGGCCCAGGCACAACACGGATGGGCTGGGCTCATGTGGGACACACAAGCGGAGGTCAGCCGGAGTAATCTCATCTGGACACAGCTGGGCTCAACGACCTCAGCATGACTTAGCACATTCTGGGCTTTCTTGCTGTCCTCTAGCATAGCAATGACACACGGCAGGGGGTGCAGCCTGTCCTCATTCCCAGGAGTCACTAGAGGAGGGAGGAAAACAACTGGATAATCCAGGAAGCATCTGATCCAAACTTCAAACTTACCAAGGTGATTATTTTAGGAACAAGTAAAAGAGCCTGTCCTTGGAGGTCAGCATTTTCAACTCACCAGAAGACCCAAGAGCATTCCTTGCTTTCATCTAAGACCTGGGTCTAAACGAACAGTAGAGCTTCTAAGCAGGGCTGGCCAATACCCGGCCCCTAAGCCAACGCTGACTATTTCCACCCCTGTGGCAAACATCGGTGATCAATTACAGCACTCTTCACTAAGCTTCGGGAGTAGCCTCAGGTAGCCGCTCCCCGTTGATCAAGTTTGGCACAGAAGACGAAACCTATCTGCTATCCCTGATATGACATTTAAACCGAAGTGGGTAAGGCCTAATCTTACCCAACTCCCAAGCAGCGAACACTCAGCCCCTCATTCTCAGCTCTGAGCAGAAAACAGTCATCTCAGTGACACAGTCCTGCTGGTTTGGCCTCACGGTGCCATAACCCATGACCTGATGTGACGTTGCAGGTAATTTCACAAGTACCGCCCACACTGACCCACAGCCAGGCACAGCTCCTGCCTCAGAGCAGGACCCTGGCCTGCCCCTGTGACACTGACAGCCACTTGGAAGTATGGAGGCCACCTCCCAGCCCGGCCTGAACTTCAGCAAGTCAGCTCTCCTCCCCTAGCACAGGCTTCCAGGGTAAGATGAAGCAGCCAGCACTCAGGAGGCAGGGAGGGGCGGGCACAGCCTGACCTGGACGTGCGTTTACGGATAGCTGTGGTGCCAGAGAACAGCCCACTGTGTCAGAGCACAGGGCTCAAGGCCACCTCTGTCCAGAGAGCACATGAGCCCCCAGACTGACAGGGAACGCGAGGATGGGCTCTGGTATGTAACCACAGCCCCTTCGCCCCCTGCCCCCTAGGACTCTCGCCCTCATGGTGGCCAGAGAGCGCAAACACCCACTGGGGCCCCGCCTTAGAAGCAGACAGTGTCGGAGCCAGTGCAGTCAGGCGCAGGCAGCAGGAAGCAGTCAGGCCCAGAGCGCGCACGTGGGCAGAAGGCAGGGCTGCGCAGGGCTGGGCAAGGAGTTTTCTTGGACACCCATCTGGGCGTTGTAGGGTTCCTTCGGGCAGGGCAGAGAGGAGCTGACCTAATGACTGAGGCACCCAGCTGTCTGAGCACCTGAGGATCACACAGAAGAAACAGATGGTGCTTGAAGGTGAATATGCCACGGAGGTGGTGTCTACCACACATCCTTTCACCTCTGCCTGGAAATCCCCGAGACTCTTCCATGAGCCTCAGAGCCCAGGAGCAGAAGCCTAACTTGCACCCTGGGGGCTCTTGATCCCATCCAAGTGGGATGCAGCTTAGCAGAGGTGATCTCGGGGCCTCACTGGAGAAGGCCGTCCACGTAGTACTGCTGAGTGCTCCCAGGCAGGGGGTCAGGGAGGCCTGAGCTGGGCTCTCCAGAGGAGACACAACCTCCTCTGGCCTACCCTCCCTTGTCAAAGCTGACCCCAGGGAGAGGGTGGCACTGGGACAGAGGCCCCTGTGGCCATGACAACCCTGCTGTGACTCAGTTCAGATGTGGCCACCCCTCCTCCGGGCATAGCCTTACCCCACCCTTCTCCTGGAGCTTCTGTCCCAGAGCAGCGCCACACCCCCGCCCGCCTCCCTGCTGCCTCTGACAAACCTGTGGGCCCTTGCGTGATCCAGAACCTCACCCACACCTGCAGGCTCACTCCCCACAGCCCGCCACGAGCCTCTGCCCCCACCCCCGAGCTCCAGCCACACTGCACCCCTTGCAGCTGTACCGGCACCCTCGCGCTCCCTCCTGTCTCAGGCCACTCTCCCCCTGCTGCTGCTTGTAGCCACAGCTCCCTCTACCTGCTGGGCCATCACTTCCACCCCCTGCCCTGCCCTCTGCCTGGCAAACTCCTACGCAAAGTCACCTCAGTCCTGGCCTCTCCCTGAAAGACACCCCGGTCACACACCTATCACACTAACAGTAACAGGCTGGGAGCTGCTTGTGGACAAGAAGTCCTCTCATTAGGCATCAAAGGCCCCACGCTTGGCACTGATCCCACGCTCGCTGTATATTAGTCACACGGAATAAAATGGCAAAGCGGAAGTCCGTGATCATTTAACCTGCACGTCGGCCCCGACTGCGGCCCCTGCAGGCTCTCCACTCTAGGGGAAGGCCAGAGAGGGGGGCACATCGGATGCTATTCCTTAAATACGCCCCATGCAGAAGGAAGCAGGGCCACAAACTCCCAAGTCCAAAGAGGCCTTAATAGCTTTTCTCGATCCATGATAAATTTAATACGTTCTCTACTGTAAAAGTAGGCTGGTCTCCACTCTCATAACCACTTAATAGGCCATGCCCTATTTCTCAAGGAGGAGGGCACGTTCCAACAGATACACAACATGGACAAAGGTTTCCACCATGTCACTCCAAGTACCACCTGAGGCGTGGCCTGCCGCACGGAAGGCAACTGGCCAGTCTTCCCTCTGTACATAGGAAGGCTACGCAGGGGGCCGAGCCCGGACGGGCTAGGGCACCGGCTCTGAACACCGGCTCACGCACCTTTCTCACGTTATAGAAGTCTCGGTGAGGGTTGCTCTTCAACTCTTTGAACTCGGCCATTTCATTTAGCATCTCGTGAAGGCTGAACTTGGATTCCAGAAAGTTCAGTCGCCGGTGACAATACGTTTTCCTGCAGATTGGGAAGGGGGAGAAACCACAGTTGAGAAGAAGGCACAGCAAGCTCTCTAGTTTCGAGACCTCCAGTGTCTGCGGCGACCGACCCCTGGGCGGAAGGTCAGGACGGAGCAGGGAGGGGTACGGAGGGGCCCGCTTTCTGCAGACCCAGCTGAAGTGTGGAACCACAGCCATGTGAGTCGATGGGGGCAGTAGAGAGCTGACTGCAACCTCACACGGGTTCCTTAACTTCTAGCCTTACGGGCTTAGGCAATTCATCCCAAGCTGCTGCCTCTCATGAACAGATATGGAGCCAGCAATGCCCAAGACTGAAACGAGGGTTAAACTGGCTTATGTGTGTGAAGGGCCCAACTCAGCAGAGTGGACACTCAAGGAAGATCTCCCTCCTTCAGCCCTTCCGTCTTTCCTTCCTCCCATCTATCCTCAGCCACCTTTCACTCCTTGAAAAGAGTGAAAAAGTGAAAAAGATTGATAATACAGTCAAACCTTAAGGCGTGACCTGCCCACCTTGGCAGCAGAGAACCACCCTGTGACCAAATGACATCCCCCAAACCCTGAGACCTGAAGACTTCTCAACGCTGAGGCTTCAGGATGAGGGGAGGATGTTCTGCATCATGGGCCACTAGAAACGTAGGGGTTACCATCTCTGCAAGGACTGATGTCCCCACCGGCTGGCAAAGGCCACTGCAGGTGGGAGCACTCCCTATTCTCAGCCAACTGCCAGGTGCCTGTGCCCACAGCCACGCGGAACCTTCAATCACAAGCCAGGCCACCCTGCTTCCCTGTGGCCCCCAAACACACACAGCTCCTCTGGCGCCCCGTCACTGAGACGTGCGTGAAGAGCAGCCGCCGGCCCCGCACCAGCACCATCAGCTGGATGAGCCCCAGAGCCAAGCACGGGACAGTCTGGGTCGGACGGGATTCCCAAGGCCATATCACCCAGTCCCTTCCCCAGCGGGACTCGCCCTGACGACAGCCACTGCTCACACACGTGGGGAGCAGTCCCATCCCCCAGGCTTCCCCTCAAAGCTCCTGCTCTTCCTGGCTGAGGCAAGCTCCCGGGAACTACCCTTTCCCCTCCCGGCTCTTACGTCTGCCCTCAGATCACCGAGGACCAAGACCCACTCTGTCCATCCCTTCGGGGCCCACCCTCCCACCTCAGACACGGCACCACCCCATTTCCAGCGAACCCCAAAAGGCAGGGCAAGAGATAAGTCCCTCAGCCGTGACCAGCTTCCTCCCCCTCCCCCGGACCCCCAGTGCTGGCTTGGTATTCACAGCACAGCCGCTGTCAGAGGGGCTCAGGGCCCGGGCGGGCTGAGCCTCCACTGCTGATTCACTTAAGTGCTCACCAAGAAGCGAG